>NW_017728931.1:113005891-113107585 GCF_001723895.1 Crocodylus porosus | reverse complement strand
GCTGCCTGGGTGATTGGCAGCCCTGCCAATCCCCTCACAGTCACGGGGCACCTGCGTGACTCCGTGACAGTCATAAAATGAATATGCAATGATTAATTAATTTGAATTTCTTTTTTAAATGGATTTTATTCTATTGCTGTCTGATTTAATAACTGCAACACAGTCCTCAGATTGAAATTCCTTTGAAATCAGATGGGAATTTTAAGTGTGTTAATTTTAAGCGTGATGGGCAATTCATCAAAATAAATCAGGCAAAACTGGCTGGAGGAGGGATAGGAAGAGGAAATAATCAATACTCTTTGTCCAAATAGTTAACAGTCCTCTACTTACCATATGGCACTAGAATAAGGATGTTTTAAATGCACAGATCTGTCTTCCCTTTGGAAAAAAAAAGTCCATTTATTTCTGCTAGTTCCATGAACTCATATATAAATAAATATATGTAATTAATATACCTAGTAAAAGGTAGTAGACCTGGTACAGAAGATACAAAGTACTGAGAGTGCATCATTTGCCACTTCCTTCTAGAATCAAAAGGGGAGCTCTCCTCCATGGCTTTTGGAGAGCTCAGATATCTTTCTCCTTTAGGAGAAAACAAACAGGGGATGATCATCAGGATAAGCTGTTATGTGGCTTCCACCCTTCCACCTGCAAAAGAAGTAGTAGCATCAAATGAAGTGTTCTGATGACCATCTCTTATTTATTTCTTAGAAAGCTATGTCTTTCTCTCTGCTAAAATTTCCACTGTTCCAGTGAGGAAGATAAAAACATATGTGTCTCTTGAAATGTCTAAAATGCAAGAAAAAAATTGCACTAGTCCTGAAATGTCTGTCAGAGGACTTGTTAAGTCCATCCATTTTAATTTGGTTGCCTGATAAAGTCTAAATGGTGGCGGTCCTAGAGATGGTAGGATGGACTTACAGTCCACCAACTGCAGATGCATGGAAGAACTGGGCTGATTTGTTCCAAAAACACCAGCAGTCCCAGATAAGAACATTTGGACACCTGACAGACAAACTAGTTAATTATGTCTTAAGTAGTGTCCTGGTCATACATTTAATCAGTTAATGGGATGACAAAACAGGGAATAACTTACAAAGTTATTACTCAAAAATGCATAATAAATGTTCTTATCCTGTCTTTAACTGAATGTATGGTCAGTGCCCTGCCTCTGGAGCACATGGGAACACATGTCCCAGGTCCAATGTGCTCTGGAATCTGGGAGACCCCTCAAGTGATTGGGGCTCCCAGCCAGGGAATGCCTCATGTGCTCCTACTGCTGAGAGTCTGTCACCCCAATCACCGTGTGCTCCCCCAGCTGTAAGCCCCAGGCAACTGTAGAGTTCACAGCTGTGGGAACACTTGCGTGCTTCCCTGGCTTGGAATTCTGATTGGCTGGCAGTGCTCTCTCACATCTGAAAACCAAGTCTGGTATTTGCCCAGAACGGGGCTCCCTCTGCACCAGCAGTATGATGCAGTGAGATTCACTGTAGGATTCTACAATTGCATTTCCTACCATGCATGTATGACACAGCAGGAAGCATCGGATCCCATAATGCCTTTACTTTAATACCCATGAAGGCCTTAGGCATTTACCTGACCTTCCAAAACTGTCATAGGCATTTACATGCTAGTATTAGTACTTGCAATTAATGTCCCTGGTACCCATGTATACTTACATTTTTCTCAGCAGAGCTGTCAGGGTATACATGCCTATGGAATCTCTGCTGCAGCAGACCTCCTTTGTCCTGCTGGCAGAATAAGACCAGTTCATCAAGTAACAGAAGGCTTTTGCTGCCACTGGACTACTGACAGACAGCACACACAGACATGCCTATGTCTTCTGCTGGCTGCTACAGCTCAGTTGAGCAGCTGGTACTTCTCATGGTGCACTCTACATCCTGCTGTCATGGAGCCCTGCAATTCTGGCAGGAGCATGTGGAACCACCAGAAACTGTGCAGATGTGCACTCATTCTGGTAGCTTCCTTGTGGTGACCATTGTTTGTGATAAGAACATCAGTTAGCAGAAGACTTATATGTGAGGACTGAATATCTTTAAAAGTCAAGCTGTCATATATGTCACTCATAGCAGTGTTACACATTGTAGATGTGGGAGGCATTTGAGACAGACCCAAAAAGGAAGCTTATGCCTGTTTGGGTGCTGTTGGCATGAATTTGTTAGTCTCCTAACCCAGTGAACTGAACCCACAACACAACATGGTGCCAGAAGTGGTGGAAAACAGGTGACTGTAGTATGTGGTATGAACTTTGATACAAAAAAGTAGCAGCTGCAGGCTCCAACAGAGCTAAAACTTTCCAGCCATGCAGCAGACCTAAAAGAGGTTTAAGTGGCAATTGTGTACATGAGGGCAAACAGAGTCACTGAGGAGTCATGTGGCCAAAAGGTAGGTATTTTTCTGAATATAGCAGGTGCTGAGGTGCTAGATGTATATAACAATCTGCAACTGAGCCAAGCAGAGCAGACTGATTATGAGACAGTGCTCAAAAAGTTTAAGGAGTACTGAACTCCAAAAAAAGAATGAGACTTTTGAAAGATATCATTTCCAAATAAGGTCACAAAAGAAGGTGAATTCTTTGGGGATTTTGAAAAGGATCTCAGGCTGCTGAGTCAATTCTGTAATTTTGGAGAACTCACAGACTTCTTGATCAGAGGTCAGAGAAATTGGGATCGGACACATGCAGCTCAGGACAAGAATGCTGCATGATCCTGATCACGATGTGTTAACATGAGCTTGGGGTATGTTCTTACCTCCATACAGAAAAACACATTCACAGCTGGGGTACCATGTTACCCCGGGCAGTTTTTTATTTGCAGCAAGCAAGCCATTCATGTAGGCTGGCTGTTCTTGGGGATATTGCGCACTGTGGTGCCAGTGACAATGTCCTAAAAATCAAAATCAAATTAGAATTAATTAAGTTACTCCACAAAATATGTATCTCAGGTAGGAAATTACCCCATGGGAATGTATGAAGGTTAAACCTGTAACAGAATAGATGCTCAGTGCACATAAACTGGTCTGAGTTTGAGATAAACTTGATTGAATGTAATATCAGACTTAGCTGATTAACTTGTTAACCCAATGTAATTTCTGTATAAATGACAGGCCTAACTAGTTTATCTCGTGCGGGTGGGGTAACAAGTTACACCAAGAGACCAACAATATTGAATAGTGGGGTAACAAGTTACCCCATGAGAACAGATGAAGGTTAAATCAGTTTCTGATCACTTAAACTAGTTTATGTGTAATGTCTGTCCCTAGCCACAGTGAGGGAGAGGACCTGAGGGACTGTATGCCATTGGTGTAGCTTGAACAGCTGTTGGAAGTCCAAGGGCAGCCAGCGCTCTCTCCCCCACCCCCGGCAGCATGTGGCCTTTGCAGTGGCACGTGGAGTTCTTCACTTATGACTCTTGACCTGATTCTTCAATACTGAGAAAAATGTTTTCATGTTATCTAATTATTAAATGTCAAGATTCTTAAAACTGCCTGCATGCTGCTGAGATTGGTACTTTGCCATAACTAGTTATATGGTAAAAAGTCCAGCCTATTATGTGATAAACATATTTGTGCATTATTTCTTTCAATTGAAGGAGACCTAACTGCCAGAACACAGCTAAATGGAAAATTGTGACATTAATTTGACAAAGATCCAATACATTTTCATGATTTCTGTATCCTTGGTCCTTAGGAATTACTTCCTGCTAGACTGAAATCTGATACTGAGGGGGTCTAAGATTTAGCGGATAAAGACTATTGGAGTCTAGTTTCCAAGAGGAAAAGAGACTGGATGTGGAGTAATACCTGAAAAAGTGATCAATGTCTTCCTATATGTCCTTAAGGACTATTCTCACTTTTTCCTACTTCTGCTTTGCCCACTGCTAGTGATCTAGATCACTGTTAGGGCATGACTACTCTTAGCTTAATTTCACCTTCAAACAACAGGTTGAGTGAGCATTCTTCATAGTTTTCAGCCTCCCGTTTCATTTGAATAGTCCAAAGCCCAGGAAAAGAAGTCAAAAACGCTGCACAGTAACTTTAGATTTGATCCTTGTTCACAGCAAAACAGGATTTATTGTTTTGTTTTGCTTTGTTTTGTGTGTGTGTTCAGAGTGGGGGATGTTGGTCTATCTTTTCAATTAATTAACTGTTTGTAGGAAGGGATTACTGGTAAAACTTTGATGTCTGCTTGATTAAGACACTTAGTCACCTAAGGGTGTAGAGAGATGCCTGTTTTTAACACTGTGCAAGTGACTAGCTCCCCATTACCCAAACACTTTTGGAAATCCTGCTGGATACTAGTGACATCTCTAGTTACTTTTGCCAAGGAACATAAAGATTCTTTACTGAAGCTTCAAACATTCAACTTCATATTATTCTTTTCTTTTCTTCCCACTGAAGATTTACAACCTGTTGGTGATATTACCCAGGCACAACAAGAAAAGAACAGTCACATAATGGTCACAGAAAACCAATGGAGGAAAAAAAATCGTGTTGAACACGCTGTTCTTTTAAGGAAACCAGAAGGTTATCATGGCTTTACTGAAATCCGATAGACATTCAAATTGGATGTTAAAAAAGCAAGGAGAAATAATTTCAACTCTGAACAACAGGCACATTGGAAAAAAAAATCCATCCATTATGTGTCAGTCTTTTGTGAAATATGTAAATGGCTTTTGGAAAAAAAAGATCTATCGTCATACAGCCACAAGAGGGAACAACACATAAGGCTCTTCAAGGAAAAGCAATGCTAGAGAGAAGACATTACATAGAAAAGGCCTAAAACAAGAAATTACTCTATAAAAATGAAATTAAATTACATAAATAAAAGAATCCAGAATTGAGTTTCCAACTGTTAGTTTAATCTATATTAGTTCAAGACAGAAAACCCTCTAGCTCTTTGGTGATGCTTTTGCAATATTGAGCTTTAGTTTTCCATGTCCAGGTGCACTATACTCTGTAGTTTGTGCAACTGAGGTAATTCCAAGGGCTGTGCCAAAAACAGTTTAAATGACAGGAGGTGATATGCAATATTTATCTATGTCAGTGTTGCTTTAACACATCTATAAAGAAACTGCATAGACTTGGATGAAATTATAAAAGTATTGTATAGTGACAAAACCTTAGATCTTGGCTCTGTTTACACTCAGTCCGTTTTTGGGCAAATACCCATACATTTAAGGTATACAACTGTAAAAGATTCAACATCTGTGTCCCCACTATCCCCCACTATTTAATTCTTTTGATATTTATAATAAAGGCCTTGATTTATGAAAGCCTGAAGCATGTGTTGAATTTTAAGCAAATGATTAAGTCCCATGGGAGTCAGTGGAACCCTGTATTTGATGCCATTGGCATGAAATGTAATGTCATGCTCTAACCAACAATATACAGACTCCATCCACATCTAAATCCTCATCTCCTAACCTTCTCTTTACCTGAGAAAGATCAACTTGTGGATAAAAAATAGGGAGAAGAATTTGCCAGCACCATTCTACTGTCTGATATTGAGGGTTTCTGTCTCATATCATTAAGGCACATCCCAACTACAAAGTCCTTTTGGACTCTTCATTTCATGCAAAAATACAAATTGCTGTATTCTTAAACTCACCCACTTTCATCCCTATGCTAAGTCAATACTGTACCTCAGTAGTATAGCTAGGGCAGTGTGAATGGAGCCCCAGGCAGTGATTCAGAAGGAACACCAGATTGAAAGCCAAAGAAAAGTGGGGGGCTACAAAGCACCCGCCAGCTCTGCGGAAGTCAGTGACTCCTCCCTCTCCCCTGTCCGCCCATGCTATATGGCAATTGGTGATTCTCCCTCTCTCATCTAGCCAGAGCTTCAAAATTGCTAGTTATGCCTCTGCTGCACATTTACCATCGCAGGCAGTGGTCTCAGACACACTTCCTTGCTCCCCACAGATTACCTCTTGAACCAGTAGCAATGTGGCTGCAGTCCCAAAGTGATGTGTGGAGCCTTATTACTTAGTCATGCTAATTACCCTAGTGGATGCAGTGTGAAATAAGGTTAAATTGTAATGCAGGAGATATCTCACATGGAGGATGCCTCTGCCTTGCTCAATAAGCTTGAAGTTAGATCTGCTCACTGTGAATCTTGGCTCTATCAGACACATGCTTTGTGTGTAGAAGAAGAAGGGGTGAGGCAGAATACACCTTTTAGCCTGACCAACTTTCAGCACATTAATTTATATAACCCACAAATATGCAATTGTCATTCCAGTTAAAACTGTATAGCTATTTTTTTAACTGCATAGCTAGCTAAATTAATGTGCTAAAAGTTGGTCAGTCCATGGCCTGGGTGGCCCACCCCATCCTGCAGTCTATGGAATTAAGTTTCCTATCTATGCAGAATATGTTTCTCACTGTATATGGTCAATTCATGGTTTTTGTCCTAATTTAAATGCTCCACAGGATGGTACCTGTTGTCCAAGAACTTTCTGTGTTTTCACAACAGAGATTGTGCCCTTCAGGGATTGTGAAGCAGGAGGGTGAGGTTTGAGAACACAGGAGACAGAATTTAATTGGCATTTGGCTCATGACTGTTGAACTTACTTCTGCAAGGACTGGAATAACGGTGAATCCAGTTTCCTTCATAATTAAATATAAAACACCCCTGTTGATGTGACTTTCATACAGCAGATAGCAACACACATGAAAAAAAAGGGCGAACTTAGTGAAATTTTATACTTTGTTACATCATAAGGCCTCTATTTGGGGCAATCCTTTTTGAAGTAATAGGGAACTACAGTCCTACTCCTGGAAAAGTAGAGAAAAAAGGTAAAACCTCTGAGGCCCCTTTAAAACCAGTATTGTTGTGGCCCAAGGTGGGGAGAGGACCCAGCAGCAGAGGACACCTTCCTTGAACTCCCAGGCTAGATCCCTGGATATTCATGAGCAGACAGGTCCCTTCTGGGAAGGGCAGGAGCCCATCAGGGAAGGGTAGGAGCAGTACAAGAGTCGCAGGTATGGTGCATCCTTGTGGGTGGGAGCTCAGATCAGCTGCAGGGGCTCCCAGCCATGGAGGTGCACATGGTCACATTCTCCATTAACAGCATGATGGGAACCAGACGCGAAATTATAACATACTTTAGTGTAATAATTTGTGTCTTATTCCGTGTTTTATGATGTCATTAATTGTTTACCATGTCGCCAGGTTACAACTTAAGAAGTGAATAACTTTTTAAGTGTTCATGTGGCCAGGGCCTAAGGTGTCCACATGGAATTTAAGCAGAATGTAAGTGCCTACCTTGGAAAAAGGTACCAAATCAACTCCATTCTGACCACAACATTTTTTATGTGCCTAATGAATCCAGATCCCTTATTACCACTTATTAAGTGTCTCTATTTTGACATGAAAGGAACCATTGGCACTTAGACTTAGGAGATACTGAGGTCTCCTAATTCACTCTATAGGAAACCTCAGCAACTACCTCTATGGATTTGGATTTCCTTCTTGGGAAAAGATGTCTATATTTTAGGCATGCTGAAGTGCCTTAGAAATTGATAAAGGATCTATCCCTAAGTGACTTACCCAAAAGGATCTATTCCTAAATGATTTGCCCAAAGTCATAGCACAAATCTGTGTCAAAACTGATAAAATAACCTAGTTTTCAGAAACATCTATAATATGTATTTCATTTAGTCTACTCAGCTGTCCTGAAAAATAACCAAGATAAAATCATTGCCCTTCATGGGAGAATCAACAGAAAAAAACCAATTCCTCTGGAGGTGTATTTACACATGCATTTGATCTGAGATCAGTTTACTTGCAAGTAAACTATTTTTGAGTAAGCACTCCCAGGAAGGTGTCTACACGTACAGGGACATGGCAGCAGATTTGCTGTTCTTAGTACCAAACTGGCACCACTTTCTGTGGCCTTCAGTGGGCCCCTCCCACCACCAGATAGAGCTCCAGGCTCTGGATGTAGCTGCCAGAAGCCAGCAGCCCTCTTGAAAAGGCACCCCTACTCTCTGCTCCCTGACCAGCTATTTCCCTGGCCAGGAGCAGTGTGCACAGTACAGGAATAGCACGTGGCAGCCCTCTCCTCACTGCCTCTGCTTCCTTGCACCATGGCTGCTCCAGCCCCTGCCCCTGCCGACCAGCACCCTGGCCTCCTGCTGGCCTCTGTGCTGGCCCTGCTGGCCTGCCACATTGACCACCAGATGGCCCATGACCTCTCATGGCTCCCTCACATGCAGTGACAGCCTACACCAAGCCAGGAGGGGCCAAACAGCTATAGGCCACAGTGTGCCATCCCGGGGTTGCTGCTGCCTGGACTCCATCTACCTGGCTGACCCTGGCAGAGATTCCAACAACGGGCTGATGGATGCCACTTCAGGTGCTACCCTCACCCTTCTTGGCCTCCAGCTCCACCACCTCTAGTCCTGTCAGGCCAGCTAGGACTGGTGGCTGCACATTGTCCAGCAGATATGGAACAATGATCAGTGGCTGAAGACATTTTGTATGACCCAGGACACCTTCCAGGACAACCTGGGGCAGCTCCAGCCACACCTGGAGTAGCAGGACACCAAAATGTCGCCACGCTGCCCATGGACACCTGGCTGGCCATCACCCTGCTCAAGCTGGTCACACCCACTAGCCTCTGCTATGTGGGCCATCTCTTTGCTGTGGGTAAGGCTAACACTGGGGAGGCTGTTTTGGAGTTGTGCAGCACCCTCCAGGACATGCTTGGACCCACCATGCTCCGGGTACACAAAACCCTGGTGGTGGTGGTGGTGGTGGGGTTCCATGCCCTGGGATTCCTGGAGTGCACTGGGGCCCTGGGTGGGACCCACATCCCTATCACTTGCCCCCCACAGAGACCACTCATACTATAGGTGGAGGGGCTTTCACTCCATCCTACTCCAGGCCATCATGGACCACTGCAATACCTTCATGAATGTGAATGCTGGCTGGGTGGGCGGTGCCCATGACACCCACATCTTCCAGAACTCCACCCTGCCAGGCCTGGTGCAGAGTGGCTGCTTTGGATCAGGGGAGACTAGACCTGCAGCTGGGCATCATGGTGGTTCCACCCCTCCTGTTGGGGACCCCCATCTACCCGCTCCTGCCCTGGATCATGTGGCTTTACACTGACCAGCAGGACCTCTGCCAAGCCCACTTTAACCAGTGCTTAGGCCAGACCTGCACCCTGGTGGAGTGTGGCTTCAGGCACCTGAAGGGATGCCGGTGCACCCTCACCACCCACTTCAAGCTCACTGACAACAACCTCCCCCAAGTCACTGTCACAGTCTGAATTCTACATAACATCTGTGAAGCCTGGGTAGAGCTATATCATGAGGCTGGGGAGAAGGAGGCATGGGGGGTCAAGGAAGCCTGGAAGTGGGAGAACCAACTTAAGTGACAGTGACAGTGGTGCCCCCACCCTGCTGAGGCCCTGGCACACTTACTCCTAGGGGCCAGGGCACCAGGAGCAGGAGGTGCTGGCTGATCACTTTCTCCTGTACTTCCCTCTGTAGCCCATTTGGACAACCACCCATCTGGACAACCACCCATGGACCCTGCCACCCCACTGCACACCCCCAGCATCATGCTTACTGTGGACACATCTCAGAAGAAAAACAGTTTTCATTCCCCTCACATCAAAAAGACACCCCCTTCTCTCATCCCTCCCCAACAGGGCTTTCCTTCCCTTTCCACCTCAAGAAACAGAGCCCCTCTACTACTAACTCCACCCACCAACAATAAAACACCCTCTTCTCTATGTAAGCTATTTATAATGTGATTTGTGTGCTGTCCTGGGATGTGGGGGCATGGGGTGGGGATGCCTAGGGGCAGAGCCTGGGCGAAGACAGCCAGCAAACTCATTTCCATCTTTTCCCCCATGGCTGTGCATCCTATGGTGAGTCCAGCAGGCAGGGGACTTGCCCAGGGGTGATGGAAGCCACTGGTCTGCCAGCACAGATGACTCCCCCTCTAGCAGCTGATGTCCAGGGCCAGAAGGGCCAGCATGTGGTCTTGGTCCCACTGCAGGCAGCTCTGGCTCTGCATCCAAATGGAGCTGGGGTAAGTGGCAGACCTGGGCCCAGGTGAAGGTTCTTCATGGTGGTGGGCTAGGGTGAGGTCTGGGGCAAGGGCTCCTGGCTTCTGGAGGTGATACTGCACCTCAACACAGGCCTGCAGGGGTCGGGGGTGGTTACTGTTGGATGGTAGCTGGCTGCCTGGGTGCAGGCAGGGCTGGGGTTAGAGGCTGGAAAGAAGGCAGTACAAAAGTGACCACCAAGGCCAGAACAGTGCTCAGTACCCAGCAGTCATCATCCATGGCCTGCACTGTCTTGCCCAAAATCATAGTCTGCACCTACAGGGCCTTCACCCATTCTCCTTCCAGGGTCAGGAGCTGTGCCTAGAACTCTGGGTCCACCAGGTCCTATGACTCCTTTTGCCAATCCCACATGTCCTTGTGGGCCAAATCCTCAGTCCTCCAGGCCTGTGTGTTCATCAGCTGGTCCTCTGATGCCATCACCAGCCAGTCTAGGAGGACAGTGCAGTCTTGGGTCCACTTCTGGGGGATCTGGTGCATCTGGAGGCAACCTTGAGCCTGGATCCCAACTGCCAAATGTGGCCTCTTCCCCGTGTGCAGCTGCAGGTCATGCAGAGCCATGAGAAAGAAACTGTTTGTAAGAGTTTGCAACACTCCTGAGATAAGATAATCTGTACCAGGGGCCACACACTACCCAGTCTCAAATTGGGGGGTTTGTCATGCACAGGTGCTCAGGGACCATGGTAAGTCAGCTGGGTAGGCCAAGGCCCAGGTGTCTGCTGGCCACGCCCCCTATTCCCACTCACTCCCCAGAGGTAGGTGGGCCACTGGGTGCTGTCCACAGGCAGTCTACCTCCTCTGCCCTGTTCCCAGGGTGGGATAGGCCTGGCTCTTGGAGGCATCTGCTGCTGAAGCTCCAGACCCCACAGCACCCCCTTCTCCTCCTGCAGGCCAGGTACTCTCCTGTGCTGCTGCCAAGCCCATGGTCCCTGGGTTCAGGGGGCATGGGACTCCCAGATGATGGGGATGGAGCTGGAGGCACCTGCACCCTCCCCAAGGGAGCCTCCCTGGGGAGGCACCCAAGGCCCAGTCCCACCTCTTGTCCCCCACCAGTACTGTGGCCCAAGTGTGCCTCTGCTGAAAGTGTCCTGGGTGATGCATGAGGTTCTGGTGCATGAGGTTCTGTTTGTGTGAGTGCATCTGTACATCTGGCATGGGACCCTGAGCTTCAACAGTGTGGAGGGCAAGCCTGGCCTTCCCTGCAACCTTCACCACCACCTGTAGGGCTATTTGTGGCACTGCTACATGTCCCTGGTCCCTGCAGTTGAGTAGATTGCCACCAGCATCAACACATTCCTCGGCATATGAGAGGTGCAAAATTCCCCAGCAACTAGGTTGGAATGCGCTGCTCAATAAAGTTAGAAACTGTCTCCCACATCTTGGCATGGGTTGGGTAGTGTAGGAAGGAAGACTGGGTGCAAGGAGAGGCAGGATTCAGGAGTGGGGCTGGTGCAAGGGCAGAGTCCAGGGAGGGGCTGGTGACAATGATGGCATGGAGCTCTGGGCAGTGTCCTCAAATGGTGGTGTGTGGTTTGTGGGCAGATGGGAAGGGCCCCCCAGAGGAAGAAGCTTGCACTGCTGGAAGCCAGTGGTGACATGGCCAGCTTCACCTTGTGGCTGGGGCTGAAGATGAGGAACTGTCAGGGCATGCACTTGACCAGGGTCCCTGAGCTGCTAGTGGAGGTTGCAGGAGGAGATCATATCTGGATGGGCTGCTGGAGGCCTAAGGGTGGTGACATGTCACCTTGGGTGCCAGGCCAGGGTGGGGGCTCAGGCAGGCCATTCATGTTGCAGTAGATAGCACAAATGAGCTACGGGTCCCAACATAGGAGGATCTCCATCAATTGCTGCATAAAGGGGATGGACTTGCAGGCACCCCCAACCAATAGTTGTGGTTGGTGATGGTGACCCACTGTGCCTGCAAGGCCTTGACATTTATGTGGCACTGCCATGCCAACCAGTTGTCATAGAAGTAGGGTCAGAAGGGACCTTGTAGATCTTCAAGTACGACCCCCTGCCTGGGCAGGAGAAAAGCTGGGCTTGAATAATTCCAGCCAGGTAGGCGTCAAGCCTCCTCTTAAAGACCCCCAGGGTAGGAGCCAGCACCACTTCCCTTGCAAGTTGGTTCCAGATCTGCCTATCCCACCCTGAGAACAGGTTCAGGTCCTGCAGTCTCTCATTGTAGGGTCTGCCCTGTTGTCCCCGGCTCATGTGGATGGCCCTCCTCTGGACCCTCTCCATGTTGTCCACATCCCTCATGAAGTGGGGCGCACAGAACTGGACACAGTACTCCATCTGTGGCCTGACCAGTGTTGCCACTGAGTTGCATAGAGGCGGAGGATCACCTCCTTAGCCCTGCTTGAGATGCACCTGTGGGTGCACGACAAGGTCCGGTTAGCCCTGCCAACTGTGACCTCTCATTGTCAGCCCATACTCATCTTGGAGTCAATAATGACTCCAAGATCCCTTTCTGCCTCCGTGCTCTCAAGAAGGGAGTTTCCCATCTTATAAGTGTGCTGGTGGTTACTACTGCCAAGTGCAGTACCCTGCACTTGTCAGGATTGAAATGCATCCTGTTTTTGTTAACCCACCCCTGCAACCTATCCAGGTCTTGCTGAGGTCTTTCACTCCCTACTAGTGTGCTCACCTCACCCCAAATTTTGGTATCATCAGCGAATTTAAACAGGTTGCTTTTCCCCCCGTCGTCCAAATCGCTGATAAAGAAATTGAACAGCGTGGGCCCCAGGACTGAGCCCCGGGGGACTTCACTGCCCACTTCTCCCCAGGTTGAATATGACCCATCCACCACCACCCTCTGAGTACAACCCATCAGCCAATCTGCAATCCATCTGACTGTGTAGGCATCAATGCCACAGTCGCCCAATTTTTTAATGAGAATAGGGTGGGAGACAGTGTCAAAGGCCTTGCTGAAGTCCAGAAAGACTACATCCACGGCGACATCTGCATCCAATGCTTTGGTGACCTGATCATAAAAGGCAATCAGGATGGTCTGACATGACCTGTCCCTAATGAAACCGTGCTGGTTTCCCTTGAGCATCATCCCTGAGGTCGGTCCATCACAGATGTGCTCCTTGATGATCTTCTCAAAGAGTTTCCCTAGGATTGAGGTAAGACTGATGGGTCTATAGTTGCCCGGGTCCTCCCTCCTTCCTTTTTAAAAAATGGGGACCACGTTGGCTATCTTCCAATCACCTGGCACCTGGCCCGAGCACCACGAGCGCTCATAAAGCCGTGCCAAGGGCCCTGCAATAGCCCCTGCTAGCTCCCTCAACACCCTGGGGTGGAGAGCATCTGGACCCGCTGATTTGAACACGTCCAGCCCCTCCAGAAGCTCTCTAACCTGGTCCTCCCCAACCTGAGGTCTGGAGGCGTTCCCCTCGAGTCCATTTTGCATCACGGTGGGGAAGTCCCGGTCCCTGCTCAAGAAAATAGAGGTGAAGAATTGGTTAAAGAGGTCTGCTTTCTCCTCTGGCGCAACCACCAGATTGCTCAGAGGATCTTGCACGAACCCCACATTTCCCGGTGCTTTCTTCATCCTCCCTATATATTTGAAAAATGACTTCTTATTATCTTCGATTTTCGACGCAAGTCCTAGCTCTATGTCTGCCCTAGCTTTCCTGACAGCCCCCCTACAGGCCCGAGCAGAGGAGGTATTCTCCTCTTTGGAGATAACACCCCCTTCCACAGTTGTGCGCTGCCTTTTTGGCAATCAGGCATTCCTGGATGCCCTTGGTTAGCTAGGGGGACTTTTGGGCACTCCTGCCCCCCTTGCTTCTTGTTGGGATGGTCACCACTTGGACCCTGAGTATCATCTCAGTTGTGTCGATGTTCCTGCATCTGGCCAGACAGCATGGCATAAATATGGCTGTTGGAGTGCCTACCCTGCACAAACTGTTGCTGCCTCATCTCCTCCTCATCCCACAGCACCACAAGGTCGCCAATCTCCTCCATGGACCAGTTGGGGCCCTGGGTGGCTGTCACAGGTGTCAGTGAGGACAAGGCCATTGGGGACTCCCACCCCAGCTCTCTGTCGCTGTGCTGCTGGGCCTGGGTAGCTTCCTGGAGTGCCCAGCACAAAGGCACAGTGTGGGACTGGCAGCTGGGCCTGGGTAGCTTCCTGCAGTGCCCAGCACAAAGGCACAGTGTGGGACTGGCAGCTGTGCAGTTAGAAGATGCCCTGCAGCACCTGCAGGCTCCAGGCAGGCTGCTAGAGCTGGCCACAGCAGCCAAGAGCTTCCTGCAGCTGGGCCTGGGTGCTGGCAGGCCTGGTAGGAGCCTGAAGCACCCTGCAGGTCTGGATGGCATGAGCCTAGTGAGTGCACAGCACTGCAGTTCCAGGCAGTTCCAGGCTGGGGTGCAAGCAAACTGGAACTGCTATCCTGTGGCCTGCACAGGGGGACACAGGGGCCTAGAGTGGCTTCAGCCTGCCTGAATGTGTGCCCCAGGGCTCAAAATGCCTGCAGGCTTTTAAGGGCCTGAGGTTTGGGCTGCCAGAATTGTGGCTTAGCCATAGGGCAGGAGAGACTCTCAGAGCCCTGGGGCTGAGCTCAGGCTGGCCCCCTAGTGGTATGGCTGACTGGGAGCAAATCTGCTCCCAGGTGATATCTACACATGCATTACTGCACAGTAAGTACTTGCAATTAGATTTGCTACTTGCATTTACAGATGTGAGTAGTATCATTTAGTGCACAGTAAGCATATGCACATGTAGACACGCGTGCTTACTGAACAGTAAACTGTGCAGTTAAGCATCTTGTGTAGATGTGCCGTATTTATCTTAGGGGTTTCATCTTCAGTAAAATTTCAAAAGACAAAAAAAAAACATGCAGAGAAAAGAATGATATAGATCTTTCAAAATTCAATACAATTCACTTCTCAATATCCAATTATAACATTTTTTTTCTTTCCAAAAAATTGTTTTTTCCCCACATATACCTATTACAGGGATTTTTTTTATTCCAGGGGAAGAGCTATGTATTTCTATAATCTTGGTATTGCTGCCTGCAAGCTGAATATTAATGTACTTCTGTAAGGTACCTGTCACCTAACAATGAAATAAAAGCAATGCTAAATTTACCCGTTTCACATACACCATAAGTGAAATTGGCTCACAGAATACAGATTCTATAGAAATGCAAATTTTATCAGTAAGGCATCCTGGTAAAAAGAATATGATTTATACATGTGAATTTCCCATACATCAAGTGAAATAAGTGAAACCTGGAGTTACCAAGGGTGTTTATTATAGAATGTTGTTAACAGACATAGAATTACAGAAACATATTAAAACTTCTAACATTGACTTGGCATTTTCTTAAGCACATCTTCAAGTTGAGTAGGATAATAGTGAAAAAAGCACTTGGATGGCCATATACAAGGGACACAGGAGGTTTGCTAAACAGATGTGCAATTACCAACTTTGACGCTTGTATAAAAGTCTCCTTGTGGCAAAAGGTGTCATGGACATCTCTGCAACACCTATTCTTGCCTGCAGTTTAGAACAAGAGAAAAGCTAGGGCATACCGCGCTTTGGTGGATGTGGGTAAGCTGACTGCTCAATCAGTAAGGGAGCTATTTACTTTCTTTGTAAGGGGCCATATGTAGTCTTTCAGTTTCCTGGAAATTCTTAATCTTCCTTTTTTCCTGGCTCGTAAAAAGTTGGAGATCTGGACCCCGTGGCATGGGAAGATCCTTGAAGACAGGAGACCTCCATCTTGCCACAGCCTTCTTTCTTCTTTGCAGAAATTAAGGTTGTAATACCTTTTTCTGCTTGATCTGCAATTGAAGACTTAGGGTTTGACTGTACGTGGTTTAGAACTTCCCTTTAGGCCTGTTCACAATGGGATGACCCTGCCAGGAATGTAGGACTCATAGCTCTGAGGATCATTGGGACATGCAAGCCTTTCCATCACTATAAGGTCTTGTGTGGTTGCTGTTTCTGTGAACCAGCTTCATCATGTTAAACAGCCACATGCAAGCTTCTACCACAGAAAACAACAGTCTCTTGTACCAACCTTTACAAGTTCTGTAGTGCTGGACCAGTGATGATGGATATAGGGCTAGCGAATCTGGCAGTTTCCAGTCATTAATTTGCATGAAGGTGGCAGTAGCTTGATGCCCATCTTGTACCTCAATTGAGACAGGGGTGCAATTCAGTAGGTGCTACTGTGACTGAGCAGTCCTATTCAGCTTCCCCTCTGCTCACCCTATCTTGAGTAGCTAGAAAAGGTGCCTTAAACCTAGGTCATCTTACCTGCTCCCAGCTAGATAACTGCATCCAGTGGGATCACTCTCTCTCTGGTCTAAAACATTAGAAGACAATAATGATTTTGTAACATGGAACGTTCTCATCTTAATGAGAATGAATGACTGGAAAGAAGAACAATCATTGTCTCCAGGGAACTAGTGAGATACAACATTAGCATCACAGCTCTGAGTGAAACAAGATGACTGGATGAGAGTCAGCTGAGGAAAGAGGGCAGAGGCTACACCTTCTTCTGGAAGGGGAAAACAGCCCAGGGCAGATACATTTATGGCACAGTTTTTGCCATCAAGAATTGGTTTTTAGTCAACTTATGGAGCTCCCTTTGGGTAACAAGAATTTCTTATGACCCTTCATCTTAAACTCAGTAACCACCAGTATGCCACTGTCATCAGTGCAGACACCCCAATGCTTGATGCTGACAATGATGTCAAAGAAGAGTCATGTCCCATCTGGTGTCTGGGCATGCAGCGTGTGAGATTTGTGTGGGGGATGTGGAGTTTGGGGTGAAAGGGGGGGGGGGGGGAGATTTGTGGGTGTGTGTGGGGGAAGGTTTGGGGCAGTTTGTGGGTGGGTATAGGGGTGATTGTAGGGTTTGTGGGGGGAGTGGGACTTGTGCAGGGGTTTGGGGGTGGGGTTTGTGGGTGGACTGTGAGGGGTTGTGCATGTGGGGTTTGTGGGTAGTTATGTGGGTGGGGTGGGGGGTTTTTGGGGTCAATTTTTGGTGTTCCCTGACAGAGCCCCCTGGCTGCACACAGCACCACTTGAGACCCAGAGGTTCCATTTGACACATGGAGTCAGCCCAACCCACTGGTTTGTGCCTTTGGACGGGACTTGGCTAGCTCTTTCCAAGAACTGGAGCTCACAGCACCACAGACAGGAGTGAAGTACCATCAGGCCAGGCTGGTTCCTGCCTCCATAGAGCTGGCTCAGCCTAATGGCATTCAGGGCACATTGAGGCAAGAGGCAGGCAAGCTCAATGGCATATGGCTCCTTCTTACGGTGCCAGAAGCATTGGGTGGTAGCAAGAGCCAGCCCAGTCCTGTGTGAAGGCATGCACCAGTGGACAGGGCCAACTCCATGCACTATATGGAGCCCCAGGGTTTCAAACAGCACTGCACACTGTGGGGAGGAACTCTGCTATCATTGGGCCATAAGTGCCAAAATAGCCTGCTGCTGGCTGCTGCTATGAAGATGCTGTGTGCCATGTGGCGGTGGAGGGGGGTAGGCAGGAGACCCACCTCTCCCATACAGTTCCCCCTCCACCCACATAGTCATTCCCCCTCCCCCCCATTCCTGCTTACCAGGGACAGAGCCTGAATCCAAGACACTGCTGCCAGCCTTGCCTCATTTCTATTTTCTCCAGCACTCTGAGGCAGCATACTGGAGCACCAAAGGAAGACAACAGGCATAGAGATGCCCTGGCCAGGTGCTAGAACACCTTTTTGGAGGACAGAGCCTCTGGTTGCTTCAGGTCATGCTCTAGGAGCATGCCTTGTGCCACTTTTTTCAAGAAAGTTTTTTTTATTATTTTGGGATTTTCCAGTATCAAACTTAGAGTCTGTGCTACAAACATGCAGTGCAGGGAAGATTTTTTCATTCCTACTGTGCCTCCCGCAGCACTCAAACTGCTTTGAGATGCTGCAACAGGCACATGCTCATTTATCTGGATGCTGCCAAGGAAGCCAAAAGCAACAAGGCTACTGAACTAGATAGCATATCTCCTGAAATCTTCAAGGCAGTGAGGAACTGGTACTGATACTCCATGAATACATACTCTGAATTTGGAACAGCAAAGAGATTTCTGGGGACCTGAGGAATGACAACATCATGACTTGACTATCTTCAAGAAAAGAAATTAACCCCTGTGCAATAACTACTGAGGTATTGCCCTACTTTTCAGATCATGGAAAATCCTTGCCTGCATCCTCCTGAACCATTTTCTACCTCTTGCTGAGGAAGTCCTGCCAGAATTTCAATGTAGTTTCAGACCATCCCATGGGCCAGTAGCATGATTTTTGTTGCTCAACCGTCCAATAAAAGTGTTGCGAACAGTATCAGGCACCGTATATGGAAGCACTTATTCTGCTTTATAATAAACAATATCTTACATAGGTTAAGACCCAGAGGGTTGTCTGCAAAAGCCAAGCTATAGATCAATAAGGAAAAAACAGAAATAATGGATGACGTCAGACTTATCACAGTCATATTACCTAATCTTCACTTGATTACATGAATTAAGCTTAGGGAAATAGTTGGGAAAGTTGTTCCTGAAAACTTTTTTAAACTTTATAGATACCCGTTCAGATCTGAAAGAGAGAGTTTCTAACATCGTTTTCATTAAACTGGCATTTGGGATCAAGTAAGTTTTAAGTTTCTCAACTCTCAGGAACTACAGAGTTTGAATTTGTCCCAAAAATAAAACATAGAATATGGAATGCATTTATTTTTACCACTTTAGCTGAATATTGGACTGATGTATAGCATAGTTTGCCCTTCATTTGATTTCCTATACTGCAGTGTATAGCTTTGAAATGGCACAATTGGTTTTGAATTTGATGCTGGATCATAAAATACTCACGTGGCTGTCCCTAAGAAGGTTGTAGGCTCAGCTGAAATCTTAGAATGGAATTTTATCATGCAAGTCACTTCGAAAAATTACCTGTCCTGCATATGTAAGGATAGTAACAAATTCCCTTGCAAGCATGAAAATGTGTGCAGACATCTTTAATCAGGATGGAAACTCAGAGTATGTATTGAAAAGTTTCTTTAAGCCTTGTAAAAAATACTGGCCAGATTTGAATGCCCTGAAAAATAAACAAGGTCCTGAGGCTTCTCCATGACTATATGACTGCAACCATTTGCTGTAGCAGATCAAAGACAGATCCATTTGTCATCCAAACTGGGGTCAAGTAAGGCTGCCTTATCACCCCAATCCAGTTATCTATTTTTTTTAATCACCATTCTGGTTCCTGTCAAGGACTGCCACCCTTCCAGAATTTACATTGGATGCTGAACAGATGGAAGGCTTTTCAATCTGGGACATTTTTTTCTCAAAAAAGTCAAAGAATTAAAAATAGCCATAATTTATTTTCAATACACTGAAAACTGCACCAACCATGTACACACTGAGGAAAATCTCCAGACCATGCTATATCTCTTCACAGAAACACAAAACTTTGGGCCTGTCTCTCAACATTGAGAAGACTCAAGTGCTTTATCAGCTTGCTCCTGACCATGAATGTTATCCCCCTCATCATCTTACAATCAAGGGAAAGACCCTAGAGGTAACTAAGCACTTCCCTTACCTCAGTAGCCACCTTTCTTGGAAAGCAAACATTTGAGGAGATTCAGCACAGGGTCTGATGTTCAAGGACTTCCTTCAGGAAATTGCTTCAGCATATCTTTTATTGATTGTGGTCTCTAGAAAGACACCAAGATCCAGGTCTGCAATGCAGTCAGCATGCCCACTCTCATCAATGGATGTGAAGCATAGGTGACCTACAGTTTTCAGCTCAAAAGTCCGGAGAATTATCACCAATGATGACTCAAGGAAATCTTCACAAATACCAGCATCATCAGCACGAACACTAGCATCCTTGCTGAAGCCAATATTATCAGCATTGAGTCAGTAGGCACATCTACACAAAATGCTATGTCACTACAGAAATGTGCTACGGCAACATAGTACTGGCAGGCACAAACTGTGATGCCACAGCTACATTGTGGTAGCAATGTGCTCCCCCACTATACTGCATTTCTATGGTAATGTAACAGATAAAATAACTGTGCATCACCAGCACTCCAAAAGGAAGCACTAAATGAGGGCACAATAGCAAAGGCACCATAGGGGCACATGTAGGTGCTCCCAGTGATCCTCAAGCACCACCTTCACCGGACCAGACATTTGTGCAGATGCCTTACTCCTGACTCCCAAAACAAGTGCTCTACTCCCAGTTTAGTAATGGTCTGAGATCTCATGATGGCCAGAGGAAAGGCTACAAGGACACATTGAAGGCATAATTCAAGAAAATGGATACTAACATCAAGAACTGGGAGGAGCTAGCTGCTAACAGATTCCAGTGGCACCATAACCTCACCCAAGAAGCAGCCTGCTTTGAGGTAAAGCATCTTGCCCTTGAAGCAAAGAACAGGCAAGGAGAAATCAGAGTCTATGACAGGAGAGGAATCAGAGACTATGGCCTTCTCCTCCCTATTGAAAGACCTGCAAATTCTGCAGACAGCTCTGTGGCTTAAGTCACTTAAGTCACCTCAAGACCCATCAATGAGCTGTAGTAGAGATCATCCTTCAATCAAGGGATTTTCTATGATCCTGGCCATTCTCTTATCATTCCACCAGCTCATGTACATATACAGTACTGTAACCATTATGTTAGCCATGTCCTTGTCTACATTAAGGTGGAATATGAGAATTAACTTTTGTTATGTGGTTTGCAGTCACACCACTATTTTCCTTAAAGTAAAAAACAAAATGCAAACAAATAACCAAACACAAACCTTATCAATATCTTGTCTCCTCAGCAAAACTAGCAAAATGATGCAAACATGGAGAGTCATGGGAAGACACTGTGGATATTGTCAGTTTAAGTAGGCTAGAAATATTTTCAATATAGCTTTAAAATCCCCTTTTTTGAACATTTCCTCTCTGATGACATGCATCATGAAAAATTTCATTAAAAAGAGATGCTTCTTCTGGAAAAAAATGGGGGAAAGAGCTTTTCATTCATTCATTCATGGCAATTAAGCTATAGTAACTTGATCATAAATTATATTAAATTAATTCAACAGCTATTAACTCTTCACATTTTTCTATACAAACTATTGCAATAGACAAAATATCAGTAAGGCAAAAGCAGGAAAAAGTTACTCAAGTTACTAAATCTAAAGGAACCAAGATGATTTCATCTTTAATTTTTTTTATGATAGTCCTAGAATCTTTTATTTCTGTATATAAAAAAATATACAGAAGTGTTCTAACAACGGAGTAGATAATAAATTAGTTTTATACTTTTTAATTTAACAGTGCCTTGCTGTTAATGTCTAGAATTAAAAGCAAGGTATTAATTATGCTGTTCTCATAGTTCACCAGTTTATAAGATTACCATTCTTCATTTTAAATGACAATTCAAATAAAATCAGGATCTGAAAGTGTAATTCATATAAAAGTAAGAAAAAAAGGAATGTTTTGTTTGTGGTCTTGATCTTTTATATATGGGGTGCTTTATTTTTTAAATAATCCTTCAAACAGTCAAATAATTATCTTAAAATTTGCCATTTATTGGCATAAAGAAATTTATAAATAAATGTGGTGAAAATTAATGATATAAAAATGAAAGTTATACATTTACAGGCTTCAGCTTCACCTACATTTGTATGCTTGAGCCTACTGACTTAATTCATTTGATACACTTCTCAAATCAAGAGAGGAAAAGTAACTAATATTCCAAAAGAAATTATAAATAAAATATTTTGTTAATCTAAGTGTAACTCTAAGACTTGAACGCAAAAATGTTAGGATGAATGATATTAAAAATTATAAATCTGTATGTATATATTCCACATTATTTAAAACAGTTTTAGACTAATATTGTGTGTCAATATCTTTGTATCTCAGGTACTGCAATAGCTTTGTTATAGGTCATAAAATCTGATTTTTCTTCTTGCATATTCATGCAAAACTTGCATAGGAAAGACAACACTGGAGAGAGCCTACCATCTTGTAGTTTGTGTTCCAGTTTTTAGATGCCTGTATATAATATTAGTACATGTCTCTTTTAATTATTATTCAGTAGGGGCATTTTTGTAAGTCAAAATAATTTTTGTATTTTGTCAATTTTAACTGGAATAGCATGTCAAACAGCCAAGGAACACAGTATTGAAAAAGGGCCATATACCCAGTAGATTATTAAAAAGTGCAAACTTAGTTTTCCATTAACATTTTCTATTTTGGCACCTTAAAGAGAGTGGAAGTGGATTTCAGCAGAACGTCCTATGGGGAAATTAGTTCATTTTGCTAAAGTATCTTAATAATTACAGTGACATCAAGGTTAATTGCTTAATCTGTATTGCCATAGTGCAGTCCTGTAGAAATCCCCACACAATCTGTTCTATAATTAGTGCCAGAATATCCATATATAGAACAAGATGTAACCTAAATAAAAGTACATGACTAAATAAGATTTACAGTCCTGTATGTACATTTATTTTATAGACTTATTTTTTCTGCAAAAAATGGAGCAGTTTTCTAAAAATCAGTAAGGTGGTAATCTATAAAGTGTGACGTCAAAACTTTCAAACAATGTTGGCACATCAGCGGTTTTCAACTTCTAAGCAAGTTCCTTCTTTTTATTATGTTCATACTTTATAATGATTTTTTTCACATAAGCATAATCAGGTGTTGCATCAAGTCCCACTTTCATAACTTAATCAAGAAAGAGAATGTTTCACTAACACTTGCCCCTGTTATTTTATATAAGTTCATTTCTGTGGGCAAAGCTTAGCAGACTTTTTTTTTCCTGAGTTAAACTTTAATATATACATAAACATCCACAGCTTACACCTAGATTTTAAGCAATCAGTATTCATGTCCTTGAAGTTTCATTAAAATGTCAAGGGCCTGATTAATCCATCAATTACAAATGTGTAACCCTCAGCAATGTCAATGTGAGCTCTGTGGGTACAACAGATAGAAAATGTAGGCTCTTGCTTCTACCTATGTATACCACGATGAAGGAATATTAGTTGGCATAATGTAATTTTATATAATGCACATACACAGCCCCCCCCCTTTCACTTATTGGTGACAGAGTATCTGTTTTAACACGTAATGGCTTGAGCATGTGTTAAATACATTAATCTTTCATGATACTCTGCCAAAAAAAGCCCAGCACCCAGAAACAGGTAGGTAGGTTGAAATGCACTATTTACAATATTAGATTTACAGAGAACTCTGCAACATTTATAAAACTGATCTAAGTCAACGGAGCTACACTGATTTAAACAGCTGACTCTCTGTTAGGCTTGACATGCACATGAGCCAGCTAATTAAAACTACATATCATGGAAGGGGAGGGGGGCAAACGTTCATACCCTTTGCTGTCTTTAGGAGTCCAGCAAACCAGTTTTCATTTACATGGAAGTAGCACCTGCCATTGTTCTTCTGCCTCCTTATGCTCTTTCCTTCCCCACTCCTTTTATTTCTCTGGCACTGGCCTTGTCTCTTTCCATCCAGCACATTGACTAGTACTGGACAAAACCCATTTTTTTGTCTCCTATGCAGTTCCTGCCATCTGATACAGGTCTCCCATTTCTCTAGATCTGCACCATGGATTCCTTTTCCCTTATGTTTTCCTCATCACTATGCCTAAGTTTTACTTCCTCGTTCTATTAATATTCTTTTGCCTGAGAACTGTATTTATTCACTATATAGTGAATTTACAGCCTAGCCACTAGTGACTAAAATCAGTTATGTCTTAGCACCTCATGAAGTCAGTTTCCTGTAGAGTCACTGCATATCTCTATGCCACTGCCTGACACCTATGGAAATACCATGCCTTAGCTTGTCTAAAAAACAAGTGTTCCATAAGTTATAGTTTCAGAATCGCTTATCTAAATCCATATATTTCTTCTTAAAGTCCTAACACTTAGACTCAGGTTAGTGAGGTATAATGTGCAGGTTGATTAACCTTCTGTTAAGATTGGTGCCAAAAGCAATTTAAGTAGTAAACCATACATAGATGATATAAACTGAAAATGAGTTGTACTGACTTCCAAAAGACACAAGGTACTCTGCACTACTTAAGCCTGGATCTTTTACAAGTAGTAGAAATTGGGATTAGAAACATAAACCCAGCTACAAGGTGCACTCCTACAAAAAACATATGTAGACTGATTCTGTCAGGCATACTGTATAGGTGAATTGAGAGAGACAACAAAGTATTTAAGTTGATAAATTATTTAAAATATGAAGTCTACTGACTTTTTTGGGCACAAGAACCAACCAAATGTATGGTGCCATTATTAGAATTACACAAGGGAAGTTTTTGTGGACATTATATGAAGCTTTATTCTCCAAAATGATAGAATCCTGTCCTTAGTACTTTACATAATGATTAAGGAAGGAAACATATGCAACAACAAATATGCTACATTGTATTATCCTTTCTGTTTTAAAAAAGAATTTTCTCCTAGACTAGCAATCTATCAAGGATATTTTAAAAAGGCCAAATTCATATATATATACACAATATACTATATATGGCTGTGTCCAAATGAGCATGAACATTTGGTTTCCCTGGGACAAGTAGCCACAGCGCACCTTACACAGTGGCTACTTGTCCCCAAGGAATGCCCATGCTATGCATGCTTTGGGGTGTGGCAAGTTACCCCAGGGGCAGTAGGGGAGTCTGGGGTCAGAACTGGGCTGACCCCAGTAGCTTTGCCTGGGCCCCTGGGGATCTCCCAGAGCTGCAGCCCCAGCATTCCTGCCAAGCAGAGCCTGGCCAGCAACTGCAGCGTGGCTCCAGGCAGCCTGGCTCTGCTTTTCAACAATGCATGCTGCCCGAGTGTGTGCTGCTCCATTTTTGTGGTGGGGGGAGCTGGTGGGGGCGGTTTCCATAGGTTTTTTTGACCCCTGGATATCCAGAAGTCAAAAAAACCCACAGAAAAAAAAGGATCAGCACATGCATGGGCAATGTACCCTTGCTGCATGGAGAATACCGGACTGTCCGATATGTAGAGCTGCAGACGTGTTTGCAGCGCCACATACTTCACAGCTGAGCTTGTCTGGATGCGCCCTGTATGTCCATAAATTGCAGTCTAAGGTTTAAAAAGAGCCATTGGTTTAAACCCAGTAACTGAGACTACTGTACACTGGAAAAAATAAAATGAACAATCCTTTAATTTTTGTACATTTTACTTATTGCTTTCCATTCAGTGTTTAATCATATCCAAGGAAACAAGAATCAACTCACTCACCTTCTACAGCAGTTCTCTTTTAAGTGAGGGCTTTTTAGTTGAAGACAGCTTTAATTTTAAATGCTCAAACTACATGCTAAGAATTAATACAATTTACAAAGCATTCACAATATCAGTTGGGTGACTGCTACTAAGAAATATTATTATTGTATTTTACCCCATCAAAAATGTTCTGTTCTTTGATCTTTCTTTAAAAATGCAGTCACTAACCTGATCATTTATATTGGCTGTCAAATTGCAATTAATAACCTGAAGTATTTAACAAAGAAGAAACCTGGAGGTTAGCACAGTAATGACTTTGTGCTCACAAATAATTGCAACTTTCCGTTTGCTTTCCATATAAGTCAAAGCATTAACAACTTTAAAAAATGTACAGGCTTAATAGTGTCCTAGGTTGTTAAAAAGACACAGTGGATTTTAATGTAACTCTGAAACTGAATAATATTTTGCAGTTTTCTTTTTCCTTTCCTTGTCACCATGGATACTGCTTAAAGAAATTCTATAGATCATGTGACAGAACTCCAGCTGAGATTAGGAAACTGCTAAAAGGAAAAATGTGCAGTGTACATCTGCTTTGACTTGTTAATTTTTTATTATAAGCTATTAATCTTTTTGCTTTCAAAAGTGTTGACTTCAGCTTATTTTGTGCCCCCTCCATGCCAGCCACTCCTGTCCTCATTCCTAAAAATCATTGTACTCTTGGGGCCAGACTGTAACCTCATATAAGCTGGAACAACTCAACTGAGATCAAAGACCCTCTTGTACCAGTTTGGCCTTTGGTCCAAGGTTTCTTAGTTCTAATAGAAAATCATTTTGAGATCATTTTGAACTGTTCAATATTGCATGACTTTGATGTGAAGGAAAAGGTGAAAAAGAGAGAGTATATTCTGGTTCTTTTACTCACTAAATTTGGAGGTTTCAGAAACTACTGAATATTTCTATTGCTTTGACTTAATGTTTATGTATGACAGAAAATTACCCCCTGAATTCTACCTATTTCTAATTTTAAGACGGATTTTTTTTTAATTCACCCAGAATAGAAAGAATGTGCCTGCAGTACACCCATGGTTATTTGCACTAGGTAAGATGTTAGCTGCTCAGTTTTAGAAGGTCACATATCCTTGTCTTAGCTTGCCTTGCTTAATCAATATGAACTACATGTCTCTGCATCAGAATAAACAGCTGCTGCTGCCTCTTCTTCTTCTAGATAAACTACTGTACTATTCCTGATCTCCTTTTGTGTCTGAAGCAGCTCCTTTCTCACATTCATAATCGGTGCATCAACATTAGTGTGACCAGAGTGGCTATAATGACAAGAACACAATGGGGCAATGCTAATGCAGTTGTATTCGACTGATTGGACAACCTCAGCAACAATTGATCTTCCTGTCACCCCTTTGAGTCCACTAATGGCATGTTGTTCTTTCAAAGAGACTTAGACCTACTTGATAAACTCAGCCCCAGGTATTTCATCCAAGTCTCAGAGGAAGTCAATAAGGCATGAGGTGGTAGGAGAAGGTCACTAACTATTGAACTGAAATTAATTAAATGACCAACAGCCCTTCAAAATAACCATTATCATGCTTCTATGTGTGTTTGCTTCATTAAACATGAAGCAATGAGATACACATTGAGATATACATACTCATTATTACAGGCACTATGTATCTTAACAGGCATGAGACTAAGGAGCTGGGGTGAGGTGACACCATTGTCAGGGTGGCACCATCCCCACCATTCCCCATCAGGGCCAGAGTGAAGGGGCGAGGGCAGAGGCATTCCTTGGAGGCAGAGGAGGATGGAAAGGAGGGAAACAGACCCAGACTCAACATGGAGTGGGGGGAGTGGGGAGCAGTGGGGGAATGGGGCTGGATGAGAAGTGGGTACAGGGCAGGATGCAGAGACAGAGGGGGATGCCAGGGACAGTGCTACTGTGACAGCAGGGACTGAGGTGCTGGATCAGGGAGCAAGGCCAGTGGCACTGGCCTACTCCCCCCCCGGTGGCACTTCAGTCCCTGCGGTCATGGCGGCACCATCCCCGCTGTCGCCCTCTACCTCCAAGAAGCAGGACTGTAGTGGGGAGGGGGAGAGCCCAGCACCTCTGGCCTCACCCCCCTGCTCTGGCCCCTCAGTCCCTGCCGTCATGGTGGTGCTGTCTCCACAGTCCCCCAGCAGGGCCGGAGCAGCGGGGGGATGAGGCCAGTGGTGCTGACCTTTACCCCCTCCCTGGCCCTGTTCCTTGGAGGCAGAGGGGGGCAGGGGAGAGAATGGGTTCAAACCCAATGTGGCAGGGGGGGAGGGCTGAGCAGGAGGGAATGGGGCTGGTTGAGAAGCGGGGGGCTGGGTGCAGGGCTCCATCCCCACTTCCCCCCATGATGAGGGGGACTCAGGACCTGGAGGAGATGGGCAAGAAGGGAGCATGGAGCTGGATGTGGGGGGTTGCATGCGGCCAGAGGCAAAAAGGCAGCAGCATGGGGCATTGGGTGGCACCACTCCATCCCTCTGTCCCCCACCCCCCATCATTCTTGATGGGCAACTGGCTAGTTTTAAAATAACCCTTTACTTTTACATTTCATCACCTGTTTCAACCTAAATCACTCATGATGAAAATAACTGAAATTATTAAAAGAAAGCAAGATACTAAGAACTAAAGCACTACACAAATTATGACATCTTATAAACATTTAAATATTTACAATATAAAATGCTAGGAAAAGTGACACTAATGAGGGGGTTTCCTGTGAACTTTCCATTGTGTCCATGATGGTTGAATTTTGTTTTAAATTTTATATCAAAACCTAGCAAAACTTTTAGCTTCAGTAGGGGGAATCATTTAAATTGAGCTCTAATTTGTTGTGGTACTTTTATTTGTTTTGTTTTAAATCTGAAACCCAATGTAAAAGGGAAATGGCCATATTCTGCTATATCTTACATCCTCCACAGCTCTAAAATATATGACCTGGAAAAGAAAGAAATGATACATGAAACTACATTTTCCATGTTTAAACAGGCAACTATTCTAAAATTCTTCTTCCAATATTCCCTTTATTCTATTTAAAATCCCAAACTTGTTTTCCTTCTGTAGGGGGAGACTAGCTGGCCAGTTAATAGAACCGATGTGTTTATTAAACTAGCTCTTAGTGAAATATGGGCAAGAACACTTTGGAATTGCACAGAGAAAACAAATTTGTACCCTGGAGGCAATTTCCCTATATATTTTTCCCATTAGTGGTTCCCTGGTAAAGAATGGTTTGGAAGTCAGGCTTGTACCAAAGCAATCATGATTCCTTTAATCTGAGCACTCTGTAGAACTGGAATCAATTGTGCAGTGGGAGGTTTGAAACATATATGTGTAAAAGTGGTTTGCAGTGGTGCTTGTTACTCTAATATTCCCCATTGTGCTGAAGATTATTGTTAAAAGTATATGTTTTATTCTTTATAAAGAGATTGTTTTATTCTGAATTATACTGCAATAGAACATAGCAGGTAGGATGTCCTCTTCCGGCAGATATACCATAACTTCACTTTATATATTGAGAAAGACTATGCCAGTATTTTTAGAAAACCGAAAGCTTCCAAAGAAGTAACATGTTCACAGTGTTCATTTACAAGGACATGTACCAAAGTGACAGGTTTAACTGCCAAGAAAATGTCACCTACGATATGATGGAAAAGACAATATTGATTTTAAACATAAGCACATAATGCTGTGGTAGCATTACCAGCAATACATCTCACTCATTTTTGTTCTTGTAGAACTGACTCATTATTGTACAGAGGTTTCTACAAACCAAAACACATCTTGATGTATCTTTTTTATTGTGGTGCCAATACCACAGCCTGAATATGTGAAGCAAGAAATTCACTAGGCTAAAGGCAATCTATTGTGCTGAATTTTTTAGACTACATAGACTCACTATTTGGCTGCATATTTTAACCAATCTTTGGAGGTATAAAGAACTACAATCCTGTGTTGTGATAATTTGCTTCTACCAGCTCGCCATAGGGATATATTCTCTAGTGTTCAGGTCTCACAGCGTACTTATCACAGTCTCCCTACTTTCAGAGTATGATTCTCAGTCATTTTTAATGAATGCATGTGGCACTGTAGGTGATTCAACCCTTTAGGGTATGTGCAGACATTTGGGGAGGTTAGGGGGAGGTTAGATCAGGTTAAAAATGGTCACCCAATGCAAGGTAAGTCGGGTTGGGGGGACTGGTAGGGGGGAAAGATTTGGAGAAGATATGGGGTCTGCAGGGGAGGCTTGGAGGATAAAAGGGGCTAGAGAGCCCCACAGGGGTAGGGGTCGAGGTGGGGGAGATCAGGGGGACTGCTTTTGGGATTGGAGAGGTTCTCTGATTCTGTCAAACCTTCTTGATGCCACTGAACTGCTCCTGATCCCACCAACTGCTCCCAGGGATGGTTTTACTGGCATTCACCAGTCCTGAGAGCCTGACTGAAGTAAGTCAGAATGGGGAAGAGTGGGCAGATCAGGGTGGGTGATGGCTCTGTGCATGTGTGTGTAGGGGGTGGTTCTGGCAACATGGGGGAGCTCTCTTTCCTCCCGTGGGACCAGAAGCTATTTTTAGCTCTCTAACCGCCCGCCCCTAGATGAACAACTCCCCACCATAAGCCAACATCCCCCATCCTGCCTGCCCCTCCTGCCACCTCAGCTTATTTCCTTGGCTTCCAGTACTGGTGAATTCCTGTGAAGCTGGAACTGGGAGAAGTTTGAGGGATCAGGAACAGTTTGGCAGCGTTGGGGGTTGGCTGGTGCACATGAGGGGTTGTCTGTATGGGATAGGGGTAGGGTAAGAGGGAGGAGACTAAAAATAGCCTGGTGCCAGGTGGGGAATAGGAAAAGTGCAGCCTGAGGGGTGGGGCCAGCAGCTGGGCTTTCCCGGCCCAGAGGCTGGGCTGGGAAATGTACAGAAGTTCAATTAATTTGGCCTTGCAAGACCGAAGCTCAGTTAGACTACCTCTGAGATACAGTTAATTAAAATCAGGTTGGCTATTTTAAACCAGCCTAACCTTTCTCAACTTCTGTACAGTTCACACTTAGATTGACCTAACTAGGGAGCTCAGTATAAGGTCCACACCTGGACAAACTATGATTAGGTGGCCATTTTTAATGTGGTCTAAGTTAGACCCCCGACTCCATGCAGTGCCCAATGACTAGGGAGACGATGATCCAAATGCTCATGGATCCTGTTACTCATTACCCAGAGCAAGCACGGAGCAAACACCAGCACACACTGATCGCTACAACTTCATTCAAAATGGAGACAGCTTCAGGTGAGCTCCTTCACAGACACACAGCCTGGGAACATGGGGAGCAGCAGTGCACATTAGTTCTTACAACATTTAATATACCTTGGTTCATGCTTATTAATATTTACTCCACTTTCACTCCTCCTTTGGTTCCACCCATATCTCCTTCTATCTCAAGCTCCACCTCTGTTTACTGTTTGTTTCATTAGCATGGAATTGCCTATGCATTCCATTAATTTACATGGCTCTCTGCTAAGAGCGCATGCTCAAAACTTTGACCTCCACTTCCTCCGGTCACTTGCTGGTTGTTTCTGGTTTCTTGCTGACTCCTTCTTCAGCTCCAAGGTTTTGCTTCTGCTTTGTCTCCTGATGATAGGTGGCGGGCTACATTTGTTCTTCTTACACCATATATTCTACACACTACCCCATTGTTAGGAAACTGCTTGCCTAAGCATTTGCCAAGTTACTTTTAATATTTTATCCTGCCTTGTGGTTAGCAGCTCTACTGAGACATGGAAAAAAGCTTTTATTCAGCTGCAAGTCCAGTGCTCCCCAAGATCCAAATACAGTCACCCTAACAGTGTAACTTCCCCGTAATCTCCCAAAACTTCTGCACCTAGTCTTAGTGAACAAATTCATGTCTGTTTTTATCAGTGAGAATGCTTCCAACATTATGCAGGCTTCTTTCTTGATTAGTTTGAGTAGTCCAGCCAGTTGTTTTTTATCACAGCATAGATTTAAATCTGAATACTGCTTTTTCATCTTATATTTGGTGGCTCACCTGTTGCAGGCCAGTAAACAAGTGTACTACATTATCTTTCAGGGCTGTATGAAGTTTCAGGTAGTGATTTGATTTGGAGGAGATTCAGCCTTATTCAGTAGCCGAATCTCTGAATCCAGATAGAATCAGGGGACCAATTAAAAGGTCTGAATTGATTCACCACCTGAAAAAGATTTGGAGAGCTTTGATGGTTTACACAGTCCCCAGTGTCTGCATCAGGGAGCTGCAGCCGGACTCAGCTGGTAAGTAAGGCCAGGGAAGTAGGGGCTGGAGGAGTGGGGAGGAGACCATGGAGCCTTGACAGGCCCCATCCCCTACCTACTCCTCCAGCCCCGCCCATGGCTGCCCTTCCCACCCTGGCTCCTGCTGCTTTAAAGAAAAGCCCTACTCACCGGGTGCTGCCAGGTGGGGGGTGAGCCCCACCGCCCCCTGCTGTATGGGGGTCTCTGCCATGACCCCCATGACCCTCCCCCAACCCCCCGTTGCTGCCCCACCCACCTCAGATTAGGCCCTTTAAGGAAAAAAACCTGAGAAAAACCCTGGGACTCTCCACTCTTGCAGTGGTCTTGGGGCTTCTGAGGGCTTGTGCAGAGCCTTCTACATGGTGTGGGACAGTAGGAGGCAATGGAGATTGCTCCTCACCAGCAGGAACAGTGATTCCAGGGATTTTTCTTACTTTTTTTTCTTAAAGAGCTGGAGCTGGGTAGGGCGGGGCAGCCACTGGGGTACTGGGACAGTGGGGGGGGGGGGTCATGCAGAGCCCCCCATGCAGTTTGGGGAAGTGGGGGGCAGCGAGGATTGCCCCCCATCCACCAGCTCCTGGTGAGTTGGGGCTTTTTTTTCCCAAGTTGCCAGGAGCTGGGGTGAGCAGGGCAGCCATTGCCAGAGTGGGAGGGGGTGGGGGATGGGCCTGACTGATCTGGAGATTTGGCAGCAGCCAAATCTCCAAATCAGATTGGGCTGAATCAATTCAAGACAGTGAGACAAATCACCAAATCAAATCACTGTCCCCCGAATCAGCCGAATCCAAATCTGAAGCAAATACTAGCCACTTCACAGAGTCCTATTATCTTTATATTTTTCATATTTAATCAGTTGCTTTCACACTCTTCCTTTTCCTACAATTCCTCCTTATGTTCTTATACTACATATCCTATAGTTCATCTATAGGGCAAAGGCCTCGGGGAAAAAAAAAAGATGAAAGAGATAAAAAAAGAAGCACTGGATGAGGAAGGAAAGGGGAGAACTGACAATTCTTGGACTGACTTTCTTCATGTCTGTTCTACCTTTCCACTGTCTCCTATGCTGCAATCCATTCTAAAATGTGAGAAACCTCTGAAAACCCCTTTAAGATGTTTCACCCAGTAGCAATAAGTACTCATGAAAAATGTGGTTTGCATCTGTATTTTGGGAATCCAAAATAGTCAAGCAGTTTGAAAAATCATTAGGGTTTTTTTTTTTGGGGGGGGGGGGTTGATCTAAATCAAATTCCCATGATTTTTATATATGCCTATGAACAATTATAATTGGTACTAAGGAGTTCAGGGGCAATTTCGTCTAAAAGAGTCAAACTTTCCCAAGAATCACTAAGCAAGGTTACCTTAGATGTGCTTATTATTACATATTCTAGGTAACAAAGAAGTACAATAGTTAGCACTGTTGCTTAAAGTGACCTGTGTGACAATGTCTGGGAAATATAAACTTTTTATGATGGCCACAATTAATAAGAATTAGGATAGACAGACAGATATATAGATATTTCATACTTAGTAGCTGTTTTGATGACAGATTGTTATATTGGTTAGTCTTTTAAAGGCAATCAGTAAAGAAGTATTCCTCTAATAAGATTTGTGATGGAAGTAAATAGTTCTTTATATCACTGTCATTAAAAGTGTTCCAATGACAGCAAAGGTCCATGTGTTACAAGGAAATACACAGCTCAGAGATGACAGGACATTGAATCAGCCTTACTTTCAAGTTATTGATCTTCTGATGGAATGTTGTTAAATACGTTACATGGGTATATGTTTAAGTTCTCATCAAAACTGTTTGCTATCATGAAAAGAAAGTATTATTGATGCACCAAAAGGGTCAGAGCAATGTGCAGAGAAAAGAAAAATACCGCTTTCTTCATTTGCAATGGTGTCAAATTGAATTATGAAACCGATACAAAACATGGCTACTGTATATTTATGAGAACAAAATTTGCAATTTATTCTGAAAGCAAATCAAATAGTTTTCAACTAACTGGATAATACATTACAGGCACTTACAACAAGCCTATTAAAAGTACATGGGCCCCACGAAGCACATACTGTTATAATTTCTTTTTATAGTGAGATACAAAACATTATAAACATTTTCTGTTGAAAACCTTGAAATTAACTTTTAAAATAACTGGCATTTTGGCAGAAACAATATAGAGTCTATAAAGTAGATATAAGGATGTCAAAATGGCAGAGGAGCCCTTATGAGCTTTTAATATATTATTATGATTTTGCAGCACTGAGATACCAAAAAAGTAATTAAAATTCAGTATCAGCTGCTGTCTACTATATTACATCAGTGGTGTGTAGACTCTACAATAGCAGACCCTGTGACAGGAATATAACCTTCTGTCCAATTATGCATTGATAAAGTAAAGACATAAGAACCCAATTTTTTCAGATTGCATTTTGTGTTTCTCTACAGTAGCCTCTTTTTTATTTCCAAAGCAAGTTTTTGTGGTTTGATGGCTTATCATAACTAGCCATTAGGTCTAAGACCAAGCCTTGAAAGAAGACGATGCTAATTCCCAGAAAGAGTTAGCACCTGGATGGCACCTCCTGGGAGGGTGCCATACTGCTGCAGGGAAGACAGCTGTCTCTATATCCCTACAGATGAACTCACAAATGCAAGCAACAGAACCAGGAAAGTATGAAAAATCAAACTCTTTAAGGCCAAGAAACTAACCAGCTCATACTGGTATTACACAACAGGTATTTATTTAAAAACAAAACAAAATAGAACTGATTTTAAGTCTTCTCTTTCTCACTGCCCGCCCTCTGTTATACTTCAAAGTTCTTCTGGGATAGGAAGCAGCCAGGACCTGATTATTACTCCTTCCATTCACATACCCACCTATTGTCACTTACTTGTGTAAGTGACAGTTGAATTAGCCACTTTCCCCCTTGTTGTCAACTGAAAAGTTATTTATTCGGAAGCTTGAAAACAGTTCACAGTATGATAGATACCTCTACCGTCTACTAGCTGTGTTCAAGTCTTTTGAGCAACAACCAAGGTTTTGTCCTCTGTCTTCCAGGGTGCAGAGAGAAGTGCAGCTGTCCACTGTAACTGTGAACACACTGCAGGAAGTGTTTTTAGTTACAGCGATCCCCCAGGCCAAACAGAAGTTTACTGTTAGTTCCAGGGGATAAGAGAATCTAGCTGCTGGTTGGGAGCCTTCAGCTGGTTTCCCCTAGCAATGGTCCCTCCTGTGTCTCAGCCTGTCCCTGTTTCAGCATGGGAGGTGTGAGAAGGACCTCATTCTAGGGGTTCCCCAGTCACCACTGGAGGTTGGGGTGGGTGAACTGGAGCTCCCCCCACCCAAGAGGGGCTCAAATACACCTACCCCACCCTCCAGTCCAAACTCCCTCCTCTCCTTTTCCCCACTCCCATGCTCTCTGAGAAGAGCATGAGGTGAGGAGGTAACACAAGCAGAAGTTACAGAATATGTTCTATTTTGAAACATCTTCACCTGACCCTTCATGGAATGAGGGTTCAGATTTTCACCCAATCAGTCATTTTTTAAGCTGTCTGCAGCCGTGCACTTGGCTATAAACTACATTCTGATCAGGTAAAAATTGCATGACCGTGTAAAAATTGGCCAGATGGCCAGATCATGCAAAAATTGTTACTTCTCTCTGTGCCCCCATTTCTCCATCCACTAGCTCACTTGACTGCCTTAGGACTATCCATACAGAATACTGAGACAGTAACAGGAAAGGAATAAATGACCAGAATAACCACTTTCAGCAATATTACCTTCAGGAACTGTGGTCTTAACATAAAAATATACTGCCTAGTCACACCAAATGATGAAACCCCACTGCGATTTTCAAATACTTCTAGGTACCCAAAAGGCTTTCTCTCAGCAAGGGCAGAAAAGGCTCTTTGAGTAAATCTGATATCTTTTTATTAGACCAACTCAAATACCTAGAAAAACTACTTCTTTGCAAGCTTTCCAGCACAAATACCCTTCATCAGGCTGTGGAAGCATCTGCAGTTGGTCTGTGCTCTTTCTGGATGGAATGAATAGTAAAGAAGCCAGAGGCTGGTATGCATGCAACAAACCTCCACTCAACAAAGGCACTTCTCCAGAGAGATAGATCACACTTTTGAAAGAACCACCCAAATACCATGTGAAGAATTGCTGCAGTACAGAGGGAAAACCCCCATGAATCACACACCACTGGTTATGACATATCACCTCACAACTTATACAGAAAATCCTCAAACAATTACAATCCATACTGGAAGAAGACTCAGTTCTTAAAGAGATCTTCCCAGAACCACCCATCCTAGTCTTCAAACAAGCACCAAAACTTGCTAACATCACCAGAAGCAAACTTCCTATAACCCAAAACACACTGAATGGATCTAGACCATGCCATGAAAAGAAATGCGGAACCTGCCAACACATCTCCACCACTCCCGCGATTACTACACCCCACAACAGAGCCATCAGCATTCCTGGATCTTATATCTGCACCTCCAGAGATGTAACATATCTCATCCAGTGCTCCAAATGCCCTGATGGAAAATATGTAGGAGAAACCAAACAACAACCGTGCACGAGGATGAATGCACACTGGAAATCTGTCAAAGACAAACACCCAATTACCTATGGGGGCACATATTTCACAAGAAAACCCTTAACTCTCCAGTCTCTCAATTCTAATCCTCAGAGGGAATTTACAAAAGACCTTTCACAGATGAGTCTACAACTTCACTTCATCAGCCTGTGGGATACGAAAAATCATTGACTAAATATAGGCATTGGATTTATGACACATAATCTGCCTAACCTCCTCATGTACCTCTCCACTATTTACCATCTACATTCATTCCCCACTTCTGCCACCCCCATCCTGTCTCTCACCCACTGACTCCTCAGTTTACATCTTCACTGACTGGCTTTCTTGCATACACACCAGCCTCTGGCTTCTTTATTATTCATTCCATCCAGGAAGAGCACAGACCAACTATAGATGTTTCCTTGGCCTGAGAAGGGGTATTTGTACCTGGAAGCTTGCAAAGAAGAATTTTTCCAGTTGTTTAAGTTGGTCTAATAAAAGCTATCAGATTTACCCAAAGAACCATGCACGTCTAAGCACCTAAGTTCTTTGTTGCATGTTAAACTTAGGATGTATTTATTGAACTAACAACATAAGCATTCACAACTTCAAAAAGAAAAAAAAAACATGTTAAGTGTTATTATATGGTAGTAAAGTCAGGACTTTTCAGGCAGTCTGGTGCAGTATCTGGGCTGGGACTGACAAACAGCTTTTTGTTGGTCTCAGGCCCCACACTACACCTGAGTCTTGAATCAAGTCCAGCGCAGTGCAATGGGTCTAACAAACAACTGTTTTTCCCAGGCAGTCCAAGACTCTGGCCCCACTGGAGCCAGTTCAAGACACAAGTGTGGATGTCGAGTTTGTCCACTGCACAGCTGGCTCCAGCCCTGTTCAGAGGGTTCAGATCATAGTAAGTATTACTGTGCAACTGCTCAGAAAACATTCTAACTTATAGTAATGCTTACTAGGATCTAAACAAGACATGTCCTAAGTGTAATATGCACCAAAGCCCTAACTCTTCTCATTCTCTCTCAGATTCTAAAAGGTTCCTAAAAATGTAGGTAAATGCTTAGTAAAATATGGCACCCGAAATCCTTTCTCTCTTGAATTATCCATTAGCATGAATAACATGTGACCCTGGAGGCTGGGGGGGGAGGGGCATGGTGACTGCTTACAGGCAGTGGTGGCGGTGGCGGTGGTGGTGGTGGTGGCGTGGCAGAGAGCGTGGAGATCTCAGATGGCCATGGTGGTGTTGGCGGACAGGGCAGGGGTAGCAAGTGCTGACTGGCAGTCAGCAAGCACCCGCAGACAGTGCCGGCAGTGTCAGCAGTGGCCAGTGGTGATTGGCTGCCAGCTGGCGGTGTTGGTGGGGGAGGGGGGCAGTGACCACCTGCAGGTGCCACCGATGCTTATTTCAGGGGTTGCACTGCCAATTTCAGGTGGTGCACATGCACCCGCATGCACCCCCTATGTATTGCCAATGTCCATTAGGCTCCTCTGTTAGCTTGCAAATCAGAGGGCTCCTATACATGTGCACAGAGCCTGCTCCGTGCACTGGAAATCCAGTGCATCAGAGCAGACTCAATTAATCAAGTCTGCTGGACCACTGATATTGATGTGCTCCAGCAGCCTCCCATATCATGTGTTTCAGTGTCCCCATGCATGTCTGCACTGATGGCAGCAGGGTGCTTTGAAATAAATCATGTTCAATGAGCTTTAATTCAAATCACCCCACTGCCATTTTTCCAGCATCAGGACATGCAGGGATGCTAATACATGTGACACACTGGCACTTTTAATTAACTGTGCCATGTCCCACAGCACATGATAAAATGCCTAGAATGTTTAGTCACAGTTCTGAGACAGTTGAATACTGGGTTTCTGAAGCAGGTGTCTATTTTGAAATGAATGCAGATTTACCTACTTAGATAGCTTTGAAAATTCCCCTAGGCACATATTTGTATCTTTAGATGACTAAATACTTTTCAATGGGTAATAATAAACTAAATGCAGTTTTTTTCTATGCCGGTTGTTTTCATTTCTTGAAAGAAATAGGTAAATATATTAATTTTAAAAATTCCGTTAAGTGAAGTTAGAGCTCATGAAATGATTCAACATTAGCAATGACTTGGGCTGAACACAGACTATGCAAACATTGTTCAAGCTGGTTTCACCAAACACTGCCACTGCACCTTAATCTTGACTTAGAGTCGCCTTCTTATTCTCCACTGTAGTTAAAACTGTCAGTTAGAGTGAATTGTATCAGATTTTTTTTATTTCTGGGGGTATGCAGGTGAGTAATTTGGCCAGGTGACAATTGGGGAGGGAAGTACAATACTCTTAATGAAAGTGACAGTATAATTAATTTATAAATGAACAAGTATTGTGTCTATTAAACTGAAGTATTGACATCCCACCTGATCTGCAAAGTGAAACTCAGCATTCCTGAGGAATTAAATGAAAAGTCAACCCTTTCTTACAAGTCAGAAGGATTTATAAGGTGCTCGTGGAAAATTCACATCTCAGGTTGGCTCATGAAATCAGGCTTGAGAGTAAAAGACACAGTCTAAAACTCTGTTTGTTTCCTGACAGCCTTCCTGACCCTCCTGCATTCACATCTTCACTGCTTTGAGATTGGGTTCAAGTTTTGGGTGATTGAAGTAGGAGCATAACAAGGACTCTTAGGGTCTTGTCACATCTTTCACTGTGAGCTGAACAAATGTTGATCAGTGTTACTGCTAGCTTCAGTTTCAAGCAGTGACACTTTAGACTATAAGAGGTCTAGAGGACTGAAAGGTAGGAATCCTGCCCCCCCGCCTGGCCACCCTGGGATTTACCCCGCCCCTGGGGGCTTTTTCAGTTGTTCCCAACCATCAGGGTTCCCTCTGCCCCCTCTCTCCCAGTCTCCAGGTTCCCTCTCCCCCTCCTGCTTACCAATCCAGAGAGCAGCAGCTGTGGCAGTGGACAGGCAGGCAGGATAACTCTTCCCTGCTACTCCCCTGGGTCAGACAGTGCAGGTAGCCACAAGTAATCAAGGAGGAGCGTGGGGGAAGTGATCAGGGATCTCGGGTGATGGGAAGGGCTGCAGGGGCAGTGGGCCCAATTTGGGCCAGTGGAAGATAGGGGCTAGGTGGAGTGTTAACACTAAGATAAAGCCTAGAGTGGCTACACCTTACTGCAAGGGGTGGTAAAGTCTGGCCCACAGGCCAGATCTGGTGGCAGTGGACTCTATTTTCCAGTAGTGCTTGTCCCCAGGGCTGGGGCTGGTCTCCATGGAGACCTCAGCTTCAGTTGCACTGTGATAATGCAAGGCTAGGGTTGCCATGGAAACCAGCCCCAGGGATGCTGGTGGGGCACATTGCAGGTCAGGGCTGCATGGCCCAGCATGGCCCTGCTCTGGCCCTGGACCAAGCTGCCCCTGCCACCAGATTCTACTTGCTTTGGAGCAGTCTTCTGCCCTCTTCTGCTGCGTGCCCCGCCAGCATGCCCGGGGCCAGTTTCCATGACAACTCCAGCTTTGCGCAATACAGCAGTGGCTGGGGTCTCCATGAAGACTGACCCCAGCCATGTCAGCAGGAGCTGCTGGGAAATAGAGTCTGGCTGCTGGCTAGATCCACCATTTTGCCCACCCTGGCTTAGTGTAACATGAGCTGTGTAACATAGATAAGAGATAATCCTGCCCTCAGAGTCACCTAATTGAGTTCTTAAAACTAGTTTTAGGTGTTAATGTGCAGACAGCGTGGGTTGTTAAGAGCTCCAAGAGCCACCCACAATTACCATGTAACAAGGTCCTTATGATTTTTCAGACTTAAGAGGACATGTAGTCCAAATCAAAAACAAACTATAAGCAGTTATGCTATAGTAGGTGTATCTATATGTGGAATTAGCAGGCACATCTACATGAAACACTTTATTGCACAATACAGTTAATCACTGCACAGTAAGCATCTATCTATGTCAACATGTACAGTAATTGACTCTAATCATGACTAACTTTGCTACCTGCAAAAGTAAGTAGCAAATTTACTCTTGAGTAGCTACTATGTGTAATGCATGTGTAGACACCTGACCAGGAACAAATGTGCTCCTGGTCAAGCAGAAAGCAGGAGGTGGGAGATTGCTCCCTACCACTAGTAGCTGCATGCTGCCAGCATGGGCTCTGTCAGTGGAGCTCAGGTGGGGACTGCCTCAGCAACAGGGAGCTCCTAGCCTTCACTCCACAGTGAGGGGGCTGGGGCTGAAAGATACTCCCACCACCAGCACAATGGTCACAGGGCCATCACTGGAAGTTTCTTAATAAATGCAAGTACTACCCTCCTGTGAATTTTTTTACTCTGCAGTAGCACACATGTAGACACTGATGTGGCTGGCTGGGGCACAACTAGCTACACACTAAAGTACCCTTGTGCCCCAGCCAGACCCTCCACAGCACACTGAACTGGGCAGGAACAATTCTACATGGCAGGCTGACTCCCTGGGCCCCCTTCCAGCCAGGGCTGCTCCGACCTGGCTCAACGTGCTACAGTCCTGGGTGCACGTTCAAACAGTATGCCTGGGAGCAATAAACTACAGAGCAATAAGCTCTAGAGTTTATTGCTTCATACTGATGGTAGACATACCTATCATCATCACAACAACAGTGCAGTAGCCTTCCAGTAGTTCTGTGAAAATAGTGAGGCTGCTGCTGAAGTAAAGTAGTATACCTCATGATTAACAAGCTTGAAATCTGTTCCTGGTTTTGGGGGGTGTTTTTTTTCCCTCTCTGGTCATTGAGTTTTATATTCAATACATTGACAGCAAATATAATGTTCTCTTTAAAAAAGACAGGTAGCTGAAATAAACCAGTTCTTCAAAACTGTTTTTCTTCCAGGAGTCTAATTACTCATTTCCCTTTGAAAGTTTCTTCATATATATTTTGATAATTCAGATACAATATTATACTTCTATGAGGTATAACCATAAATATTTTGTTCCATCTTTTCTTCTGTCATTATTTTCATAATAAGAAATTGTCTTAAATTTATTTAATAAAAAATGTTGTCTTGTGGTACAGTCAGAGCTAATCTACTCTAAGAAAATGTAAAGCATAATTTGCATAACCGCACAACACATTTTAAAATTAGAAAATTATTTCCTTAGATGATAAAATTTGGATGGGGAAAGATAAGACATATTTCTTTCAGCTATTACTTCCAGATTTCTGTTCCAATTTTTGAACAACTGAAATAGTTAGACAGACCAAAATGACAATGAGAATATGAAAATAATTAAAACAAATATTAGAAATTCAATTTTTATATAGTGATTAAAATTCATCTCAAGCACAGCAACTAAATATATTTACCCTAATATTCCAGATGCTCTGACACAGTGATCCTCCACCAGGGTGCCATGGAAGGACACAATACTGCCGTGTATGCCTCTTTTTCATGAGGCCTATGTGGAGACAGACCATGAAATAGCTGTGGCAAGAAGAAGCACTTTTGCTGGCATTAGGTTTATCTGATGCAGTAGGTAAGCTGAGACAGTACAACACTGGTTCCCCGCCAGGGTGCTACTGAATTAAAAAATATTATGGACGGATGCCTTGCGTATAAAAAGGCTGAGAACCTCTGATTTAAGGGCAGAATGACTTTTTCCTAAATGTCAGTTTTCTAACTAGTTATGCAACCCCAGTGGACCAAGTTTTCCAACTTTTTGAGTTGGTTTAATAAAAGATAACAGATTCACCCAAAAAGCCTATCTGCCAGTTTTCTAACCACACACCCAGCTATTTTTTGTGCTGCTCATGCCCTGTTCAGGACTAAGCATGCATTTGTCAACTGAACACCCTCCAGCACTGGTTAGGCATGTACCTGACTGTAAAGTCTGGGAAAGGAGGGAGGGAGAGGAAGAGGGCACCTTCCCATATTTTAGCCAGTAACTGGGTGTTTAGGGCACTAACCCAAGAAGCTGGAATCTGGGTTCTAGTCCCCCATCACACTGAGGTGATTTGAATCTGCTTATCTCTTAATGCCCAGCACGGTGCTCCATACTACCGGTTAGGATTATGCAGGCTCATCTTCAATGCCAGGGTTATACTGAATGCTGGATGTGGGGCTCATATAGGCCCACCTCCGTCTCTGTCTCAACTCAGGGATAACAGTACTTCAGGGTGGAGCTGGCTTCTGCCTTAACTACTGTTGCCACCACTGTCCTACCACTGAGAACCATGTTGCGCGGGAGAATAACCTTGAACAGGTTCCCAGTACGTATCCTGGCAACCAGGAAGCCAGAAACTGGGTTCTAGTTCCCACCACGTAGGGGTGGTTGCTACCTACTTATTAAGACAGAGTTGAAAATTTAAGGTGTAGTCATTCTACTGTACAGTTTGTTACTTCTTTTATCTCTGTGTAGCTTCAGAATTTCATTGAAAGAAAGAGTTAAAATATAAAATATTTCATTGTTTAAACTATACAAATATGTTATAGGAAAACAAGCTCCTGCCCATGAATCAAAAATAAGTGTCAATGTGCAGCTTCATTGAAGAATATTCTTTGGTATATAAAGATGAATGCATCTGTAAAATGCTATTTCTTCATATTGTGCTTTTTTCCCCAAATCGTCTTTTCATACATAAACTAATAAAACTTTTTGGATGTTTACATATTTACACAGATTTGTGGGGGCATTTTTTAATTGAAAAATGTGCCATTTGCTTTTTGCTAGTCAACTTAACTAGTACATCTTCTCCAGTACTGAAGCAAATAGTTTTGTAATCAACTTCCAGGGGAAGAAAAAGAAAAGAAACATGCCAGATGTGTCTAGAGCTCTGACAGTTTTGGATATTTCAGGAAGGCTTTTTACCCATGATGCACCATGACTGACAGAAAGCAATGTGGCACAATATAGCATGTCAGGTAAGAAGAAATGGGTAATTTAAACTTTATTAAAAAAAGAAACAAAGCCGTTTCTGACAACAAACAACTCAGATCAAGGTTTTAGCATCTGTACTTGAATGTACCCACAAATAGGCTTGACACTCAGTGCTTTGAGTTCCCCCTGCATGTCAGCATAACTTGAGTGCAGAGAAATTCCAGTTGCTGAACTGTAATGTAGAGAATAATTTCCAGTTAAAACTTTACCTTAAATTGCTTAATGAACTGCATTGTACTATATGTTGCATTAGTCTGTGCTCCCCATGCCACATGCCCAGAACTAGATATGTTGTGGTTATAGGTATAAATATAGGAGGGGGTAATAACATATAACACTTATTACTATAAACAGTTATTGTGACCTTTTTCCTTGAGAAACTCTCATCTATCTATTGTTTGCAGCAATCCTTATTTGGAAGGGTGAATTCCTTTGAGCCACCTTTGCTTAAACCCAATTTCAGGTTGTAGTTCCTGTGACATTTCTGACCTATCCCCACCCCTGTTGGGAGCCATATGGGACAGGAGCTTCTCCAACTCACAAAAAAAGCTGAAGAAAGAGAAAGTATAAAAGAAAATCCAGCATATGGTCCCAACAACTCAGACTCACCTCTGAGCTCATAACCTCCAACATAAAATAATCTATATTTGATTTTTTTCATAAAAAGAAAAAAAATCCCAAAATAATATAATTAGGCAAATAAAAGCTATATTAAAACAATATTGTTTAGTTTATAAGGTCAAATACTGAGTATAGATTTACAGATGTATGTCTACCTAAAACTTACATCTCCCCGTATATATAATAATACAATCTTCAATTACCTGTATTGTATACAGTATTCATTGTACATTTATAATATGTATAACACTGTTTCGACCAGATGTCTTCCTTGTTTACTTCATAGCCTAGATGTACAAGGGAGTAGCATTAAGGTTGCAAGGGCACCTGTAAATCTTTTTTTCTAATCCTTTAATGCTTCTAACATAAAGGAAAGATTTTTAGTGTCTATGTATGTATAGGTTGTCTTTCACAGAGGTATCTTGGCTACAAATTCAATGCAAAAACACATAACAGGGAATGTCTCCTACATTCTCATGCATGCAGTAATGAGGGAGGTAGAATCAAGAAATGAATACATTATTCTCTTTATAAAAGAATCTGACCTTTTTTCTTCTTAATATAGCCTTCCTTCCTGCTTGTTATGCATTGATCTTCTCTTTCTTTGCAGAGCTGTATCATTCTCTTTTTTAGTGAACATAGGGCCTTGTTGCATGGGACACTTAGCATGTATTTTATCTGAGATGTAGTAAGTATTATCATGTTATATTAAAAGCTAGAATGTATTATGTGCAGCCACACAGTAATGCTAACTGTGATCTCAGCCCACTCTTGACATGGCTGGAGCCATATGTATCCCTGTAGCAGGACACTAAGGTGTCTGCTACTCTCAGAGCATAGGTAGGAACCCAGATACTGGTTGCCGGGACAACCAGTTAAGGAGGGAGTTGGCCACACCTGCACCCAGTCAGATGACCAAAAGGGGAAAGGCCTGGCTCCTACATAAATCCCAGGCCTGAGGCCAGGAGGGCAGTTCCCTGCTGGCAGCCAAGGGGGAAAGGTGCTCTGCTAGAGCAAGCAAAGGGGAGAGGCCTTACTACATGAGCAGCTCCTGATGCTGTTATGGGATGGAGTATTCCCTGGTAGGGGTTGAATGATGTTTTAGCTGGGTGGCTTAGATTTTTGTTATAGCCCAGGGTTGGCTTGGATTTTTATTTTGTGCTTGCTATTTTAACCAGCGGTTTGGGTGAGGCTATTAGGGGATGGAGGAGGCCTCATAAGGGATGCACAGCAGCATAGGAACCCCAGCCCCAGAGAGAGAGGGGGTGGCAAGCAGCCCCAGAGAGAGAGGGGGCGGTGAGCACCAGTGAGGCGCAGTGCCAGACAGGGCTGAGGAGAGCCCGAGTGCCAATGAAGGTGCAGTGCCAGATAGGGCTGCGGAGAGACCGAGTGCCAGTGAAGGCACAGAGTGAGATAGGGCTGTGGAAAGCCCAGGGAGGACAAGGGGAGGACCAGATTACAACAAGGCCCAAATCAAACCATGTCAGTATCATCTGCAAGGCTTGGGCTGTGGTGTAGGGAAGGAAAAGGAGCCGCAGATAGTGCCTCCTGGCATTGGGGCAATAAATGGGCAGTTTCCCGCTAATTACCATCTACAAATTAATTTAAGAACAAGGCATGGAAGGAGAGAAGGCAGGCAGTTGGCTCATAACAGGAGGGCAGGGTCAGTGATAGACAGACCCCAGAAGAGGCAGTCTTGTCACAGTCCCCCTACCTTGACATTGATTCCAGAATTGAGCATCCCAGGGGGCATGTGCACCCATGATGACTGCAACCCCCATATCTAGAGTCTGTGCTCCCCATGCCACATGCCCAGAACTGCCCAGCTAAGGAGCACCTGCCCCTAGCATGCCAGGGTGAGCTGGGCATGGGACGAAAGAGGCATGGGGAGCTCAGCCTGGGAAAGGATGTCATGCCTGCTGCTATACCTGCTTGTGCTGCTTCTCATGGTGAACTGGATCTCTTCATAGTAAACTCTATGGTTTATTAGGAGTGATTTAACATCAACATGAGTAGAACTCTAAAAATTAGACTTATTTTTTTAAACAAATCCCTTAGGTACCTCAGCCATAGGATTTGTGACAAGAAAAATTATAATCTAAGTAAATATATAAATTATTTCAGTAAGAATACAACTTATAACCATGCATATGGAAACTATTTTATATTCTTCCTCCTAGCACATGAAAAATTTGTATAACAGCTGCAAAGGCTTGGCTGCAAGCTAAGTGAGTGAGCTGTGCCTAAGAACTTTGCCAGAAAGGCAGCAAAAAGTTTGTGGAGGGTGCAATAACTTTTCCAAACAGATGGTATGCTGTGCACAATGCATGCTTTTTACTGGAGGATTTGAACTGTAACCACATCCCCTCCATTGCAAACCTTGGACTCTGATTGGCTACTATAGAGCCATAAAAGTTGAGGGAGGGAAAAGCATCTGGAGAGAGAAGCTGCAGGAGAGTGACACCAGCCTGGAGAGAGGGCCAGAGACTTAGCCGCTTCTTCCCCCTAGGTAGAAGGAACAGAGCTGAGGCTTGCTGGGGGGCAAACTTCAGGACAGAGGAGAGTCTGAATCATCTCAGGAGAAGTTGATTCTCCACCCAGAGTCGAAGCTGAGCAATCAAGGACACAGGTACCCAGGGAAAGAGTTGGGATGGGTTGGTAAGCTAGCTGCAAGCTGGGAGAAGCTGCCTGGTAATGGACCTGCAGATGGAAGTCCTCTGTTTCCAGTGGAAAGGCATGTACTACAGGAACAGAGGCCTGAAGCCCTATCTGCATGTGGAGGTGCTAGGGGAGAGAGACAGCCCAGAGAAGGAGTGGGCTGTGAAAATCCCAAATCTCAGTGGTGACACATAGGGGGTGCATGGGTGTGCATGTGCACCCCTGGAGGGTTCTTGTGCACCTCTTGACAGCCAGTGCTCTCTGCTTAGGAGACAGGCAGGGAAGGCAGCAGAAATGCTAGTGGCCCTTCTGCAAGCGCTGGCTTGGGAGTGGAGGCACCAGGAGAAGCACTGCTGGCACTTGCAGGAGTGCCACTGGTACTTCTGGGTGCCCTGCTCATGTTTCCAGGTTGGTGCAATTGGCTGCAGAGGACCTCCAGTCAGCACAATCAGCCATAGGGGGACCCCCCCCCCATCACTGACTGGTCACTGGGGGGGGCACGTGCCCCTGCCTGACTCAGGGGGCACCAGTCACCCATGAGAAATCTGCATGGGTAGGTTAGGGGACACTTAGCCCCTAGTGTTTGCAGGAGGTGTATTTTCAGAAGGAAATTGAAGAAAAGAAGCCTATTACCTGCAGTGGCTGATCAGAGGCTTGGTTTTTTGCTGAATTACCAAGAAAGAATGAAGAGTCCATTTTCTCCAAAGCAACAGAAACCTCACCTCTGCCACCTAATGGTGGATCATAGTTAAAGCTGTATTGCCATTTATTGTTATGGGAAGGGGAGTGTGACCAGAGGGAAGTCAACATGGGTTATTGTGGGGGCAGGGCGTGCTGTTTTAAAGTGTTATAACCAGGTGAATGTAATCATTGAGGTTGCTTGATGTAACCATCCAATGTGGTAGAATTATTCATCTGTTGTTGCAATTGTAAATTCTAGTCAAATTCTTGGTTTTATTATTGACTATTGATATATTATGCATATTAGCCAATTGCCTGTCATGAATGATGGATTGTTTCAAGAAGAGTTTACATGCCCATCCTACTCACCCTTTGGGGCCAGCCATGTAAACCAGGGTTGGACAGTTATTTTGGGTGGAGGGCCACTTACCAAGTTTTGGCAAGCTGTCAAGGGCCCCATGGGTAGTTTCAAGGGCCCCTTGGCAGGTTTCCCACCCCCTGGTCACCATATTGTCACCAGAAGTCCTGACCCCTAACCCCTGACCTTTGCCACCAGAAGTGGATGGGTGGTACCCCTTTCATCAAGAAGCTTTGCCATCTTGGAACCAGAAAAATACCAAATTATATTCTAAAAAGGAAACATCTACACCATTTATTAATTTGATTTAAAAAAAAATTGTCCTGATTTGTATGTTTGTGTAGTGTACATAGAGGTGCACAACAGCTTAAAATGAAGTCTTACTCCTGTATATTGTGGGGGTGGACATAGGTTAGTGGGGGGCTGTGGGTGTGTGGATATGTGGGATGAGGGAGCACGTGAGTGTTTGTGTGGATATGTAGAGTGTGGGTGGGTATGGGGTTTATGGTGGTCTGTGTGTATGGCAGTGCAAGGGAGTGTGGGTGTATGTTTATGGTGGCGTGTGCATGTGGAACTCACCCTATGAACACACCCATCCCACATATTCTGCTCTTGCCTCCGCACACACACACACACACACACACCCACAACCACACATACGGGGTGGCTCCCTGCTCCCTGCTCCGGAGATGCAACTGGGCCACATGGTGCCAACAGTGCCAGCAAGCAGGGAATGCAAAGGCTGGAGGTGGGGCTGGCTGAACTGCTTAGTCCTGCTGAGGTTCCCACTGGGTCCTAGTGCCCTGGCTCCTATCAGCTTTGACAGGAACCAGGGACAAGTCAATACAGTATAAAAAACTAAGGGCTCCTTCTGCCTCCAGCTCTTTGCTGGAGAGAGCAGGGCCCATGAAGCCAATTGCCACCCACCCTCTCTGGGGCACATGCACAGTTGGCCCCAGAGTTAGGGACAAACAGACACACAGGAAGAAGTACTAAGCCTTTTATTATATTAGAAATATATATATACATTTCTTCTCTTGATTAAGCATTTATTTTCTGTATATAGCTATGTATAATAAAGAAAATGATTCCTTTATTGAACTTAAAGTAAATTCTTGGGCAGTAAGGGTGAGGGACACACCTCTCCAAGGGACACCTCAGTCAGTAGACCTGAAGAAGTTATACATTGTTTCCATAAGAATGTTTTGGGACAGCATTGGCACTGAAATATGTAGAAGCTTGTGCATATGCTTCCTGCACTACCATGTATTCCATAAATAAATAAATAATGTAATCACTATAGTTGTTTCAAGCAGCAAGGATAGAATTCAGCAAAGGAATCATACACAGACTGGATGGATCTACACATGTGATTCATTTGACTGAATAAACTCTGGGGCAGATCGCTCTGGAGTTTATTGTTCCTGGGCGCTGCGTTTACATGTGCTTCCTGGACTGCAGCATGTTGAGGTAGGTCAGAGCAGCCTTGAATGGCAGCCCAGTACTGTGCTGACCCAGCTCAACATGCTGTGGAGGGACTGGCTGGGGCATGAGGGCACTCCAGTTCGGGGACAGCTGGCAGGCAGCCCACACACTGAAGCAACATTATGCCCCTCAGTGTCTACATGTGTATTACAGGACACTAAATAATGCCACCGCAGGATAGCAATTGTATTTCCAAGTACTAACCTACAGTGGCATTGTAGTTTACTGTGGCCTAATAGTGCTGCATGTATGGACACTGAAACTTTACTGCAGAGCTAATTAGGCAGTAAATGTCTCATGTAGATGCACCCACTTTTTTTCTTTTTCTTCCTTGGTTGCAAAAGTAAGTCTTTTTTTCTCTCAGAAAATTTCACAGCAATAATAGCTATTTCTACTAACTTTGGGTTACTATACATGAGTACAGAAGCTGCTCCAAAGCACTGGAATTCCACTGTATGGGAACAGACTTGATTAATTGAGTCTGCTGGAGAGTGGCAATTACTGTTCTCCAGCAGCCTTCTACATCTCATGTACCAGCATTGCTGCACTTAAAAATGGCGGGGTGGGGGGGGGGTGCTCTCATCAAATTAGCTTTAGTTCAAGCACCCCTGCTGCTATTTTTAATTGTAGGGACACTGATACCTGAGATATGTTGGCACTTTCATTCTTAGAGCTGCTCTAATTAAAGTCCTACTCTCCTCACACTCTGAGCACATGTAAAAAGTGTGCTTAGGGGCCTGATCCAAATCAGACAACTAGATACCTAAGTTGGATTTAGGCTGAACTTAAGATGTGTAAGTTAAACAAAAATGCTTTCCAGTGCAAACCCTATCCAGGGGCAAAAACACATGGCTGCCTAAATTGATTAAATATTTGTTATTTATCCTGAAAAGATTCCTATGTACCCAGACTTAAATTTATGAGAACACTAAGAAACAATCCTTTTTTTCGGACTCAGACACATAGTTCCTTTGAAGCTGGGAAACTCCTAGCAGCATAGCCAAAGTTCCTAATACATCAGATTTCCACAGAGCAGGCCTAAAGTTACACTGACAGCACTGAGGTCAGGACAAAGTCCAGCAGTCACAGTTAATCTTATTGCAAATCCTTGTGGTAGTGATTAGTGGTTATAGATCTTGTCTGAAAAGTGCGAGACATGGGTTTTAGGCCCTTCTCTGCCTGAGGAATTCAAACCCATATCACCATTTCCATGGTAGTGTTTTAACCACCAGGTTATTATTTGGTATAGCACCTCTTCCATCCCCATTCCTGTTGAGGGTGGAGCACTGGGCAACCATCAAAGAAAGAGGAATGGGGCAGAAAGGAAGCGTGACTGTGTAACCTCTTGATCAGAACACTCCCCTGTGGGTCTAAAATACAAGTTTCAACCCTCATCACTGGGCCATAGAATACTGCTCTTTCTGCTCTCTGTCTTTCTTGCTTGTTCCCAAGACTTTTTCACTCTTGACTGCTTAATGGCTTGGATTCAATAGGAAGAGTGGAGGGTAGAACATATTCTATAGCTTGAATTTTAGGGCAGCAAATTAGTCTACTCCATAGCTGGCTCCTACCTGTTAGATACAGGTAGGAGATTAACTGCAATAGCAAATTATTCCTGGTCAGCCCAGGCAGCAGAAGGTGGGGGAACTGTCCCCTCCTCCAAGCAGCTGCCTCCCAGTCCCATGCCTTGATGGGCAACTGAGGTCACAGAGCTGGAAGGCAGCTGCTTAGGGAAGGGGAAATTTTCCCAGCCCAATTGCCCATTGGCGCATGGGGCTGGGAAGCAGCTGCTCAGGGGAGGGGGCAGTTTCCTAGCCTGGAGCTCCTCCTGGCTGCTATAGGGGAGCAGAGCAGGGCAGGAGTAGCCCTGCACTGAACTACTCCCATCATGAACAGATTTTCTCCCAATGTGCACATATGTAGACGCACTCTTAGGGAAAACTCACTGCATCTTATTTTACTGTACAGTAAGCTTACAGCACATTAAAGCTTATGTAGACATGCCCACAGTGACTTTGTCAAGACACCTATAACGTTTATTTGGCTTGAGCCCTTAAACCTTAATTTTCTCCTGATAATTTATTGCCAGCTCTAAAGAAAATGTATAAAAAGTTTAATATTTCATGACTTACATAGAAAAGTCTAATGCAGGCAGAAATGTAGGAGAATTACATTCAAATACACTCAGCTAGTTTTAACAAATTCTTGAAAAACACTAGGAAGTAAGTGAGGTGTAAATCTTTCCACAGGAGAAACAATCTCTATTCCAGGAAAATCTTTGTAGCAGTAACCTATGACAATTAGGCCACAATATATTTATGTTATGTTCTTTTGAAATGATCACTGGTTACCAGAAAAAACTGGCTATTTCTTCACCACCAGCAGGGACAGTATTAATCTGACTTGTTGGGAACATAGTGGTAAACTGGTACATTTTCAATATTTTAGGATGGTGTGGATAGTCTGTAGAAATTTGGTGGAAACTTAAATACCAAAACAGAGTTTTGAAAGGTGTTATCTGTGCTAACCAAAAATCAACTTGGCTGTACAGTAAGCAAAAGCAGGGAACAGTCCTGAATATGATTCTGCGTTGTACCCCATGTTTTAATAATTAAGCCTAACAAAATCTTGAAAATGTTGGCTGTACCAGAGTACAGACAGCACCACACAAAATAATGCAGTGCATTTTCTTCCATTCACTAACCCAGAGGAAGAACAAGCATTTTCTTCCCTGCAGTTTCCATCCGCAAAGATAATTGAGAAGGGAGGCAAAGCCTATTCACTTTCCAAAGTTAAATGAAAACACTAAAAAAGCAAGGGAAATTCATCTGCTGAGAAGTGATTCACTTGATTAAAAAAGAACAATACATTGATGCCTACATAAGACAGATTTTTCCCCTTTTGCCACCAAGACACTCAACGTTACCACTTGTTTTCTTTTACAAAATAAACAAAAGGAAAATGCATGCATTTGGAAAACGCATATATTTTAATTGATTATATTTACAATGGAGAGTGGTATTATGAACCATATCCTGGTTTCTTTTCTTGTGTAGATAGGACAAAAAGGCATAGTTTCTCAAATAAGTTGGTTTTCACGGTACCAAACCAGCATTAATGACTACACTTTGATTCAAATAGGGCAAGGGAGCAGAAGGGTTAAGGTGTCTTAGACATGCATTTGATCCTGCTCAAGATCTGTGTGAAGATTGCCTGAAGTTTACCCAGCTGTAAATTGCCTGCAATTGACCCAGCTATTTAGTCATTCAGGCTGGGGGTCAAGGCTGGTTTGACATGATGCAGGCCACTTCATAACCTTATGCTTTATATAGATACCGGTGGACCTACACCACAATAGCCTTAGAAACGATTTATTTTGGTTAGCACTATATGCTGGTAAGGATTTTAGATTCTAAACAGTTTTATTTTTATTTTTAAAACATTGTAGTCATCCCTTGTGTTGCACCTCGTAACCGGTGTACCCTTGACCTGCGGGCCTGGGTCGGCATGACCGGCTTGGTGCGGAAGGGATAGATGACTGGACAGGTGGGGAGTAGCGGCGAGTAGGAGTCAGGCGGCTTGAAGCATATTGGTTGTACGAAAGGTTTATTGTACTTACGCTACCGATGGTCTCAGCGTAGGCAGGATAGCTGACTTATTCAGTTACAGTGCATAAAACAGAATGGTCTAAAGGGGTCTGTTGGTTCACGGGGTTCCTGAGCTGAGTCCTTGCTTTCTAACCCAGAGGCTAGGTGCGGCTGCCCAACTCAATAGTCCTAGAACTGGTCAACAGCTCATGCACAGGAAAATATTATAACGCACTTTCGATCAGTAAACTTCCGAGAGCTCTTTGACAAGAAGGACAGACGAACCGGTGAGAAACGAATACGCCAAAATGAAAGTCAGTGACGGGGAGATGTCTACAGGTGGCCAATCTGCTGACTGTCTCCTTGGTGTGCTCAGAGTTCTCCGCTTAATGGCGGGAATCTGCTCTTAGTTATAGTCAGCAGTGACCAATCACTTCATGCCAATTGTGAATATTTACTGACTGCCAATTACGTTCTTACACAGTGACCTAGATACATATTCATCTGACCTAGATACCTATTCATTTGACCTAGATACATTATTCATCTGGCTGCCCTCAGCGGGTTCAAAAGGTCAACCTTATGAGTGGCACCTGCAATACTTATCATTGCAGACAACAAGCTTCTAAGTGTGGAGAACAACTTTTAAAAACTCCAATTGTAGTGCTTCTTTTAGCAAAGAAATAAAGGCTACTAGTGCTGAGGGGTCTTTATGGCCTGCGTCCTTACTAAGTTATTATGGTCTTTTGCTTTGCTGGCATTGGCACTTTAACCGACAGGTAAAACTCAGACATGACACCTTGAAATGAAAATTAAATTAAGCAGGTAGAATCCTGTTGCCATTTACCCTAATATGGTGCCGATGGAACAACTATTCCTTTAAGATAAGAATAAAAGACATTTATTTGCCCAGCTATTTCTATCTTTTTATTTAGAGCAAAGAAGGAAAAAAATCCTGCCATGAAGGCCTTCATAAACTAGTTTACCTATTGGCATATTAAAAGTAAACATAAAATGGTATATAAATACTACTCAGTTTTTGCTCTGCCTAGTGAGATAGGCATTCTGGCCAGATACACAAGTTCCGCTTATTGGGCAGTAGAAGCACAGAAAGCACGTTACATCCATAACTGAACAGATGGTCAGGGCATACAGAGCACTGTAAAAATGGTGGACCCTGCTCTAAGATATCCCTGGATGGATATTAGGGCTATGCAAAGCTTTGGTTGCTGATTCAATTCAGCAAGATTCAGCCCAATTCGGTGGCTGAATCTCCAAATCTGAATCAAATCAGGAGACCTATTAATCTCTCTGAATCAAATTGGGAGCCTCTGATTTGATTCGGAGAGATGAGATGATTTGGCCATACATACAGATTTATATGTTTTTTCTACATACCTCAAGTTTCCAGGCGGTTTGTGAGCACTGAGATGGTGGGTGGATGGAGCAACCCACAGGAGCCTGGGGGGGTCCCCGTGCACTTGGCAGAGAACCTAGAAGCGGGCCAGAAGCACTTCTGGTCCACTTCTGGGTCTGCCGCCAAGAACACAGGGGGCCCCACTGCACTCCTGTGGGACGCTCCATCCACCCCACTATCTCAGTGTTCATGAGCCACACCTGGTACCTCGAGGTATGTAGAAAAAAATATATAAAGCTGTGTCTATGATTGAATCATTGATTCCCTGAATAAGAATCGAATCTTTAGATTTGGATTCAGCTGAATTGAATTGGGACATTGATCAGAATCAGCAAATTGAATCTCTGTCCCCTGAATCAGGCCAAATCCAAATTGAAAGCAGTGTTGTAGGTTAGAGCACCAGAACAAATATCTGTACCACATCCCATCACAACTCACAGTAGGTTGCATTCTGCCGACATCCCATGGAGTATTGTAGCACCCCACTCATCCCCTGCTGCACAAAGTGGCACTCTAGCCTTGTCCTGAGCTTGTGTGGTCTGCCCAAGCACTGGGCTGGCCCTGCCCCACCCCCCGCCGCCCCAGGCTCTCAGAGTGACCTGAAGCAGAGAAACTCCTGTTTCCAGCACCCCTCCCCGCCTTGTTCCTGCCAGTCTGGTATTATCACTCAGTGTGCAGATTCCATCTACCCCACCTGGACACTTGTAAAAATTGCAGCTTTTTATTAAGTGCTGCACTGTTTGCTGGACACCACATTTAGAAAGGGACCTGTCCCAGATGTTCATGTTGTACAGTGTTGTTTTGAAGTATTTCTATGCAGATCTTAGTCTATTCAGCTTGACCCACATTTCCCCGTTAAGGTTGTCCCCAAAGGGGGGCTCATTTGGTGTTGGTATAAAAGGCTGTAGGAATAGATTTCAAACCAGATTACTCTGAATGAACTTTTCATTTCCATTCACTCCCCCCCTTATCTAAATTTAGTCCAGCATACAAGGCCACAATACATGGTCTGCTGGGCTCTCCACAGATGCAGAAACTTGGCAGCAGAGGAATGATTAAAGTCTGTCTTCTTATGTCACTCTCTAATGCCCTAGAGTGCTGGTAATACATCTCTGTATGTGCAAGTTTTGCAGCCTGTTATGAGTCTCTGTGCACTGTTAAGTGCAGTGTTGAGCTTTTCAGTGTGACAACTTCTGGACCATACAGGAGCACAGTAATCTGCTGGGGCATATACCATTGCAAGTGCAGTGGTTCTGAGTACTTTGAAGTTGGCATACCATGTCATGTTGGATAAACATCTTAATGCAGATACCCATGCAAAGTCTTTACTGCTCACTTTCTAAGGTGATGTTTACAGGTAAAGGAACAGTCTAATTTAACTCCTTGATAGCTTAGGTATGCTCATGGGGAAGAATATTGCTGTCTAGTCTGACATTCATCGTGGTCTTGGGTCAATGATTGTCTAGGTGGAAAAGTGATGATACTGATTCATTGATATTCCCCACTGACCTTGTGCCTTTCAAATACCCCCACCTCTAACCCCCATGCCAATGGCTTGAAGCAAAGAGAGGCACCAGGTTTGGGACACCCTACTATTGTTGAGGGCTGATCAGTCTGTGTAATATTGATGGGGCCATAATTCTGGGTAACTGACAACTGGACTGCCCCATTCCTCAAGGTTATATTGCTTTCCTCAGAGAGGCCACTAAATTGATGTGGAACCACTTCAAACAAAAAAGCACCCAAACAGACCCCAATATATACTGAAAGCTTTTTTGAGTCCCACAACTGAGGTGTAATCAATAAGTGAAATTGCACATTTTCCCTGGCGATCTTCCAGGTGCAATTTGGCAGAGCAGCTATGAATAAGCACTGCTGCAGGTAAGGTAATGCAGGAAATGGGAATTATCTGTAACAAACCACTCCCCACCCTCCCTCTAGAGAATCAGAGAAGGCTTATAACTCTGGGCCCTGATGCTTGGGTTTCCTAGCCCTTTCCATTCACACAACAGGGAGAAAAAACCTAGACATCTGTGTTTTCTTATCTGAGAGGTAGAACATGCATTCTGCGCTGTGTTCAGTGCTGGGTCATAAGGAGCTGCATAGCTTCCGGCCCCAGGCAGGAGGCATACCAGAGATCCCTTCAGGTCTGCCTTGTCTGAAGGCTCTGCATTTCTGCGTGGGAGGCCTGGTCATAAAGCTTAAGATGCTAGATCCAAGATGGTTGCCCAGACCCCTGCAGAGCACTAGAGACATGTGCATAAAGGGCACCGGTGACATGAGAACCAAAGGGGACCCTCAAGGTGGGGGGTTAGAATGGGCAGGTTTGCAACTGCTTGCATCCTCTGTGCCACAACATTTGAATGAGCTTCCTAAGACCAGGAACATACTGTGAAGGTCCAAGAATGAGGTCTATAAATGGCCGGCTTCTCTTTGAGGGATGCCACACAGGTAGCTATGGAGCTGAGAGCATTGCAGCACCAGAATAAGGAGTTTATGTACAGGCCCAAAGGCTTCTTGGGATTCAGCCATGAAACCCCTGAGTGGCATCCGTGCCACCTCCCACAGGGAGGCTGTGGCTTTCCTGGGGCAGTCTGCCACCCACACCTCCCCTGGCATAGGAAGCCCCACTCCAGAGATTCCTCCCTGGGGCAATATGCCAGAGAGTCCTACAGGGGGACCCTGAATATGGGCTATGGGGGAATTCTCCATATCTTGCATTGATTGGGAGATACTAGGGGGTGAGAGGCCCTGCGACAGGAAATATGGCATATGGGAGTTTCTGACCTGTGTTTCAAGGAGACAGGAAGTCAGGCCCAATTATTGATAAAGTTTACCAGCTATACTTTCTTTCTTGGCCTATTTTTACTCAATATTTTCCTGAGCATTATGATGTTATTTGTCTCTACCATCCACTTTGACTTCTCCTTTTATTTATTTTTTTCTTCAGAGCTTACATTTAACACTTCAGTCAAAGTCTACATAAAGAAAGATTCCCCTGACATCTCTAACCTTTGTATCAGGCCCTATTTGTCTAGACAGTACTGAGCTTATCCATATTTTCACCATGTTGTTGTTGGGGCGTTTTGATGCATTTTTATGCATCTGAAATTATGTTTAACTCCATCGTACTGCAACATTTTTCTATCTTCTCTAGAGTACAGGCTAGTTTGAAAAATGACAACATTGAATGGAATGCACCGTCCCAAGTCCTACAAAGACTAGCATGAAAAAAACAAGAAGTGCATGTAGAGCAGAGAACATACTTGCTGTCTGAGAGGACTCATTTTAGTCTGCATAGTAAGGCCCTTAACTAAGTCTCAGATTGTTACTGCTAAGTGAATGTCCATGTTGAAAACTAAAAAAAAAAAGAGAGATCCTTCCTTTCTATATGGCCAGATACAGTGACCACTTTAGAAACGGCCATCAACAATATTACTGTGTTTTCTATTTTTAAGCATATATTAAAAATACACACACACACACACATAAATATATATCTAAAAGAAGATGAATTAAATGAATGTCTTTATCACAACTAAAGAGACATCGAGAATCCATGCTCAAATCCTTGTGGTTTACAGAAAGAAACTTTTGATGTTGACATCTCCTGCTGACAGAGTGCAAGCTTTATATCAGGAGGAGATGACAAGGCTAAATAAATGGAACATCCAGAGACAAGGAATATAGGGCAAATAGGCACAGCTAGGAGGTCATCTGGAAAGAGAACCAGCTGGATGCAGTTGGTACGAGGGCACAGTGACAAATCTATCATCTGTCCACCAGCAGTGAAAAGACACAGGAGACTAGACTGACTTCAAAGAGTACCTGTTATAGTAAACAGTGTAAAGAGAAGGAACTGAACTGGAAATTATGGCTATGTTCCAGGTTCTTCTTTCCCTCCCCCACCTAAATATGCCTTATATGCTGCCATATGAATCTTCAAGAACTGATCAGGTTTGCACCTGTGATTCAATAAATCATCTAAACAACTCCTGCTAAAATTGACTCTTAAATTCACTTGTGGTCAACGTCTGTCTCAGTGGCAGATGGGTATTGTTCAGAAATTTTTAGACACAGCTTGATGCTATCTGCCTAAAGAGGTAGGAAACAAAGAGATATACAAATTGATGCCTCCGGTAGTCAAAATTGTTGTGATTCATGGCAGACCAACTTGTAAGGAAAATTCAAAGGCTGTTTGGGTCTTTCAGATACTAAGTGTCTTATATAAGTTTATTATCTACTTGTGTATTTACAAATTAGAGGTGTGTTGTGTTTCCTGTCCCACGTCATTTCTCATTGGTATAAGAGTGTTACTCGTGAGTGTGTATTTGGAGTAGGGGAGGGCACAGCACACCCTGTATCAAAATGTTCTTTCTTTTAATCTCTTGCACGTCCCTAGTCCTTAACTGTCAATGTGATTCAGAGCAATTCCATGATTTGCAGTAAATCCTATACATTATTACCCTGACACAGCATAGCACAGGGTATTCATAGCACAAGGTACTCTGACAACACTTTCTTCTATAGCTGACTCAACACAACATCCCCCTGACAGCTGGAAGCCAAAGGCAACTGGGATAGACAGCTCGGGGTAGTTCTTTGAAAGGCCAAATGATGGGTATCTGATGACAGAAATGTAAGTAATTTTTTTTGCAGGTCCTTTGCAGCATATCGTAATGAATAACCTGGCTCTGTATATGAAAACAGGACCATGCCTGGCTTCTTGATCAGTCAAAAGGACAGCTTTTCACTACACATTTCCATTGTATATTTATCTTCATAGTTTAATTTAATTTATGCCTGAATCTAAATGTGACTGATTGGCAGCCCTGAAGCATGAAATCCTTTATTAGTCTCAGAAAAGGTAGGTATAGTTAAAAGTATTACATACTCACCAAAAAATGACCCTTAGTCCTAGACCTTGAGCCAGAACTGTACCTGTAAAAGGATTCTCAAAAGCAGCAAAGGGATTTAGGATCAAAATATCCTACTGCCTTTTAAAATTCCTTTTCGCCTATAAGCGTGTGAGAACTACTTCAGTCAAATGCATAAGCAATTTCTGTAGTGGGGCCCTGATCTTGAAGAATCATTAACCCTGGTCTTACCAGTCACAATGCCAAAATATTTCTAATAGTTCCAGGACTAATGACGACTTTGCATTGTAGACACCTGTCTGCTGGACTCAAAATATTCTCATCTGAGTAATAACATTGAGAAATCTAATCTCCTTCAACCTCCTGGTGCATATATTCATTCATTTTTAGTGATATTGCACGGATTGGCGTCCCCTTCTCACCAAAGAAAACATCACTTGGTTGCAGTTCCATAAAAATCAATGCAGTGTTTGTGATTATGTGTCATATGTGTGCTTATTGTAGGAGTTGTGACCATCTTGGGTGATACACTTTATTACTAATGGCATTTGCTATTCACCTATGGGATTTGTCTTTATTTGCGCTACCAGACATCTTTTAACGTGACAGGACTGAGGAGAGTTAAATAGGTCATATAATCAACATCTGCAAAAAATAGTTCATTCATCATGGCCATGACAAATCTGTCAAATGTACAGCCGTTTTGAAAGCAAGATGGCACCATGTGAAAGGTTAATGGATTTAGAGTGCGGAAGATTTCTTAACAAGTCAGCAGTTGCAACAATGGACTTATTTAATATTTGCCATAATTTGTTTTCTCTGCTTGTATGGAGTAATTGTATAATCTGTTTGCCATTTACAATAGCTGCATGACATCCTATGGCACAGCCATGTTCAATATGAATAACTGTTCCTTGTAAATGCAGAATAGAAAAATGTACTGAAGTGGAACCAATAAATTGAAAAGCTCACTTAGGGCCTGATCCTTTGAGAGTAAGTCCTGTGAGAGATTTAGCTTCCACAGCTCAGACTACAGTCAGTGGGCATGAAGGTGCTCAGGATTCCATAGCAGGTCCTCAACAGCTATCTGGATTGGATTTTGATTAAAAATGCTCACAGTAACAGAGGAAACGTGATATTAAAATGCTTTTCAGGCTATTTTTTTCACCTTTTCTAAACATCTGTCTGGAAAACCAAGTTGGAAAATATGCTAGAAGACTGACTTAGGGTGTTCTGAACTAAACTCTTATCTGTCAAAGCTATTACTGTTCAATTTCACTGTCAATGTAGTTAGATATTCAAGATGCTACTGTGATTTGTTGCTGCTTCACTGACTGTTTTATTGTCTTAATTTTTAATTAATGATGGAAATGAAAAGTAACTATAATATGGTATATTACAAAGGCAGGATATTAGATGCATCAATCATGCATATTTTATTTCACTGGTATAACCAATTTTCTAATTTACCAAAGTTAGATTTGCATACAGAGGCTCAAATTTAATGAGAATAGTCGTGAAGGGAAACTTCATCTTTGAAAGCTCATTTCATCAATAAATTAAGGCTAGAAACAGATGCACAGTATGCCTGAGCCACTGTAGTTTACTACCTATATTGAACACTAATGCATTATATTACACTCTCTTTATAAGGTCTTTGGGTTTTTTATGTATGGCACTATCCATTTAATTAGCATGTCTTGGTAGAAAGAGAAACATGTTAATTAAGGGACTATGCTATTTATCAGGGACTCGTTGGAATGGTTTGGGCTGGATTATATTTGTTTATTTTTGTTCAGTTTTACTGGCATGTTGGTGATGGATGGAGAAATGTGTGATTACATGGACACAAAGAGAAAGCAAAGCTTGTGCACTTCCAACTCCAAGATGTGACAGAAAATAAAAGTGTCAAATATACAAGAAGATGCTCTTGCAGGGGTTGTAGTTCAATCAAAAACAAAAATAAACTAGACATGTTTTCTCTTAAGTCTTCAACATTGGGCTGAAATCCTAAAATGATACCATAATCTGATTCCAAAGAAGGAACATAAGAACGTAAGTGCCATACTGGGTCAGACAAATGGTACTAACCCAGTATCCTATCTTCAACAGTAGTAGGAGTAGATTCTTTAAAGGGAAGGCACTGAATGGGTATATTTGTAGTGATCCATCCCCTGTTCATTACGCACCCTGGCATCCACCATTATTGGTTTATCAGTGCCAAAAGCAACATTTCCAACTGTTCTATTCAACCGCTATCCATGAATTTGTCTAGTCCCTTTTTGAACTTGGTTATGACATCTGACTCTACCACCTTCTAGGGCAATGAATTCAAGAAGTTAACTACACATTGTGTTAACAAGTACTTTCCCATGTTAGTTTTAAACCTGTTTCCTACTAATTTAATTGGGTGTCCCCAAGTTTTAGTTTCCTGGGACTTCATGAATAACAGTTCACTTTGTCTACACCCTTCATCATTTTATAGACCTCTGTCATATCACCCCTCAGCCTTTTCCTTTCCAAATTAAGTTAAGAGTCCTAACCTTTTTAGTCTCTCCTGGTATGGTAGCTAATCCATAACCCTGAACATTTTGTTTGTCTTTCTCTGTACATATTTTAATTCTACTACATCCTTTTCTGAAATGAGGAGACTAGAACTGCACCTGGTATTCAAGATGTGGGCACACCATAGACTTTTATAATGGTTTGACGATTTTTCCTTTTTAATGATTTCCAACATTCCTTTTGTGCATATTGAGCTGACTTTGTAGAGAACTATCTACAATGACTCCAAGGTATCTTTCCTGGGTTGTAACAACTAGATCAGAACCCAGCATTATATACCTATAGCTGAGGGGAGGGTGGTTTTCAGCCTATGTGCATTACCTTGCATTTGTCAACATTAAAGTCCCACCTGTCATGTTTTTTCCCATTCACTTAATTTGATAAGATATTTCAGTAGTTCCCCTCCACCAGCTTGGGATTTAGGTACCTGGAGTAATTTGGTATCATTTGAAAAGTTGGAGATTTCACTGTGCACCCCTATTTCCATATCATTGATGACAACATTGAATAAAATTGGGCCTCCTTTCATCCTGAAAAGTGATTTGGCCTTACCCTTTGCTTCCTATCTTTTAACCCGCTTACAATCCACAAAAGAAACTTCCCTCCAATCCTATAGCAACTCATTTTTTTTAAAAAAACATTATGTGAGAGATCTTGCTGATAGCTTTTTGAAAGTCCAAATATATTATGTCAACTGCATCCCTCCATGCCCACGTGCTTTTTAACACCCTCAGAGAACTGCAAAAAATTGAGGAGTCAGGATCTTCCTTTCCAAAAACCACACTGAATCTTTTCCAGCAGATCATATTTGGTCACATGACTGCTGATTTTATTCTTTATTATAGATTTTACTAACTTGCCAGGGATGGAAATGAGATTCATTGGTCTTTCTTTCCCAGGGTTGCCTCTGGAAAGCTTTTTGAAGGTCGGTGTTATGTTGGCAACCTGCTAGTCCCCTGAAACAGAGGCCATTTTTAAGGATAGGTTATGCTTCAGTCATGTCTCTCCTCAAATTTACTGCCTTATAAGCAGAGTGCTCAAATCCACCTCACATACAGGTACACTCCATGCTACTTTCTAAACAAGTAGTGGCATAGTCTTAAGGATTTTGTTTTGCTGCCAACCAAACTGGTTTTTCCTCTCATTGTCACTGATCTGCCCATCTGCAGAGGTGGAGATATTAATTAATAAGGGTGAGGGATAAGAGTTTAAAACATCTTCAGTTCATCCAGTACCATAAAGTTCCTTCTCTTGTACCACCAGCAGAACAGCAGCTTCTGAGACAAACGCCAGCTCACCTGAATCTTTACTTACTTTCTTGACCTGAAAAGATCATGTGGCTGATAGTCACAAGTCCCAGATTGTGAAAAGGTGACTGCCTCCATCTCTGTCAGATGTAGTTTTGGTAGGGAAATTAGGTAGGAAAAAGTAAATGCTCCTATTCTGCATTCAGATTTACTAGTAACTCTCATCAGCTTTATTCACCAAACCACTTCCTGCCAAAGGCAAGCGTACAAGCGCTGGGTCTGGAATCATTTCAGATTTCATTCTGGGGACAGTCCCACTTTCATTTGCCAGCTGTACAGATGTAAAGGCAGTCTGAGCCATGACTCTAGAATAGTGGGGACATCAAAAATGATAAAACACATGGAACACAATCACAGAATAAATGTGCTGTAAGAGGTTGGCTCAGGACAAAAGCAAAGAAGCACTGGGTCTACTACAGAGAAGAGTTTGATACCACCAGTGCTTTCCGTGAGTTTGTCAGCTGAATCTATCTGTATCACTCAGCAGACTTTACTGGACATTTCTCAGAGCAGGTAAAATATGATCAGAAGCACCTAATCATAGTAACTCGGGCCAAAAATATATTAAAATGTTGGCAATTCCTTCCTCCCATATGGTGTGTGCCAACTTCAGATGTTTTGTGGCTGCAGCTAGACCCAAATATTAGATGGCTAGTATTTCCTTTGTGCTAATTTGAGAGTTGCAGCATGGTGTGGCTAGTGTACCTGAAAGGTGGATGGCCAAACAGTTGCCAAATTGACTACACATCTATTGCAATGCAGTAGGCCAGCAGTAGAAAGATTAGCAATATCAACAGAAGTGGCAACATGAACACTTCACAGATGACGTACCATATTTTGGATTTGTGGGTTTGAAAAACAGCACTCTTCCAGAAACATCCTAACCAAAATATATGATGTCAGGAATAAGCAAGTAAGGCCTCCACTGGGTTTGTGGCAACTGAAAATGGAACCAACATTACAGACTTCCTTGAGGGTCACTTTCAGCACATCTGTTCTGTTGCCCACTGGTTGTAAAGAAACATCATGAAGCTAAGGGTCAAGCACTACAGAAGACAGCTGGAAAATCCTGAGTATTTCAGCTACTTCTACGCAGTGTTTCATAAATTGCCATAACATCAGATACTACAGGATGTGGTGACCAGATGAAACTCCTTTCAAATTCTTCAAAGCAGGTCTGAATATTCTATAGGACTCCACAGCCCTTGGATCACACCTGCTTGTCGTGTTCTTTCAGTTCTGTGGCATGAATGTACTCTTCCCCCTCTCTTTCTCTAAAAGAACAGGATGGTACCCTGTTCTCTTAGGAACGTCACATAGTGAGTCAGTACAGAAGCTTAGAAAATGAGTCATTGTATGCTGGGCAGGCAGGAAGCTGACCCCACTCCAAACACAACCTTAGAAACATTGGAACAGAGAGCTGGTTGTGTATACTTTATCTCACATTACCTGTATAACATCAGACATTTGTGCAACGGTATGCTGTCATAAAATGATACAGACCGTCGAAAAGCCTGAGGCTGAATTACTTCAATCTTCACAGGTTCACTTAAATTGCATAGATTGAATTGATAATCATATAAACAAATGTTCACTTTTGATTCTGGAAATGCATCTATAAGCCTGCAGTGGCCCAGGCCAGAAGCTGAGGGATGCTAGAGCATGCCAACTGCAGGGGGCGGGGGGGGAGGGGGTTGCAGGGGAGGTGCAAAGCATCCTGGGATGCTGGGGGACTGTGAGTTAACTTGAATCTGGAGGGGATCTGGGGCAAAAGTTCAATAAACTTATTTAACCTAAATCAGTTAAGTCTGATACTACATCCATCTAGGTTTATCTTAAACCACTTTTGGCCACTTTGAAAGTGGTTTATATGCACTGAACTTCTGTTGTCTTACACATTTAAACCAGTTTCCAATCACTTATACCAGTTCATGTGTATTTTCTGTCCCTAGCCTAAATGGCTAGTGAAGAGGGGAGTGGCCAGGAGCCAAGGCTGTATTCAGCCCTTGTGGTGGGAGAGAAGGGAGTGGGTGACATGTAGCTGGAAGACTGAGAAATAGCATGGGGTTTTCCCACTCCACATACAGCAGGAGCCTAGTCACAGCAGATAAGAAGAAGAAAATCTGGAAAAATTGTTTGAAGGTAGGTGGGGGGAAGGGACAGGGGGAAAGAGGAGGCAGGGACTATAGTAAAAGAAGTGAAACACAGTATTTTAAAAAAATTAAAGAAGCAAAAGTGAACTAGGATTGTGTCAGAGGGGAAATTGGGGTTAGGGACGGCAGGGGTTGTGCTGGCTGGGAGTGGGGACCTGTCCTAGCCTGGTTGGTAAGACCCTGGAGCTGAAAAAGTACACTTCCCCTGGCTCCAGTTCCTGCAGCTCTTAAGCCTCTCGCCGGGCAGCGGCATCAGGGAGCCTGCTTCTCTGAAGCTCTGCACTTGGGCTGAATCTGAGGAGGCCGCTCTGTCCTTAAACTGAGCAGAGGGGAAGAGTCTCTGTTCTGGGGATGAGTCCCTGAAAAGCAGCCTTTCCGAGGCTTTGTCCTCGGGCTGAAATTGCAGCAGTAGCTTCCTGCTTAGAATGGAGCAGCTGGGGCTCAGACAGAGAATACAGCCCCAGAGAAGCAGCCGCCCTGTAGCTCTGTGCTTGGGCTGAAATTGAGCTCTCCACATCCAGACCATGTAGGTGGGGGAATTAGGCTTCCCCAGCTCCATGGTCTCTTTGCATTTAAGCTCAGAGCAGCTGCTCTCAGCAACAGAGTTGGGGTGGGGAACCACTTCTTGGAGGGTAGGAGGGGTTAAACTGGCTGCATGCTTCCCAGATATTTCAATGTTTTGGCCTTCATCATTAAGATTCTGCTTCTCTGAAAGAATGGTTTGGAAAAGGACAGGGATATAAAAGCAATACACAAAAAACTATGTCAGAAAGGTGGCTTGGCTGGTCAACACGCTTAAGCTGGTGCTTTGAGAATCACTTTGCTGCTGTCAGTGGAGTGTACTGGCAGAGAAAATGCAAGAGGGAAAGAGAAAGAAATCTCACAAACAAGAAAGTATGCAAGGCACATGACAAAGTGATTCAGAATAATAATGAAAGCCTCTTTTCTTGATGTGCTTCCTTTCAGCTATGTTTCCCAATGATCACAAACCTGAGTTAGCTAACAAATCACTGATGGAGAGAAAGGGGAACAAGAAATTGGAAAAGAAAAAACAGTGTATTTGTCAGGTAACACATCAAAATCCTATTAAGGACAAAAATAGCTTATTAATAATAATGAATGTTAAAATAAGTGCCAGTTTTCTTGATGCAACTATATTCTATTTCTCTTTTCTAGTAAGTAACATTTCTTCCAGTATATAACACTAGAAACACATAGTAATGTTATATTTCTGTTATACACACAGAAATAATGCTGTCCATGTTGCAACTAGGCTAAAATTTATTTATCTTTATTCAGGCTAATGACAACACTTTTAGCATGGTTAGGGAAAGGTTTTGCCACATATGTGCTGGCTATTCCAAGTTACATTGCAGGTTATGTCAACCAGGACAGGTCATAATGTTATAAGTAGCACTTAGACTGCACTTTCAGATTTAACAGGAGTGAGAAATCAAATAACTTTCTTTTATTAAAACAAAACAGACATAATTCAAGTTAAATTTTAATGAGAATTTGTGTCTTGGAAGTGGCAAGCTGAGGCTATTGCTTGCTCTGCTTATTTTACTGTCACCTTTTACTGTCTAACTGAGCAGCTCATTCTGGCTGGTTACTGTGAGATCTTTATGGCTCTATAGCACCTAGTATGGTAAAATTTTGCTCTTTGATTAATGATTCATGGAGGTACACAGGATAAATCAGTTATAAATTGAAACCTGTAAGGGTTTTGATGCTTGACTTAGGTTTGAATTCTTAGTCTCGCTCTTATTAATAATGAGTCTCTTGGACTACAGTGTTTCTAATGATTTATATATTGTTTTTAAAAAATGAAGTTGAATATCTTAAGAACTTTGCACACAAGGGATGTGTCCAGACGAGCGTGGCTGTGAAGTATGTGGTGCTGCAAAAATGTCTGCAGTGGCACAGACCGCACAATCAGCTATTCTCTGCACTGTAGGGATGCGCTGCCCAAGCATGCGCTGCTCCATTGTTACCCCCCACCATGTGTTTTTTTGACTTGGCCAGGAAGGAGGTTCTGGCCAGGAAGGTGCCTGGAGACTGTGGGACCACTTTTCTCTCCCTTGTCTGTGCACGTTTCCAGGCAGAGCACCAGTAGGCAGCGTCTACCAGCTCCTTGGATGCCTTTGAGGACTGGTGGGTGTGGCCTAGGGGGCTTTGCTCACTGTCTACCTCCAGCGAACTTCTTTTCACATTTTAAACCTATAACCCCCATGTCACTCCTACCCTTTTCTTCCTTAGTTGTCCCACAAAGAAAAAAAATAACTTATATCTTTCAAACTTTAGTGGGGGCTATTAGGTAGCCAGGTGGGCCTTAAGGCCCACGATCTCTGGAAGATACAAATAGACAGGAGCTTCTGAGGCATCCCAGTGGCTGAGTCTGTACTCTACCCTCATCCCACGAGCCACTGGGGACCTCAGCTGGTGGATTCTTCATGGAGCCGTTGCCACAGGTATGTATGTAGCAAGCTTCATGGACACCCCAGTCTCTTGCCCTCGAGTGCTCCAGGTTGTACAACCTCCACCTCCAGAACCTCCTCCTGAGGTTCTGGTTGAATTTCAACTCCCACCTTTTTATTTTTTGGTCACCCCATCTGCAGTCCCACCAAGTACTGGGACCTCCTGGTCAACCTCTTCCTGGTCGTGGCCAAGTGGGCCCTGTCCTTGATCAGGAAGGAGGCTCTGACTGGGAAGGTACCTGGAGACTGTGGGGCTGCTTTCCTCTCCTTTGTCCATGCACATTTCTGGGCATGGCACCAGTGGGCAGTGTCTACTGGCTCTTTGGATGCATTTGAGGACTAGTAGGGGTGGCCCAGAGGGTTCTGCTCAGTGTTCCCCTCAGGTACACTTATTTTCATGTTTTGACCCTTTGACCTACATGACACTCCTATCCTGTTTTTTACATTAGTTGTCCCAAGAATTTAGTTGTACCACTCACTCACTAGCCCCACACAGGTTTACTAGTTATCTAGGTGGTCCTTAGGGCCCATGTTATGAGTGTTACAAATAGACAGGAATTTGTGAAGCCTAACCAGTTGGTATCTAGAGACAATAGCCGCCTGTACCAGCTGGACTGCTAAAGCAGCCCTAACCTAGAGTGGTCCCTTTACCCTTTACCCACTACAGTAGTCTGGCAGTGAGGGATGCTGGCTGGCTATGACCTGCTGCCACCTGAGACAGCATGCACCCCCTTGGACTTGTGTCCCATGGCTCAGCACCTGCTAGACCCAGACAGGGACAGCATAACTTCCTGGGCTCTGGTATGGGCATTGCAGCAGAGCTGCCTGTATCTGTGGGCCAGCTGCCAGTGGGCCTTGGATGCACACTTGGGCTTCACTGTTGGCATGTCTTTTTGTGGCCCCGCTCTGCCCTCTGGACAGCTATCACCTAGCAGATGTGCTCCCTTGTGGTGGCCCACTTGAAACTGTCGAAGCCAAATGGCTAGGAAGTCAGCCAATTAATTTGCCCTCTAGCTGGCCCCTGGTGTTGTCCCAGGCATGCTTCTCTGTTTGCCTCACCTGCAGGGATGTTGGTGTTCCCTATTTAAATTTTTCAAATTCTCTGATAACTCCCCCCTTTCAAATTCTCTTATTACATAACCCAAATCCATGTTCTTCTGTGATTAAAATGAAATCCCATTATATAGAGAGATGAGTTTAGCAATGTTTTATTGACATTTTTATGAGTAAAGCAATTTAGAATTTGGAATTTGTAAACCAAACTATAAAGCAACTTGGAAGCCTACCAGTCCCTCTATCATCATAATAAAATTTATTCTAAATATCTATACATTTTGGGATTTGCTTTTGGCTTTTTTATCATAGAAAATCAGACCTGCCCCTGGTCTTTATTCACCAGGATGTGGGGTGCTCAGCAATGCTGATATACCAGTGTCCTGCCCATGCCCTTGCCTGTCACTCCCAACTCACAGCCCCACCAGTGCCCTTCACTTCTGACCTGCAGCCCATGCCTGCCTCCTCTAGCTCCCTCTTGGCAGCAGCTCTGTCCCAGCACCAGGTTATGAGTCCAGCTGCAATTGCTTTGTGGACTGGGCCTCAGACACTGGGCTGGTCAAACCCCTTCCCTTCCATGCCAGCTTCTCCCTGGATAGTCTGTTCTAGCAGGACAGAGGGGCTGTAAGCCTGGCTATGGCAGCTTCTCCTACCATCACAACCCTCTTCACCCCAAGTGGTTCCTGGGACCAGGAAGCCCCATAGGATGGTGCCTCATATCTCAGCACTGGTGTAGACATGGGGCAGGGCTTCAGTGTGGCTGTTGCCCCTGCAGCCATAGCTTCAGCCAGCAAATCCTGCCCCATCTTACATCTGGGCATGAAGGTGTGAGGTGTGTAGCGGGGATGTGGGGTTTGAGTGGGGAAGGTGTATAGGGGGAGGTCTGTGGGAGGGGTTGTGGGTGGGTGTAGTGGTGGGTGTGGGGTTTTTTTGGAGGGTTATAGGGTGTTGGTGGGTGTAGGGTTTGCAGGGATGAGGTTTGTGGGGTGATGTGGAGCTTGTGTAGGGGTTTGGGGTGGGGTAGGATTTCTGTGGGGGGTATGTGGGTGGGGGTACTTTGGGGGTGTCATGTTTGTGGGTGAATTGTGAGGGAGATTGTGAGTGTGGGGGAACTATGTGTTGGGGGGGAGACTGCTTAGGAGGGGTGGGTCCCCCACTTGCCCCCCTCATGGCCAACAGTCCCCCTGCAGCAGCAGCAGCAGCTGTCCAGGTGTTAATGCCCTCTCCTGGCAGAGACCCCCGGCAGCATAGGCCCACCTCAGGCCAGTGGCTGCACATGGGGCTGGCCTGGTCAGGCCCACATATCCTCAGACAGAACTGGACTGGCTCCTGCTGCCAGCCGGGGCTTCCAGCACAGAAGGCAGAAGCCACATGTCCTTGGGCCAGGCTGAGTCCTAGCTCCATGTGCTCCACACACTGTCGGGCCAGGCCAGCTGTATGAAGGCAGGACCTGGTCTGGCCTGAGTGTGTGCGGCTTCTGTCTGCAGTGTTGGAAGCCCCAGGTAAAAGCAGGAGCCAGCCCAATTCTGTCCAAAGGAGTGAAGGCCCATCCAGACCAGCCCCATGTGCAGCCACCAATCTGAGGTGGCACCGCACCACTGAGGTTCTTTGACAGGAGTGGGCATCAGCACCCAGATAGCTGCTGCAGCTGCAGGGGGGTGGGGGAGCTGTGAACTGTGCAGGGGGGCAGGTAGGGGACCCACCCCAAGGCACAGGGCAGCCATACAGATGCTCTGGCTGCATGCTAGAAAGTTTCTCTGGAGGACCAGCCTGTGGTTGCCTCAGGCCTGTGCTGCTTTTATCTGGTATGTTTTCTTTTGATACCAGCATTTCCCAGTATCAAATTTAGAGCCCACAAGTATGCAGTGCAGGAAACATTTTTTTGGTCTTAACGTGCTACTTGCAGCATCTCAAACTGCTTTGAAGGGTCTCAACAAGCATGTGTGCGCTTGTCAGACACACCAAGAGGGGGGTGGGGGGGCAAGGGTTTTCTAAATAGCATTTTGTCATAGCCTCGTATAAACCAAGTTAGGCATGACTTAGTTTATAGAAGTTTACACACTATGCCCCAAATCTTTCTGCAAGAGACAAGGATTTCTTACGGTGATGCCATTTATTGGACCAACTATGTACTTGGGATAAAGTTAGACAAGCTTTTGAATGTACGACATTCTTCAAGTCTCTGATTATAAATCTTTCTAACAAAATAAGACCCTGCTAGCATTTTAAAGCTCTTCCACTTACACTTTATTGTCATCTTTCCTGATATTGCTACACAATCTGCAGCTGAGAGTAAGCTGCCAAATACAGTATGACAACCTTTCTGAACAAATACACTGTAAACAAAAAAAATTGGTTCCTGGCAATAGGATCCATGTGAATTCTTTCTGAAGAGCTTCATCCTACAGTCAAGTTTTCTTCAATGTAGTAAACTGTCTTAAAAAAATCAAATAATAATGTGAAGAGGAGATTGAACTGATTTGATGAAATACAGTAGGGAGATCAAGTGTTTGTGTTCACATCACTTGAAAGCACTTACTTCCAAAACACAACACAGTGAAAATTCTTGAGATACCTTGTAATACCAGAGTAATGCTAAAATTTGCTATGAGATTAAGTGCAATAGTCTGACTCTTATGAATGAGAAAAGAAACAAGGCACAGCTTCCCAGAACACTGATTCATTCATGTCCTACCCTAAGTACTTAATCATTCTCTAAACATGTAAGTATATGTGTTTGTGTGTGTATATGTATAAGCATGTACAATTAAACAGTTTTTATCCATGTCCATCTATCTATGAAATGCAGAGATATTTTCAAACTGCTCATAGGGTGTATCTACACTTGATACTACATCACTGTAGCAACATGCTACAGCAACATAGGATTGATGAACAAAAACCACAATGCCACAGCTAAATCTCTGTAGCAATGCACTCCCTCATTATAACATGCTGCTACAGTGACGTAGCAAAAATACCACATGCGGCCAGCACAGCGCAGTATGGGTTGTTTCTGTGCCATCATTTAGCCAAAAGAAAGCACTAAATGATGGCACAGTAACAGTGGCACCATACAGCCAATTGTAGACATGTACTGCTTTTTTTAAGTTATCTCCCCACCAAGGGGATGCGCTCATATTAATTAATGTTGAAGTTGACTTTTGTCAATAAGTAGCATATCTCAATTCTAAATACATTTATAGGCTATTCTGTTTGTACTAATGTATTATAATTTAGAACATAATTCCAGATCTTTGAAAAGCATCCTTGTCTAGGACAAGAGCAAGGGCTATGAAATAAAGACAAAAAAGCTATCTTTTCCACCCATTTTGCTTAACATTTAAGCAACATTGCTTTTCTCCACAGGGAGAGAGAAAGCAGAGAGATGGAGCAGTTCAGCATAGCAGTCAGAGATGTTTCATACTTTCCTTTAACTGTAATGATATATTAGTACTTTCTTTATTATGGCTCCTCTCACTTTCACACCCAAGGATTTTCATTCAGCCATCCAGGCAGGCCAAGCATGTAGTGATGGACCTCAAGGAACTTTGTTACACAGCTCATTGAAGCTAAAGGTTTCACTTTTAAATGAAGAGTGAGCTGTCATATTGAAGTGAAGGGAATGGGATGAGGGATGGGGAAAGAGAGAGTCATATAGACCAGTTTGGGGCTGTTTTCTATCTCCCTGGAGACTGCCAGAAACATCACAACTTATATTTATGTCATGCATTTATATTACTGAACTATGGTGTGTGTCTTGAATACAAAAGTATGTTTGTGTACTTACTGTCTACTGATAGAAAAATGGTTGGTCATGGCAGTCTGAAGTCAGTCAGAAGGAAAAACAGGGTGGTACTTTCAAGATTAACCAGTTATGAGAATCATGAGGTTTCACAGGCAATAATTTGCTTGGTCAGATGAAGACTAAGAAGAACTCTTAGGTTAAATGCTCTTGGAAGGGAGAAGAGCAACAGCTGCTTACTTTTTGTTGCACATTGTAGGCGGCACTAGGATTGATCATCAATTACTTCTCCAATGTACCTTCTGAAGTAGCCTGAAAGTTGGAGAGGGAAAATGCTGCTACCCCTTGCCTGAGAGTTGGGGGGCACAAAAAATGTCCCTCAGACTTCTCTAAAAATTAGTTATCCTTAGAGCCTCAGTTTCTAATACTGTATTGGAGTGTGTCGCAGGACACTCCCATGCCCTGCTCCTAGTGAGCTATGAACTTAAGAGGGGGAGATGTGTCACAGGGCACTGAAGTGCCCTGCTCCTTTGGAAAAGATACCGGTGCCATTTGCCAGGGCAACTGCAGTTTGGTCAGCTGACCGAAAGGGGGCAGGGCCTGGCCCATATAAACAGCCCAGGCTGAGGCCAAGCAGGCAGTTCCTTGCTAGCATCCAAGGGAGAAGGAGCTCTGCTGGAGTATGCAGCCTGGAGCAGCTTGGTGGCCTGAATAGCTTCACTCAAGGATACTGGGAGGAGAAGGCCCTGAGAGGGATTTGATTGATGATTAGCCAGGTGGCTTGGAGGTTTGCATTTAGCCAGGAGGCTTAGTTTTGAGTTGTAGCCAATTGGCTTATGTTATTGCTTTTGTTGTTACACCGGAGGACCGGGTGAGGCTAATAGTGGTTGGAGGAGGCCTCATAGGAGCTCCATGGCAGCGTGGGGTCTCCTGGTGCCAGAAAGGGTGCAGCATTTAGGGGTGCAGTGACCCCAGCCCTGAGAAGGGGCACAGTGCATTGGGGGCCAGGTAAGGTTGAGGCCGCCTGAGCCCCACAGAAGTCATAGACCCAAGGAGGGAAGTTGGGGCTCAGGTGGCCATAGCCATGCCTAGCCCCCAAGTGCGGAGAAAGGCCCTAGTACAGGTGAGAAGCCCCAGGGAGGGCGCTCACTTAAGACCCCAGAGGGGAATTTGGGGGCCAGGCACAGCTACTGTCACCTAAGCCCTGATTGTGAGGCAGGGCCCCAGTGCGGGAGGGATCAGGAGAGAGAGCCCTGGTGTGGGCACGGCCATGAGAGAGGCCAGAGAGTGTCCACGGGGAGTGTGGGCAATTGTAAGGGAGGAATGGCTGGGGAGCGTCCGTGAGGATGCAGGCCAGTGAGAAAGAGGCCAGAGAGACAGTGAGGGCCTGGGCCAGGGGAAGTCGAGCCCAGGGAACCTGGGAGGAGCCAGGGGTGCCCACGAGGGCATGGGTAGGTTTCTGACTAGACAATGTCTGGTACATCTGCGAGGCTTGGGGCATGGTATCAGGGGTGGTAGGAGCCACGCGTAGTCCTTAATGCGTGAGTGCACAGAGTCACCTTAGACGGGGCACAGACTGGAGTACATCAGGGGTACCGTGTCAAGGAGGACTAAAGGCAGCCTCCCTTAATACTCTTAACATCAAAGACGTGGCGGTGAGAACGAGGGTGCATTGACACCAACTTGGCATGGTAGGAGACGCTAGGCGAGATCACGGCCACTCCTAGGTCCCCGCCCCGTGACAGAGTGTCATACTGAATACAGTGTCTGGCATGGAGATTAAGCCAAAGATCAATGTTAGGGGAAAACCATGCATACCTGGTGGCACTCATTGCACACAATGAATGACAGCACTACCCACTCATATGATGCAAGCTGTATGTGGTCCGCTGTCCTGGGTCTACTCCTGAGTTTATCAGATATTCAAGAGACTACATTCTTTTACTCCTAAACAGTGAAACAAACTATGTGGTGGCATGGGGCTCACAATGACAGGGGACTTCACTGTGGTTGCTGCTGCCTGGGGGTGGGGGGGCAGCCCCCAGCTGGAGAGCCTCCCTCATTTTGTTTGTGGCTCTCCCTCCTGGCCAGCGGTTGTGGGCTTCTTCAGCTGTTCCAGCCAAAACTTCTGGCCACCACCCTTCCCCCACCGCCGGTGTGCCACACTAATTCCTCCCGTGGGTGTGCCGTGGGACCGGAGGCAGGGGCACACACCCTGCTTGGTTCACAGGGCCCCACTAACCATAAATCTGCCACTGCTTCTAAAGCACTATGCATGCTGAGGTGTATCACAGCACTTCCATATAGCTACTTTTCTATGACTGGGGCAAGTGTAAGAAGCACCTCTGGTGTTCATGCAGGTTGTACAAATGAAATAAGGCTTACTGAACTTTCATTCCACAGGTACTTGCCTAATGACTGTGTGGTCAGGTTCCCTTTCTGCTTTGATCAGCAGAGTATATGAATTTTCATAGCAACCACCTATGTGGTAATGCCAGTTTACAGTTTGTGTTTTTGCATGGGAAATCCCTGGCTTAGTTCTTGGTGTGCTGACTCTGAGGCCTCACACAGACGTTCAGTCCATGTTCAGGCTTTTCCTTCTGCAGTGAAAATGACTGCTCCAAGAGAAAAATAACCTGGAAACAACTAGGGTTATATCACTCCCTGGGAGATTTTCTCCTAGGAGAGTGAATGTTTGTACATGCTGTGGCTTCCCTCAGAAAAAAAATGTAGTCCTCCCAAACCTTCCCCCGCCCCCAAGGAGGCAGCGCGTTGCTTGCCAGACTCTGCTGCTTCAGCAAAGAGCAGAACACATTCCTTTGCAAACTCTACATTCTGCTACAGGGAAATACAGAGAGATCATGGGTAGTCTTTTATCTGCATACATCTTCATACACTGCTCTGTCAATCATGGTAACCATATGCACTGTTACCATATGTTGCAAGGCAGACTAAGAGAGCCTGTAAACCACACTCAGATGTTTGCACAGCTGTCCCCCTCTCCCTACATCACTCCCGGACTGCAAAGTGTCAGCACTGCAAGCTCTCCACTCTGCAAGGCCTTGACATTCAAATGTTTGTACATGTGGGCCTGGGTAAGTTTCTTTACTGGGAGAACAAACCTTGAAGAATTCTCCTAGGTTACTTGATTGTGTATATTCAGGTAAGGGAAGAGACAACACTCAGGCTAAGATATTTAAAGGTCCAAATCTATACTGTATGTTATAAATACAAAGTATCATAAACCAGTCATCCTCTTCAGAAAAGTGTTAATTAATTTTTTTTCACCTATTTACTCTTGAACATATACTAAAAATGAAAGCAATTGCTATCAACGTACTGCTTTACAGTATTTGGGTAAAACAATTAATTCACTTCTCTGGAGTTTACCTTGGTCCTCGGGAAGACCTTTGAGAAAATTATCAAGGAGCACATTTGCAAGGGCCCAGTAGGAGAGGTAATGCTCAGGGACAACCAACATGGGTTCATTGAGGGCAGGTCCTCCCTGAGTAACCTGGTTTCTTTTTATAATCAGGTCACAAAGCCCCTGGATGAGGGTGTTGGGGTGGATGCCATCTTCCTGGACTTTAAGAAGGCCTTTGACATGCTTTCCACCACATTCCCTTAAAAAAACTAGGTGACTGCAGCACTGATGCCTACACAGTCAGATGGGTGACAAATTGGCTAGATGGTCTCATCCAGAGAGTAGTAGTGGACAGGTCACTTTTGACTTGGAGGGATGTGGGCAGTGGAGTCCCCCAGGGTTCAGTTCTGGGGCCTGTACTGTTCAACACCTTTATCAGCGATCTGGATGTGGGAGTGGAATGCACGCTGTCCACATTCACTGATGACACCAAGGTGGGCATGCTGGAGGGGAGGGACAGAACCCAGCTAGATCTAGACAGGTTGCAGAGATGGGTGCATACAAATAGGATGGAGTTCAATGCAGACAAGTGCAAGGTGCTGCATCTAGGGAGAAGGAACCAGCAACACACCTGTAGGCTGTGAAACATCCTTCTTGTCAACATAGTGGCAGAAAGGGATCTTGGAGTCATTGTTGACTTCAGGATGAACATGAGCTGCCAATGTGAGGAAGCAGTCAATAAGGCTAACCACACCTGGTCATGCATCTACAGATGCATCACAAGCAGATCCTTCCCCTTTATGCGGCATTGGTCAGGCTGCAGTTGGAGTACTGCACCCAGTTCTGGGTACCACACTTCAAGAGGGGTGTGGCTAACCTTGAGAGGGTCCAGAGGAGGGCCACTCGTATGATCAAGGGGCAGCAGGGCAGGCCCTACGAGGAGAAGCTAAAGGGTTTGAACCAATTTAGTCTCCACAAGAGAAGGCTGAGAGGGGATCTGGTGGCCATTTACAAACTCACCAGGGGGAACCAGCGAGAATTGGGGGAGGCTCTGTTCCCCTGGGCACCACCTGGGGTTACTAGGAGTAACAGCCACAAATAGTTAGAGAGAAGGTTCAGGCTGAACATCAGGAGACATTACTTTAAAGTCAGAGCTGCCAGGCTCTAGAATGGACTCCCAGGTGAATTGGTGCTCTCTCCTACCTTGGGAGTCTTCAAGAGGAGGCTGGACAGATATTTAGCTGGGGTGATATGACTGCAGCACCCATTCCTGCCCAGGGCAGGGGGGTTGGACCTAATGATCTGTTTAGGTCCCTTCCGACCCTAAGCACTGTGAAACTATGAGTTCAGTTTAATTACTCTGAGCCTACTCCCCTTCGGACATTTTTGATATTTTGACTGAAATAATAATTTATCTAGTGTACCAGAAGAGGACTGACAAGTAGCAAAAAGTTGCAAGATAGATTATTTGATATTTACTGGAACAGTAAAAGTATATAATACACAAAGTTCCAGGCCAAAATGATCATTTTTTTTGTTTTTTATCTTAGCAGTTAAAGTTCTAAATACAGCATGAAACAATGCCCATGAGATTTCCAATGATAGTAGTGAAGTAAAGCAATATGGAAGTCTCCACTTTGACTGTAAATAAGAGGCAGTAAGATGCCTGAAAAATAAAGAGTAAAATCAAAAGACATAAAATTGCTAAACCTATTTAGCACCTTTGCTCTCTATATTGTGCAGAAACTATCTCAACTCCCAGGAAATCTCAAATGCAAGCAATATGATATATAAAATGTTGAAATATTTTTATACATGTTAAAAATCCACATCTTCATCAATGAACTATAATTGTCTGGAAGCAGTAGCTTAGTTATCAGAAATAGTCTAGACTTAAAAAAACCCACCTTGCTTTAGAGCCAAATATTTACATTGGATACAATATGAATGAGATTTTTTTTATTACAGTTTGATATAGTGCTGATTTAGCAATACAATTATAGATAGCAATCCCTAACAAAATCTTTACTGAAAAATTAAGTAACTTTAGAATGACATCTATTACAGCTTGGATTCTTTCACCTGGCACACATTATTTCAAAACAAATCATAGTGTAGACAATAAAGTACACATTCAACACAAGAAATTTTTGCACTAATCATACAGCATTGTTGGGGCAGAAAATCATTAGATGGTTCTATTAAGGCCATTCTTTTTACTTATTTCTTGAGGGTAATGAGTCTTTGAAGCAATTCTATGTTGGTTTTACTTTTGTAATATAAATGTTTCTGGAGGAAGTTTCTGCCTTAAATTCCCCCTAAATAGACTTGATTCTTGGAATAGAGTTGCTTTCTGAGAAGCAGATATTAGTGATTGTTCTAAGATTTCTGAAAAAGAGGTTTGACTGTATGCTGTTTTTGACCATCTCTGTTCAAGGACTGATATTTATATTTATATTGTCTATAAGAAAAACAAGTTACATTAAGAATAGGCCTCAACTTTTTTTCACTTCTCGCTCTGTCTCTCTCTGTCTCTGTCAAATGGACCTGCAAGGTTACATAATCTTGTATTTTGGCTGCAGGGTAATAGTATGAATAAATAATTCTATAATGATAAATGATTTATTTCTCATACAGCACTTCAAAATTATTGCATAATAATGGCATCTAAACTAACACTGCATTAAAAGTAAAGAGGATCTTAAATTACATGCACATTGCCTTTAGCAAAGTGAAACCAAGGAAGAAAGAGAAAGCAACCCTGCATACGCTAGACACCCTCAAGCTGCTGCTATGTCAGGCCCTCATGCTGTAGACGCTGCTACTGAGGAGGCAAACAGCCCAGGCAATAGTGGGTGGGAGAACTGTCCCATTCCCTCGGCAGCTGCCTGCTTCTCAGCCTCCACTCCAATTGGCTGATCAGAACCGGGCCTGGGACATTGTCCCCTGTGGGTCCCAACTGCAGGCAGCTGCTGGGGCAGGGAACAATGCCCCAGCCTTCACTCTTAAGATCAGAGCAGGGGTTGGGCAGCAGGCAGCTTCCCAGGACAGGGATGCAGGGTGGGAGGCAGCTGCCCTGAAGGCAGAACTCATTAGGGCTGGAGCCCAGGCCTGGTGCCTCCTGCCAGCCCAGGCCTGGCACCTGGGGAACCCTAGAGCTCCTCCTTTCTGCCACATGGGGGCAGGGCAGGGCAGGGCAGGGCAGGAGTAGCCCTTCCATACACTGCTTCTGTCAGGAGCAAATTTGGTCCCAATGGACACATGGGTAGGCCTGCTCCCACAGAAAGCTTCCGGTTCAGTATTTTACTGTGCAGTAAGCTTTCAGTGCATTAACTGTATGTGTAGACATGCCCAGGGGAAAGTGGCTTCAGTCATGCTGCAGGAAGGGAATTAACTGTGGCCATAGCTTGTTGCTCCCTCCTACTGCAGCTGTCTGTGCTTATGCTGCTGGCAAAAAAATCTGTTTTTTTCTCCATCTTCTGGAAACAGGGTGTATGTCTTATCTGGGAATGTGTGGTAAGTAAGGACATATGATACTTATTACCCCCAATGCGAATGTTCAGGGGGTATCCCTCTTGTCAGATGTTCACACTTTTAGGACACTCTTATTCAAGAACCACCAACCTTAGACATATCTTTTATGTGTGTATGAGAGCAATCCATTATATAATGTGTTTTTTGAATGTTTAATATGTTGGGCATATAGTATTCAGAGGAAATGTAAAAATGAAGGACCCAACTCTGCTGAAGCATTATTTCAAAAGCAGCAGGGTAAAATGACTCATTTAATAGCTACAGGATCTTGCCTTTCTCTCTTGTGTTCCATGTGATCACTTAGGACCACAAACAACATGTCTAAGAAAAAGATTATGCCTTGGCACACTCAGCCAACATGTCCCTTTGTTGTAAGATATTACGTGCTGCGTTAGTAAGAAAGCTGTATTTTTGTGAGGTTTCAGTCATGTTTATAGCTCATAAATCTCTTTAAAATGAACAAACAATAATAAGTATATACATGGCCTTATTTATTAATAATAAAACTGCAGAAATTGGGGCAAGTAGGAAGAGATCACACTGAAATTCTAGACACGCATTTTGATCTTTCACGTTAAAATCAAACTTGAAAAAGTAATCTTGTATTTTTTGTATAATTTTCTTACAAGTTCCAATATACTATACAAGTCAATAATACTTTGTCTCAGGTGCACGGACAGAGGATGTCATTTGCAATGATTGCTAGCATCCTGTCAGTTTATTTCAATGCTGTCAAAGTCAATTATCTATAGCAAAGATGGTTGGTGCAACTGTCATTGACCAGAAGCAACTGAATTGAACAATATGAGTATCTGACACAATAATGCAAAGCCTTGAAGCCAGTTTGCAGATTGCAAGACCTTCATGCTCAGTTGAAAGATAGTGCTGTAAATAGTAATAAACCGAGAAGTATGACAGCTATGGAGAGCATACAGGAGCTGTGTGCTCCTAGAATGTGTGTCAGATTAAGGCCAGTAACATTCACATGGACCCCTGCTTATTACAATAAACGAAATCCAGGAAATTGAATAACCTCTGAATTAATTTTTAGGGATATTTTGTAACTGTGGATAACTAATGTTAAAATGTAGCTGTATAAATTTAAAAGCAGATCAAGGACTGGTCCAAACAGAGCCTAGCTGAAACTCCATCAAATTCAGTGGAATAATGCTGCATCATATATAGCATGTAAAAGGTATGTGGAGGATGGAAGGTATCTCAGGTCTTTCAATTTGCAGGGAATTGCCTCATCCATTCATGCTTATTCTTGTGTACTCCCTCTGATCCACAGAATGTCTAAATCTTCTGAACATGTCCCTGCACGAGAATAGTTTCCTAGTTAGGGATCACTTCTTGGAGAAAGGCAAAATAGTTCCCATGTCACTGAATCACATTTTGTTTGCCTTTCTGGTTCTTCTAAATATCTTGCCTACTGCCCAATGGGCCATTTTCAACAGAAAATTATGGAAAGAGCATAGAAGGTGGCCTCACAATTTAGGTGCGTTTTTTGGAGAGTGGCGATGTGGGTTCAAGCTCCTTGTGGATAAAGAGGTTCTAGAAACAAGGGGACGTACCCTAATCAGTAAGTTATTCAGCTAAAAGTTGAGATGACCTGCCCCTTTTCCTAGTTTTGCAACTTACATGGAGTTACATTCATTCCTAGGTGCAGCGATATCTAAAATCCATCTATGTGGCCCAGAATGTCACTTATACAGCTGAAGTCAGCCATATAGGTGCTACTAACTGATGGAGTTGGATTTGGGGCATGGATTTGGGGATGGATCTGCCTTAGTCAGACTAATATTTTTCTGCTTCCTCTATCCCCCCCCTTTAGATTTTCTATCATTGTTTCCATTGGTAAAGTTTAAACACTAGTAGCATTAGTGGAATGTCTTAAGGAAAACATAGCCTAATAGTCCAGTATAAAAGAGGCCTTAGTGTCTTGAATCATTAGAATGCTTTTTCTTTGAAGAAAATGTGTCTGGGCTGTTCATCAAAATGACTATATCCATATCCAGATATTACCTATCACTCAGTCTTATTAATATTAGATTCACTGATGCAAACTCATTCATGTGCTGCTGCTATGGTCACTACAGGGGCAAGAGAGAAGTGGCTCCTGCCTCTTCTATTTAAGAACTTTTTTTTGCCTCCCCTATTTATGAACCCACCATGCCCTGCTCTAGATAAATTTGTTCAAAATATGCATGAGAAAGAATCCGATCCACTCCCAAACCTCCTGCTATCAGGACACAAATTTACATTGACATTAGTGGTGAGAGGATCAAACACAATAAAGTCAGAGAATATTTAGGTAGTTCCTAAATACTTGTAGCTTGTATCTTGTTCCTAAATATTTGTCGCCATTTGTATCTTGTCCACTATTTATGTACACAGAGTAGACATTCCCTGCCCTGAAGAGGCTTATAATAATCAGTGTAGTTAGCATAAGGGAAAAGGAACAGAGACATATGATGTAACTGCCAAATCTCAGGCAGTAGCTTAATAGCAGAAATGGGAATAGAGTCCAGACCTGTCATTCACAAAACCAGTATATTGTCTTTGAAAGCACACTAACTTTCTTGCAAGAGGCTAGATGTCACAACCAACAAATCCCTTCATTTAAAAAAAGTCACAAAACAATATGAAAGCCAGAAGTAATGTATCTGAATAATGTTTACCCACCTGAAATGAATGTGAAGCCATATCAGGTTTATTCTATGAAAGCAGCCTGATGCTAACCATCAAAGATGAATTATAGGTTGTCACCTTTTAAGTTTTCCCCATCTTAAGCACAGCTCTCTAAAATGAAGCAGAATGGATATATGCATCAACAGAAAAAAGTTGTATACTAAATTTCACAAAACAAACAAACAACAAAAACTAGAAAACTGCAGCAGCTGAACAAGCTCTGATATTAAATAAATTAAATAAAATCCCACACAAAAACAAGGAAATGGAGAGGTTGCACAAAACAGACACATGAGAATTTTCCTTTGAATTTTTTATCTATGGTAATTTGTTTCATAGAAAAAATATATAAAAATTAAAAATTACCAGTAATTGTGTTTTTGAAGCAGTTTTGCCTTTTAAAACAATTAACTTAATCATATATTAATACAATAAAATAAATGAAAAGATAAAATGGCTCAAAAACAAAATAATATGGATATTGAACCAAATATCAAACATACTTAAGTATTTAGGAGTTACTCATGATAGAGGAAGTGAAATCTAATGGAAGTATATTTCGCATAGAACCTACATATAGAGAGTTAGATCTTAAATTGGTATAATCTGGAAAAGGAACTTTTGACATCATCTGAGGATGTGGTCCAACATATTCACTTTTATTATGATAAGCCTTACCATTGAAACAAGTGAACAAAAGTATATACCATTATTTTACTGTTTTTGCTATGCCCTTTAATAAGGACATTCCCTATTTTCTTTGAGACCATACTTCCTAGGATCATAGTATGATCGAACAGGAGGGCTGGACGGGACCTCACAAGGTCATCTAGCTCAAAGTAGAATCAATCCTGATTAAATCCCAGCCAACAGAATGTCCAACCCACTCATAACAATTTCTAGGGATAAGAGATTCCACAGCTTTTATAGGTAGTTTGTTCCAATGTTTGACAACCCCCATAGTCAGAAAGTCCAAACTAAATTTCTAAGCTAATGCCCAACCTAAATGTCTTCTGATGCAGCTTAAGTCCATTGCTCCTAGACCCACCCCTTACAGCCACAGATAAAAGCCCACCTCCATCCTCTCTGTAATTTTCTCCCGGTATTTGAAGGCTGTTATCAAATTCTCCCTCAGGCTTCTCTTCTCTGGACTAAATAATCCTAGATCATTCAGCCCTTCCTCATAAGTCTTGCCTTCCAGGCCTCTAATAATTTTTGTTACTTTGCACTGGATTCTATCCAATCCATCCACATTCTTCTTGAAGTGTGGGGCCCCAAACTGGACATGGTACTGCAGGGGAGACCCTCACCAGTGCTGAATAGAGTGGAAGAAGTCTTTATTTTTAATAAGTCCTGAGAGTTCTTGTTTAGAATTAAAAAATAAGTAAATAAAACATCTCATTATACCTGAGATGTGTATCATATTATATGCCTATAAGAGCACGTGGACTTTCATAGTAAACAGACCGTCCTCATTTCCCAATATGCTGTTGGCATTTTGCCAAAATAATGGAGGGAGTAAAGTTAGTTCTATAAAGAAAACGTATGTATTTTCTCAGCACAGTCTAAATATAATTTAAATTAATTGAAAAATACTTCTCCAGAATTTTCTATAATGTCTCCCTGTGTTTGTTTTTCACTAATCCTTATTTTGTGAGGTCAGCAAGAAATGGAAACAAATATCAGTTGGGCCAAATTTGCTTCTTTTTGTTTAAAAACAGCCATATTCACTACTGCAGAGATAGAAGAGGTACTAAAGAGACATTATCCCACCTTACTACAAGAGTGGTGATTCATAATCCCAAGAAAAAATTCCTTCCAGTAAATTCCGTGTCTTTCTTTTGGTAAGAACCATCTTCAAATTACCACATAGATACTTGAGTTGATTTTAGGGTTTTTTTTATTAAGCATATGTCCATTAATGTATAAGATATCAATTAGAAAGATGGATTATAATTGTCCATAGTCTGAGAAGAATTGCAGCATAAAGAGGAGAATGAGGCTAGGTAAAAATATTACACTTATTGTGTGATAAGCACACAGCAAGTGCTCTACAGCTGTAACCAAACAGATGTTCTTGGAACATACAGCACTTCGGGCACAGACAGAAGTACAGATCTCTGCTGGAACTCAGAATGCTTTGCAGGAAGCACTCTGAGTTACAACCATTTCTTTGACCAAACAGAAGTTCATTGTCGGTTCTAGTGGGGAGGTGAACCTAGCTTCTGCCTGGGCGCCTGCAGCCAGTTACCCCTGGCAACAGCCCCAGCTCCCTTCTAGCCCACACTATTTTCATAATGGGAGGGGGGAGAGCTCATTCTAGGAGTTCCCCAGCCAACGCTAGAGGGTGGGATGGGTGAATTGGAGAACACCCACCTCAGGGGAGCTCAGATAGATCCACCCCAGCCTCCAGTGAGAGCTCCCTTTTCCCCCTCCCATTCTGAAAACAGCTTGGAGGCTAGCAAGCGGGCAGACACAAGTTACAAAAGATGCTATGATTTAAAACATCTTCATCTGAAGATGGTCAGATTTTTGCCCTATTGACCATTTTTTAACTGGTCTGCACCTGTGCACTTGTGTTTGGTCATTGGTATAGAGCTCTTTCTATGGCCAAACTGGGCAAAATTTGTTTGTCCCCATAGTATATGGCAGATACCGTGCTAAATTAACCCCAGATGGATGTGGTATCAAACTAAAGCATTTTATTGAATGCTTGTGCCAGATCCCATTGTGAATCAAGGTAGATCGTTTTCCATTGGCACCCATGGGGCTGTCCCCCCCACCCTCCTTACAGGGTGGCATCTGCTTTCCCTAAGCACCAGGCTGCCTCAACCCTCAGGCTGTCAATGACAAGAGTCACCAATAAAAGGAGAAAAAAAGGGGTCAGTAGAGTTTTACTTGCATACCAGAATGACCAGTTGCAGCAGTGGGGGAAGGGGTGCCTGAAGGACCAACCAGGTGCATTTCACAGAATGGTTGGTATTCACACAGGGCATGCCAACATGTGCTCACTTACTGCATAGTAACCAAAATTACTGCACAGTACAGGTGTGTGTTTACACGTGCATGCCAGTACCGCACAGTAAATATGGTGGTTTCTGCTGACTTGAGTGTAAATTTGGTACCTGTATTAGGCAGGTATTAAATTTACACCTGATTAATTATTACACAGAAACATACATATAGATGCATTACTGCACAGTAACCCAGGGAGCTTCCCTGCTGGGTCTGCCTAGGCTCAGGGCTCCTGGCTGGCCGCCTCTCTTGGCTTCAGTTTGGGACTAAAGATAATCTTAAATGCTGGTAGCTGGCTCTGGCTTCAGTTTGGGATTAAAGTTAGTCCCAAATTCTGGCAGCCACATGGCTAGAGGCTGGGGCTCTTCCCAGTGGCCAGAGGGGCACATAGCAGGCTGCTTTGACCCAGCCCTAAATGTAGTCCCAGGTCACCTGTGTGTGTAGATGCTGGCCTATTCTTGTTTACTACATAGTAATTTACGGTGCAGTAAATTTAAGATGGCATAAATGTACATTTAGTCATGCCCATGTAACACTGGATGGGTTCACAGTGAACTAGATAAAAAAAAGTACTTGATTTTCCAGGTATATTTTTTCTGAATTGTTCAAGGCATTGTAAAATGGGTTAACAGACTTGAAAGTCTACAACAGGTTTAAACCTCACTTAAACTTGTCTAAGTGTTATGTATGTCTATACCTTCTGTTTTCCCCACAGACTTGGTAATTTCATTGTGCCATTCAAGTCCCTGCAAGATTTTCTTATCAATTTTAAGAAAGAGATTGAGCCATATGTGAGCTGGCATTGTGTGAGAAATGTTGGTGATAGCCAGGTGGTCCATAGTTCCAAGTCAATTTTATAATGAAGTGCTCCTTTTATAGCATCAGAAAGTGTGAGATTCAGTTTGTAGAAGGAATACAAAATGAATTTCTGTTTGTAACCTATTTAGAGGCAGTAGTAGCCTAGTCATAAAAAGACCTTTTCAGAACATCTGTTTGGAATGTCTGAATATCTCAGATATTTAAGTATTTAATGATTTGTTTGCATTTTCATAACAACTTATTTAAATCCATTCTTGAAAGGGTTGTTGCAATGTACTTGCTTCACCAGGACTCCAGTTTGGATTTTTACTGGAAAACAATGACAGTGACACATTGGGAAGGGGCATTTAAGAGTGCATTGTCCTGGCTTTAGCTTTCAAAGGCATTGGAATAGCTGAAGCTGGTACAAAGTGTCTATACCTCTGTATAAAGATCACCTTTGGCATTGTTAATTGTGTGCCATGTATACTGTTGGCTTGAAAATGATATTTAAAGAACTGTGTTTGGGGAATTGGCTTATAGGTATAGACATACCTGGGCTGAAGGGGAGCACAAGGAGCCAGGAGGGTTACACTAACTACATCTTGCATCCTGACCAGATGTACTCTGATGGTTCTAATTGCATGCATTAGAAGGGTTTAAGATGGACAGCAGGGTTTAACTGAAGACCCTGGGTTTCACACACGGAGTTTCTCAAAGTCCTGAAAGAAGGCAGGCCGCCTAGCATGACCAGCCCAATGAATGGACACAGCCTGAGAATTGAGGGGGGGCATGCCATAACACAAGAGCACAGACTTCAAGGCAAGTTGTCTAACACAACAAGGACACATAGTCTAGAAAGCATCCTTGGAACTAAAGGAGTAAGTACTATACTGCCCATAACATGACATAAGCTACAAGGCCTCAGAGCGGGGGGGGGGGGGGGGCTGACTCCCAGTTTGTGGGAAACAGAGCAAAATTAGGAGAAGGCCTAGAAGGCTACATGGATGTGTGACCACAGAGAGACAACAATCAGAAATAGCCATGAATGAAAAGTCATCAAGAGGCATCCGGAGGGAAGGAGAATACAAAAACAGAGACTTGAGAGTAACAAAGGGTCCCTCCCTCACTTCTTTTCATTCCCTCCCTTCGTCCCATCCTTCTCCCTGAGAGGGGTCCCCATCCCCCTGGAACGGCCCCTGAGCCCACCATGGAGGGGACACAACCAGCCCATCTCATGCACCCCACTGGAGGGGGGGCTGTGGGCCTCAGCATCCCACCTCCAGACTGCTGACATCTAAGAGACAACCTCAGAGTGGACCCTGCATCCTGACCATGTGTACTCTGATGACAGCCCTAGAATTTGGTAGATATATGGAACTCTTTGATTGTGTTGCTTTTTTTCTGTTATCACTCTATCAATAAATTTGCCTATTATTGAATGGAAAGGTTGTGGTAGGACTGAGGGTGGGTCCCCCTGCCCTGAACAAGGTATGTAGATCCTAAATCCAGAGCCAACATATACCACCTTTGGCATTACTAAAGGTATGCCGTCAGTTCTCTCCCCTCCCATAACAATGTAGTTCTGTGACTAGTGCAAAGAACAGAATCAGGGCCCTTGCAATCCATGTTTTGTGGCTCTTATTCTGCAGAAGCTGCTAGGTCTTCTCACTCGTTGCAGTCAGGGGATGTCAGGCCCAGACCTGGGGTGGTTTCAGTGCAAGGATACAGGTGGGAGAATATATTTTTTGTCCTTATTGTTACATGCTGCAGATGACATAATCTTGTTCTTAGGACAAACTCAGCATTGAAAATTACATTAAAACACAATTCTCATGCAACTTTTTTTCATTCTAGACTAACTGGTATTTATTAATCAGTTCTACCACATTTCAGCCCTATCCATGCTAAATGGATAAATAATGACAAGTTGCTTAGTGGTGTGTTTCAATATGAATATGAACCTTTAGCTTCATTCCAAGATTGCTAGAAAGCTGAAGCAGGAGCTTCCACATTTTGTCACTGCCTCCGTTTTCCACTAACCATCTCTCATTATTTTATCACTAGTATCACTATAATTGGTGGGTTTTTTTAATAGATCCTCAGATGGCAGTACTAATAGATCACCTGAGAATTTTAACTTCCGGTTTTTTTTAAATGTTTGTTTCAAGCTCTGAAATTTTCAGCGAACTTGAAAAGGTAAAGTAGGTTAATGTGAAAGGTTCAACAGGGAGAAAGCAAATAAAAAAAAATCTACAGGAATTATTTTAAAACATTTAAAGATTTTTTGGCAAGGCCATAAAAGGCCACTATTCTTAAAATAGTTTGTTTTGGCAATACTGTTTCCCCTTGCTCTCCAGTTAATCAAGCTTCATACTTTGATTTTTTCCCCAGTTCTCCAACCTCTCACTCTTAATATATAGTTCGTTACTATAAAGTTCAAAGCAAAATAAAACTTCCACCCAGATTCTTTCTGGGACACAACTGTTAGCTTAGAGTTCTTAGCCATGTCTCTGCTAAGGGTTTTTATCTAAGATGTTTTCCCCTTCTTGTCTAACTTTCTGAATGAGTGAATCTCTGAGGTGCCACCCTGCCCTGCCTTCTGCCTGATTTCAGACTAATACTACTATCTACCTCTCTCTTCCTAACTGGCTTTGGATCTGCTGCCTAGAAACTCCTTGGTGTCTACCTGGGAACTATAAGAACCTCTGCTCCACTGGTTTCTCTCTCCAAAACACTTAGTTGAAATCCTCCCACTCTTGTGACTGAATGCAGACCTCTACTCTTAACTCGGGTCTTTCTATTCTCCAGGAGACCTAGTTCTTAGTCATGTGGTCCCATCAAATGATCCTTGGACTCACTGGTAATTTAAATGTGGTTCAAGGATCAGTTTGTAGAAAAAAACCCAGTTCTTATTTTTTTTCATTTTTTATTGCATTCCCTCCCCTTCCCCAACAATTTCTGATTTTTTCTCTCCCTTTCTATTCCCTATAGATAAGTATAAGTAAGCTAACATGTAGGATAAGCTTTAAACATTTTTATTTTGGTAGCAGGTTTTTGGTTTTGTATCCACTGTTTTATAGTGTATTATTATTAGGTTTGTATTGATTTTTACTCTTGTATATTGTATTATTATCATTTTTGTATTTTTTTATTGTTTCATATGGATATTGTATGGTTTAGGCCTGTGTTTGTAAGTGAACCAAAGTCATGTCAAGTTTCCATTTTATATGTCAAGCCTCCATCTTGTGTCCTCTGTCTGGGCATCCCCTTTGAGTCACAACTGTATGAGTCATATATCCTTCCCATGTAAATTGGTTCCCCAGTGAATGAGTGTGGTTGGAAATGATTGAAATACAACTGTAGCAGGCCTCTACTGAATGGCCTGTAATGACTGGGCCATCACCTTGCATTGATTCATCCAGGAACCAGGGACTTCACCCAGGAACAGAGACGAGACCAGCATTTGAAAGACAAAAGACCCTGCAGAACCAGCAACTCTCACCATTACAGACACCCGAAACTGCACATCCCTGCATGGAGCATACATGCTCAGTATGTCAGGGGCTGACCCTTACCTGGGCATGCCTCCTGTCACTAGGGTCACACAAGGTCTGCCCCTATAAAAAGGGGCAGTGAAGACAGACCCAGGGGGATGCCCTCTCCATCTGGACCAGTATCATGCCACACTACCTATCCATCCAGAGGCCCTGCTGGCAACCCCCCTCTGGACAACATCTACTGGACAAGGACCCCTTTCCAGCCTGGATAGGTAGATATTACCTGCATACCTCCTCCTACAATTTGGATTCTCTCTCTCCTCCTGGACTTCAGTGAACTTCAGCCTCTGCACCAAGCCTCTCTAACCCCTGCTGCCAGTGTGTGTGTGGGTGCAAGGGAAACAATTTGGCATTGTGTCACCATCTCCCCGTTCAATAAAACCAGTCATTTGCAACCCCGAGTTGGGTCATGTTTTACTAAATCCCAATCGCTTCCTTATCTTAAATTTGAGCCTCATTCTCTCTCTCTCTCAGCTCCAATTCCCACCCTCTCTGCTAGTTTCCCCATCTTCTCCCAATTCCTTCTCTCCTTTTTTCCCACCTCTTAGCCTCTCCTTGCTTTCCTGCTGTCTCTGCTGCTTTTCCTGTGATTTTCTGCTGCCCCTCTCTTGTTTTCAGGCCTCCCCCTACTGCGGCTTCCCAGCTCCTATTAGCTGTCCTGAAGTTCTCTCCAGCTTCCAGCACCTACTGCCACTCTACAACTTCTCTAGCTGCTCTGGAGCCATCCTCTGGCTCCCTACACCCAAAGCCCCTCTTTAACACCCACATTTTCCCTTAGTCCCATTTTCCCTCCTCTCCCCATCTACCTTTTCAGCTCCCCTGTAGCTCCAGTCCCAGCCTCTGTGCCAGCATTGCTTCCCTGTTCTGCAGGCTTTGGGCATTGTCTTTTAATCAATTAAGATCAATTAACCTAACTTACCCCCCAGCTTCAGTTCTTCAGCCCAGACCCCTGTAGTCTACCAGTTCTAATCCCAGCCCTGGTAACTTTAACTCCTTACACTTCTACTTTCTTACCTTAACCTTTCCCCAGGTATCCCAAATACACCAAGTACATACATACACATCACAGCACCCAACTTAGGAACTCACCTGTGTGTATGTGTAGGTGGGTGGTATGTGTGCAAATTAGTAAATACACACATATATATATACATATATAGATATCAGTGTGTGGTATATGAATTAGCAATCCACATATGTGTATTGAATGTGCAGGTGTTGGTAACTGGTAACTGATTCTATATAAATTTGGATGCGTATGTGCCTGAACTGGTAGTGTGAGTGTGTATGCCTAGTAGGGGTGTATGCACCTAGTGAGTGTATGTGTGCTTAATTGATTTTTATGTGTGCATGTGCAATTGTACACCACACCCTCCTGTCTAACAGTGCAATATTGAGATCCTGAGCATTGGCCTGACCCCTCAGGGCAACAAGTTCACCCTGCGATAGAATCTAATGTACTGTTTTACAAATGTATTTTGGAAGATAGTTTCCAAAGACAGCTGAATGTAGGGCCTTGGAATTTAAAAGGCTGCCAGCTTAATTTTGGTTTAGGTGGCTTTCTTTAAACCACCTCAATCTAAAGTGGGAGCTTTAGGTTAGCTGCATCAGGTAGCACCATGGGCAGCCTGATGTAAATAACTTTGTGGGGAGAGGCCTGGCAGGAAGTTAGCAGGTCCATGGGGGCTGGAAGATGCACAAGGTTGGAGGGTTTCCTGGTTCAGGGGGGCAGTAGGGGGCTAATAATAGTCCCCTCAGTGTCAAGAGGTAGGAAGAGTGTAACCCCAGGGCAGGGGCAAGTGGCTGAACTTTCCTACCCCTGGGGCTGTGCTGTGAACACATACAGGTGTTCACATTTTAGATTGGGTTAACCAGGGTTGATGTAAAGTTCATTCACCTCCAACATGGACAAACTTTAAATTGGACATGGCATTTTTAGCACAAGTTAAGCCCTGTGAACATCTGGCCATTTATATTCCCCTAACCTTGGATTGGTTGATCGACATGTGACACTTATATGTACCTATAGTAGGAACTCAGGAAAATTTAGTAGCTGAGAATTGGCTTGGCACTGCTGTTAGGGTGATAAAAAAATGATCAAAAAGTGAATACTCCCATATAGTTGTCCACTTTACCGTGTGATCTAGGGATCATACTTCCTAATAACTATACAGCAAAGATTTTGTGACGTGTAAGGGCAGCAGATTTGGTTCAGTTTGTACATGCTATGTGGCCGCACCTTCCAAAGTGCGCTGTCCCTTATATAGTATAGGAAGTATAAAATTGATACCTTTGAAGAAAGGAGTCCAAAAAGATGCCAGTCTTACAGGGTCTCTTCCAAAGACATTTGAAGGTTTAGAGGGAAAAACTCTATTACCTTCAACTCTTTTAGACAACTGTGAAATAGAAGTGCCAGCTTTGGGAGCCTTTCTCCTGGGTCTCCTCCATTCCTCTCACTTTCATATTTCTTATGCACTGCATAGGAAATATCTTCAGCTGCACCCTAGGCAAATGCAATGAACTTTGGAAGATAGAACTGCAAAATGTGAGCTGAACCTGTAATCTAATCATCGTACATGGAAACCTCCTCACTCTAGCATGGATGTGTGTGTATGTTCACATATATGCATTCGTACTTAGATAAGAGGAATACCTGAGGAGGGATTCCTCTTCAGGTGATGCAGAGGGAGTGTACATGGGCACATCTGCATTGCTTTGTGCTCTATATTACTATATATATAACTATTAACTACTGTCTAAATAACTCAGTGGCAATGAATTTCAGATATGGACATGTATATATGCAAAGTTGGAACATATCAACCTTTCCATAGCAAACTAGGTAGTGTAAAATGTCAGTTTTTACCTGGCAAGGCATTTCTTGCCAACAATTGGTTTTGTTGTCGAGATATGCACCAGTAAAAAAAGAATTGCATTTTATCCTTTTCTGCAGCATTGCATTGGGTTTTGTTTTTGGTCCTGGGTATGAGTGTAAACTATATCCAACTGGAGGGCCTCATGGCAATGTGGTAAGGCTACTTATGACAGGGTACCTCCTATAAAATACTACAATAATGCAAATTCCAGAGTAAAGAGTGTATAGGGCACCTCCAAACTGTTTCCTCCCCACCCTCTTCCCACCTTTGGTGCTCCTTGGTTGAAGCAAAGCTAAGGGTTATCACCCTAACAGAAATGTACCCTTGCTGAGGTGTTGAGCAGTTACTTTAGTTCTTATGGACGCATGTAGACAAAATAAGGGGCATGTGTACATTACACTTTAAAGCAGGTTAAATGCTTTGCACTGGTTTAATGATGTCAGTGTTTGCAGGCCTTGGTGGCATATTGCGCATTAATACAGCCGCTGTAGCAAATTCGGAGGCATAATGCACCTTAAATGACATAGGGCACAACAAATTAAAACTCCTCTGAGGAATTTGTTTGCTGCCCTACCAGTTGTAGAGCAAAGCACTGGGCTCCATGCAGCTCAAGGACTCTGCAGGAAGCCCTGAAGGCAACCTGGTAGCAGCACGGGAAGGCAGACTCCACCCAAGAGAGGGGGAAAAAAAGCGGTGATCCTGATCTTTTTTTTCCCCCACCAGAGCCTATCTGCTTGCCTGAGCTGCACGGGGGCCCTGTGCTTCCTTCCATGGTTGCGGTGCCCCCCAGGACCACCCAAGCCAGGTGCCTGAGGGGGGGAGGGGGCACCACTGCCACAGAAGAAAGCAACAGCCTCCTGCAGCCCAGGGACCACTCTGCCTGCCAGGAGCTCACCCTCTCCTCTCTGCAGCCAGAGAGGCAGGTAAGTTGTGTGTGTGCACAACATGGGGCTTTAATTGGCCCTAAATTGAAGCAGTGTTTTTAAAAATCTACCCCTTCAATTTAGGGCCCCTGTTCCATCTACACATGCCCTATATGTTGCTCTCTGGCAGAAGATATAACCACTGAGGCACTGAACAGCTGGACTTCATCTGACCTTTGGATTCTGTCTCAGTGGTCTAAAGGGGGGATGGTAGGTCTAAGGCAGCCTCAACTCCTCCATAGTCTTGCCTAGAAGTATGCCTCAAAGGTCTTGGTGTGGCTGTTGCAGGACTCTGCACAAGTGATTCATCAGGCACCTGACTAGATGTCTTATGTGGACTCCATGATCCAGAGGACTGATGGTTCCCTACAGCATTTGGTTTAGAAAATGTATCATTTATACCAAGCAAATTTGAATTTCAGAGGTTTTAACCACTGGAATCCACTCTTCTCACTGACAAAACAATATGTAGGAATATGCTAAAACAAAATGACAAGTTTTACTTGTGGAAAGTGATATTGTAAGCATCACATGGCACCTTTTATAACTTTTTGAGAAGCTCATTATATATATTTACATTTTGACTTACATGGGGAATTGTTTTGCGCATCTCTGATAGAAACTGATTCTCTTTTAATAGAGCTGGAAAAGCTCCCTCAATGCAGACTGCTCTTGCTGATGCTCTTGATGCTGCCACTTCCAATGAATGCCTGAAAAGCTGCTGCCTCTACAGGTATATCCTGTGCTATTTTTGCTGCTGCTTAATCTTGTGAAATAGGGCACAGGGATCACTCTAAATCTCCACATGACTAGATGAGAAAAATCTGCTTTAGTGCCCAAAAGATAGAACCACTGATGCAGAAAATCACTCAACTACCAATTTCTTGATGGCACTGAAGGCATGAAGGGAAATCATTAAAAAAGGAAAAGGAAAAAAAAAGATATGGGTCTGTGAACCTGTAGTCCATGACACCCTGAGAGAATGGAACAGGATTTTAGGGAAGCTAAAAAGAAAAAAGGAATGGGATTTTCCTTAAATTTTCAACAACATGTTTTTCAAACGGAGAAAAAGTGGACCAAGATAAAAGACATTTTTAAATAAAGGATGACTGAAGCGGTCCAGATACTGCCTAAGAAAATTGTAAATGTCCAGTTTTTCCTTACAAAAATATTACTCTACTCATAATAAGGTTTGGAATGGGGAGGTTTTATATGACAGAAATGAGGAGAAAACATGCTGAAGAGCACCTATAAAAAAGTGCTATGGCCCTTTGATCTAGTATATAAATTGAAGCGCTTTCAGTCTACACTCCTATTGGTCATGACTATACTAACAAAAAACCCCCCGTAGAAATCTATTCATTCTCAATGAAGTACATGTATGATCTCATCTGTCCTCTTAATGTTCTGCACTAAGTAACAAGCTGCAAGTTCTTGTCCAAAGGAGCTCAGGACTGAATGAAAGCCGAAATATCTTCCCATCTCACAGGAGATCTGCTGCTTGAGGACACATTTTCTATCCATATTGTACTTTGCCTGTAGTTAATTTAGCTGCAGTCTCTAGTGCTTTGAGTCATTCACTTTTCATGAAAATTCATGTAGAAGAAAAAAAAATCAAGTCTTGGGATTTCTATAACAATCTTTTCCGGTTATATCCAATATATCATAACATACTTGGTTGAAACACTATATATTTTTTTTCCTGGTTGTTATTTCTTACATGTTTGTGAAGGGGGAAGAGCCAGCCTGCTACAGACTCCCTTGTTGCCTACCTTAGGGCAGGCAGTGCATTCTGGCAGCAAATGGGATCCAGTGTGCCACTTCAAGAGCAGTGTAGCCCTGAAGACTGGTGGGGAGAAAAGGCAGGGCCTGCTGGCAGAGCAGCACCAGGAAGAGTGGCGCTGCAGCAAGGCATGGGGCAGAGAAGCTGGAGAGTCTAAAGTGTGTGCAGCAGCAGAGCCACATAGAGCAGTTGTGCATAGTGAAGGAGCCCTAGAGATGGGGTGGAAAGGAGCAGCAGAGCCGCATGGTGGAGGAATGAGTGGCACAGAGACCCCAGGGACAGGGCAGAAAGACTTGGCAGAGGTACAGGGCAAAAAAGTCCCATAGTCAGGTTGGAGGGCTGCTGCTGAGTGCTGTAGCAGGACAGCATGTGGCGCAGAGGCTCTGGAGACAGGGCGGAGAGCTGCAGCAGAGGCACACTGGGGAGAGGCTTCAGAGATAGAGGAGAGGGCTGCTACTGAGCTGTGCAACAAAGCAGCACACAGCATGGAGATTTCAGAGATAGGGCAGAGAGTGGTGTGGTATGGCCAAACATTAAGAAGGGCAAGGCTGATTCTTCCTGAAGAGGCAACAAAAATGCCTCCCACCAAAATGGTCTGTTTACATGTCAAGCATCAGTCTATCCAAGACAGTTCAGGTAACAGTCCAAGGGGTTGCCAGGGAAATGCTAGTTGGGATAGCAACAAATTTACCATATCCTATGGTCCTAGGGTAAGATTGGCCCAAAATCTACTAGATTGGTAAAGGAGGAAAATGAAATACTAGAAAGGAATTGGGATGTTTATATGAGGGTCTAGGCACCCAGGATGAGTTTGCAGGTGATGATGGGGCTCTCTGGGATATGGAGATATTAGCCTATGGGACCTAGTTTAGAGAAACACAGTGTAAGGAACTTATGTTGCAGGCCATTTGGAAACAGAGGTCACCAGATGGGAGCAACAGGTGTTTTGACCTGAGCTATATGACCAACTGCCTTGGTGCAAGGGGAGAATGGGTTTGTTATTCCCGCAACACTGGGATCTTTTGATTCCCCCATTATTGCTCGCAGTCAGGGAAGCACCCAGGGCCTCATTAGGCTATGCACCTTTTGAGTTAGTCTACACCCATAAAACCTGAGGGGTTTATTTGACGTCATATGGGAAATCTGGGAGAGGGTGGAAGATGAGGGGCTATCCCTTCCCAATACACCACTGCACTTAAAGAACAATTGCAGAAGGCTAAGAGTGTGGTCGTGGATAATTTGAGAGAGGCACAGTTAAAACAGAAGCAGCGGTATAATAAGAATGCAAGAGAATGAGAGTTTCAGGTGGGGCAAAGGGTACTGGTTTTATTACCTATCTCCACAAGTAAATTTTTGACATGTTGGCAGGGATCTTTCCACATAGTACACTGGGCAGTGCTGCAGCCTGGACATAGATAAGAAAAACAAATTTTTCTTGTCAATTTGGCCAGAGGGGCTCCTGGCTACTCCTCTGCTGGAGAATGAAGAGTTTGGTAGGGAGATGAGCAAGGAAATCGGTGTGTAGTGATGAGTGGGGAGGTCCCTATACAACTAAATCTGGCAAAAGATCAGCAAAAGCAACTAACTCAGATAGTCCAGGATTTTGTAGATGTGTTCAGTGAAGTTCCTGGGAGATCCAAAAGTGCAGTGTGTAAAATTGTGACACCAGAGGTGGGTATTATGAAGGAAAGGTGGTGATGGATACCATATCACTGTTGCCAATTGGTAAAGGAGGAAATAGAGATGATGCTGAGGCAGGGCATAATTAAAGAGTCTAGCGGTCTTTGGCAGAGCCCTAATCTGATGATCCTGAAATCAGATGGCACTTTTCAGCTCTGTATTGATTTTTCATAAGCTTAATGCCATCACACAATTTGATGCATTCCCCATACCACAGGTGGGGGAATTGTTGGAGAGAGTAGGACAGGCTCAGTTTATTTCAATTTTTGATTTGGCCAAAGGATATTGTCAGATCCCATTGTTCCCAGAAGATAGTGTCAAGATGGTGTTTGGGACCCCGTGGGGGCTTAACAAATTTTGTAGCATACTATTTGGCCTCAATGGGGCTGCAGTGACATTTCAGAGGTTGATAGACTGGATATTAGCCACAGCCTACATCAATGATATCATAATATACAATAAGACATGGGATCAACATCTGATAGCATTAAGAACTGTGCTACAAGAATTGAGGCAGGTGGGTTTGATAGCCAACCCAAAGAAATGCACATTGAGGCCGTTTGAGACCAAATATCTAGGATTCTTAGTGAGCCAGGGTCAGATTAAACCCTTAGCTGACAAAGTAGAGGTAATAAGGAATTATGATATCCCTCAGACTGAGAGACAGATTGCACTCAAAGGCAAGGGAAATGAGGTCCTTAAGTTGGATAATGAGCAGTGAATGGCCTTTGACAAGCTCAAAAGAGCCTATGCCAAGATATGGTATTGCCTATGCTGGATTTTTCACTGTCATTTGTCCTTCAGGTGGATGCATCAGGACAACCAGTAGAGATGGTACTTTCACAAAAGGTCAAGTGAAATACATGATGGGTGGAGGATGCTAGCCAAAAACTTAATGAGCAGGAAAAAAGGTATGTTACAATTGAGAGGGAATTTTTGGCTCTGAAGTGGGGGATAGAATATTTTTGATACTATATTACTGTATCTTGGGCCAGGAGTTCATGCTCCCTTGAAATGGCCAAGTTGACTAAAACAGATAACAAGCGTATAATGTGATTTGCCCTTGTCCTTACAGCCATTTTAGTTTTCAAAATAATACAAACCAGGGAAAAATAATGAATGTTGTAACTAACTTTCTGTCTCATTGTCATCAAGGGAGCCCCAAGATTTATGCCAGGTGTCCCCAGGAGGGACATCAGCACCAGAGCTGACCATACCAGGTAATATGAGAAGACTACCTAGAAACATCTTGGGGGGGGGCGGGGTATGTGAAGGGGAAAGAGGCAGCCTGCCATAATCACCCCTATTGTTTACCTTATGGCAGGCAGTGAATGTTGGTGAATGGGCTTTGGTGTGCTGCTTCAGGAGGAGCATGGCTCTGAAGATTGGTGGGGAGAAAAGGCAGGGCCCACCAGCAGAGTGGTGCTGAGAAGAGCAGTGCTGCAGCATGGTATGGGGTGGAGAAGCTGGAGAATTTGGGGAGTGTTCAGCAGAACCACGTGGTGCACCAACACATGTTTAAGGAGCCTCAGAGAAATGGAGTGGAGAGGAGCAATGGAGCCATGCAGTGAAGAAGTGAGCAGCATGGAGACCCCAGGGACGGGGCAGAGAGCTGAGGCACAGGTACAAGGCAAAAAAAGCCTAGAGTCAGGGTGGAGGGCCACAGCTGATCCACATGGCAGGGAAGCACGTAGCTCAGAGACTACAGAGATGAGGCAGAGAGCTGCAGTGGGGGCACACTGTGGAAAATCCCCAGAGTTTGTGTAGAGGGCCACAGCTAAGCCACATGACAGGTTGGCATGTGGTGCAGAAGCTCCAGAGACAGGGCAGAGAGCCACAGTGGGGGCATGTTGGGGAAAGGCTCCAGAGGCTGATGCTGAGCTGTATGACAAAGCAGAATGCAATGTGGAGACCTCAGAGATGGCGCAGAGAGCCACGGCAGAGGCACAAGGCAGAGAGGACTCAGAAGAGGAATCAGCAAAGAGCCTGAATGGGGCTGCCAATGCAGTGGTGTACTCTGGGAGAAGCAGGCCAAAGGGCTCCAGGGAAGGCTACTTAAATGCCAGTGGGAGCCACTATAAAGGTCATGGACACAGGTCAGAAGGGCCCCAGGTGGGAAGGGGCAGCAGCTTGCTGAAAAGTGCCCCAATAGTACTGTAGGGAAACAGTGAAGAGCCATAGTGCTTGTTGACCCCAAATAACTGAGAAAAAGGGAAAATTTGTAAAAGGATACAATATACTCCAAGCCAGGAGCAACCGAACCTGAGGAGATGTCTCAAAGTGTACATCAATGGATGTGATTTTTTTCCATTATAGTTCTTATTTATGCACATTCATGAAAAAATTAGGATCTCAAGACTGAAACAGTTTAGTTCTACTGGTGTGAATTTATGTCAACAAGGGATGGCCTCCACTACAGGCTCATACCAAAGCCAGTTTGACAGGCAGATGAAAAAGGTGTCATCTGTGGCCTAGACACCGAGACGCTGATGTCAGTTTGGGCCCTGGATGTGGTAAGGGTGGGTTAAAGAGGAGGTTGGAACCCCATGGAGAAGCCAGGGAATGAAAATCCAGACAGTTACCTGCTGGGAACTGTCTCCCAAAAAATAAGATCAAGGTGTAGCAGGCAAGAAGGAAGGGTGACCCAAATAACTGGGTGACACCCACAAGGACCTACTGTGTCATTCTCAGAGAGTAGGGCATCAGCCAAAAGGGTATTGTGGCAGGGATGCAGCCATGAGCCAGGACTTACCTTGTGGCTGGGAGCAGAGAGAGACACGGAGCCAACGGGACAGAGCTAAGGATTAAAGGTGTGGCAGGAGAGGGGCCGCCATGGGAGGATGGGCCACACCAACACCAGAGGGATAAAGGCCAAAGTGGTCACAGCAGGCCAAGGGAGAGCTGGCATGTGCAGTTGTACCAGCATGGGCATGCTATATGGTGGAGTGCCAATGCCAGTTTGCCAGCCGGCCCTTGGAGGGGGGAATAAAAAATGTACTGGCCAGCATTCAGGGAGGACTGGAAGTGAGTTCTCTGGAAGGCCCAGAGTGGCCAGAATCATACAATGGCCCTAACAGGCCAAGTGGTGGCAAACAAAGCTGGTTTGGCAGAGCCTGCGCTCTTACCTGAGATGAGACCATGGATGCCGGATGCAGCCAGTGTAGATTGGAACAGTAGTGAGCCTGGGGAGAGAGAGGAGAAAACAGTTGGACTCTGTGAGTCAATGTTGGGAGCAAAGGATGCACAGCTGGGAGTACGGCATCCAGGGGCAAATAAGAATCCAAACCAGGCTGATGTGAGGCCTGAACCAGGATGGTACACAGTCCAAACTGAACAGTGACTATATAAGGGCTAAAGCCCTTATCATGAGCGAACTGTGTCTCAGCCGGGGCCAAGGAACAACAAATCTGGTTGGCACAAGGCAGGGTGTAGGGAATGCGGAGCCCCAAAATGGGAGTCCAGGCAAGAGTGCTGAAGGAGGGAACCAGGGGAGGCAGGATTTAAAAACATCCTCCCAACAATAACCAGTACCACCGAGACATGACAGGCGAGAATCCCTGGAGACCTTTTGAGGTACCTGACTGGGAGACAGCTGTGCCCAAATGACCAGAAAAAGTGAAGTGTGCTAGTGAGCATCATGGGAAGTTACAGGAACCCAAGCCATACAACACACACCAGCAACAAGGTTATACACTAAAAATTTGATACAAATTCTATAATCTTCAAAATAAAATAGTCCTACATAGGTTTATTTATATCAGTATGCAAAATACTTTTATAGTCAATAAAGATAACCTTTTTATGTTTCTGAACTACCTTAATTGAATATAATAAAGAATAAACTGTAAAATTCTAGGGGCAGGGTTCTGGCTGATGGTCCCCCCACCATTCCTTTCCTCACTGCAGCAGTGGAAGGGATGAATTTAAGATAACTCCCCATAATTAGATTGTATACATGGAAATTATAAATTCATTATAATTTTTCATATATATAATCTAATTATGCGGGGGGTTGTCTTAAATTCAAAGTCATCTTAGATTCAGGTAAGTATGGTACCATGACACAAGGGGTAACACAGAAGTTCACAGACAGTTTTGGAGAAGCTAGATAGGCTAAGCATTAAATGCAGTATTTAATTCAATCTCAATAAATAAGGTCAGCTCTCAGATGATAAGCACAGTTAGTGGGAAATAATTCAGGCAAATAATTAGCCTAGAGTAGAAGAAGAACAGGTGACAGATATTTTGGAGAAACTGGATATTTTCAGTTCATCAGGGCCCGGGGAATTGTATCCTAAAGTACCCAAGAGATTGGCTAAAGTAATAACAGAGCTAGTGATTATTCTGTCTTAAAAATCATGTAGATCAAGTGAGTCCCCATATGGGAAAATATAGTGCCCATCTTTAAGAAAGAGAACAAGGAGTATCCAGGGAATCACAGATCACCCAGTCTGATCTTGATACCTGGGAAGAATATGGAGTACTTTACTAAAAAATCTATTTCAACGCATTGACAGGAACAGTCAAGGTGGATTTGTCAAGAGCAAGTCATGTTTGATCAACCTGATTTCCTTTTGCAAGGTGACACACTTTGTGGATAGGGGAAAGACAGTGGATGTCATACTCCTTGGCTTTAGCAAAGGTTTCAATGCTGTGTCCCAAAATATCCGCATTAATAAGCAAAGGACATATAATATAGACAAAATATTGAAAGGTGGAGGCAAAAGTAGCTGGTTCAATGTCTGTTTGGGGGGAGGTATTCGATGGAGTTCCCCAGAATATCTCTGCTGGAGCCATTCCTGTTTAGAATTGTTATTTATGATATGGAAGATGAGTTTTAATGAACAGTTAGTAAATATGCAGATGACAGCAAGCTGGGAGGAGTGATTGACAATGTGGAAGATAGATTGACCTTGATGAACTGGAAAATGGTCCAAAATTTACACCAAGGAAGTCAATAAGGACAAATGCAAAGTCTTGCACTTCGGAGAGAACAATCACATGTATGAATTCAGATTGGGGAAAGACTGACTAGACTGTGACCTGTATTATAGTGGACTATAAGTTCAATATAAGTCAACTGTTTTCTCTTCTTGCTATGCTATGCGATTCTGCAGCTAGTAAAGCGAGCAAAATGCTGGCATGCATCCATAGATGCTTCTCGAGCAAATCCCGGGACATCATTCTCCCCTTGTACTCGGCCTTGGTGAGGCCGCAGCTGGAGTTCTGCGTCCAGTTTTGGGCTCCACAATTCAAAAAGGATGTGGAGAAGCTTGAGAGAGTCCAGAGGAGAGCCACGCGCA
>NW_017728931.1:112954573-113005611 GCF_001723895.1 Crocodylus porosus | reverse complement strand
GGAGGTGGTTCAAGTGCCTACATTGAACACCTTCAAGAGTAAATTGGATGCTTATCTTGCTGGGATCCTATGACCCCAGATGACTTCCTGCCCTTTGGGCAGGGGGCTGGACTCGATGATCTCCCAAGGTCCCTTCCAGCCCTAATGTCTATGAAAAAAATAAATAAATAAATAAATAAAAAGGCCAATAGAATAAAAATTTGTGTTGATATAACATGCCTTGTAGAGCAAGGGAAGTGATTCTTTTACTGTATTCAGTTTTGGTGAGGCATCACTTTGTGCAATTTGTCCAGTTTTAGGAACCACAATTCAAGAATGATGCAACTAAATAAGAAAGAATTGAGCAGAGAGTAATGAAAATTTTTTGATGTCTCAGAAACGTAACTTACGTGGAAAGTTTGAAAGAACTGGGATTATTTAGTCTGCAGAAGAGAAAACTGAGGGACCTGAAGGATACTATTACGGTTTCTTCAAGCCCTGTTTTGATAAAAGTCTTCAAATACCTGAAGGGTTGTTATAAAGAGGATGGTGATAGACTCTTCTCTTTAGCAGGGACAGGACAAGAAATAATTGTCTGAAATTGCAAAACAGAAATTCAGTTTAGATATTAGGAAGAAATCTCTTACTGTGAAGGTGATTAAACTTTGGAACAGGTCGCCTAAAAATTACCTTTTTCTCTGGAAGTCTGAGCCAAATTAGATAAACACTTAACTAGACTGATTTAGACAGAAATCATTCTGCCTTAATCAGGGGGATTGGGTCAGATGACCCCTTAAGGTCCTTTTCATCCCTACTTCTCTCTGTTTCTGATATATGTATATAGATAAATAAAAAAAATATATACACCCGCTACCAGACAGTAGCACTATTTGACTTCTATGTATATGTGAGTGGGGTTTTTTGTGGGTTTTTGTTTTGTTTTGCTTTCTCTCCACTGAATTAACTGCATGTAGAATGATGTTTCAGCCAGCATAGAATTATTCCCAAGTTCAGTGCAATTGTACTGAGTCATATTACTATTATCATACTTCCCTGGATGGGTTTCATTCAGTTAATAAGTGTGCAGATGACAGCAAGTTGGGTGGAGTTGCTGACATTTTTTAGGGTAAATTTAGGATTTTAAATGACTTTGGTGAACTGGAAAATGGTCTAAGGATAAAGTTGATGCACTCATTTAAAATATAGAGCTATTATTGGGTTTGCTTTCCCTTTGCTGTGATGATTTTAACTCTTACCTCCAAGAAGGTTGTTCTTACCACCTAGATAGGAGGTATTCAAGTGTGAGTTACTCTTATTCCCTCCTGTAGAAGCTTTCCACTTAACAAAAAATGCTTAATTGCCCCAACTTCATGGTGATCATCTATAGCACTGAGCTTGAAAGTCAGTCTCATTTTCATGTGTTCTCTTTCTCTCTCTCAATGAATAGCTAAATATCTTATACCAAGCTCTGACAGTACCACCAGGATATACTTTCCCTTAGGACTAGAACACGCTCATGAGAGGTTGAAATGCTTAGTTGAAATCTCTGTTCTTAGTCAGGCAGTCATGATCTAAACTGGAGTTTCCAGTCTCCCAGGTGACTACTCAGAGTCATTCTCTCTGACTCAGCAAATATATACATGTTGTGTATGAATCTTTAGACCGTACCTCTCCAGCTTCCTACACCATGATGATTAGGAAATTTTCCTGGGAATGACGGATTCTGATACAAGGTGGGGAAAGAATCCCAGTTGCTGTACTGTTGGGCAAAAGGGAAATGCCTATCTCTATCCATTGTTGTGGATGAGGCTAAATTTAGCCCTTCATTGCCATTGTTTAGTTTTTGCCACAGATGTATGAAACAGAAATATTTTTTTTCCTTTAAAGACAACAGTGCTAACTTTTTTTCCCATGTTGGTGAGAGAAAAGCAATAGAAATTATCCATTTCAACTCACACTAAACCTTTTTTTCATACTTTGTCAGTTAGCCAGAAATAATTAGTCATAATTTTACACTCTCACTCCAACCATATTCTGACCAATGTAGCATCTTCTGTGTGGCTTTGAAGCAGTATAGGTATTAGTGCAAATCCCATCCTGAATCTGGACTTCAGCATTTTTCATTTTCACAGTACTTTACTACTGTTATTGAGTTTGTTTTTTGTTTTTGTTTTAGACTAGTCCTATATTATACTTGCAGATGAAAAGAAATGAAGCAGAGAAGTTACATTCACTTCTGAAATACACTAAGCCATGACTTGATGTAGGATTTCAAAAAAAGGTGGTGAGGGCAATGGGTGTGGCTGCAATATTCCCCCTTGGGCAGATAACATTTCAGCAGCATCTATCAAGAAGTTTTGAGTGCCTGAAACAGCTACAAGTCCTCCATCCTTCCAGCCCCTGCCCAAGTCTGGGCAATCCTTCCCCTCCCATTCCTCAGCTGCAGTCAGTGCTCTGTTGGTGCAACTCCCTGCCCTCTCATTCCTCCACCCTCTCTCCAGGAGGGGGTACTTCGGGGCCTACCATTGTCCTCAGCTGACCACAGTGGAGAAGCCCCTGAGCCACTCCAGCCAGAGCTGCATTGGGTGCCAGACTCAGGTGCTTCCAATGCTTCCCTGCTTGGTTCCCCTAGGTATTCCCCAATAGCACTGGAAGAGGGAACCTCCCATTTATGCTGCGATTGTGGTCATAGCTGCTCCCTGCAGCTGAAGCCCTTAGAACATAGGGAAGCCTAGAAGAGAGGACAGGGTGCAGGGACTCACCCAGTGCCTCTGCCACCGGAGCAGCCTGGAGCTTCCCCTGCCCTGGTCAGCTAGAAACAGCAGCAATGACAGGTGTGTCACCCCTTCCTCACTTGCTCCCTGCTTGGCCCAGCCAGGTATCCCCAGCCATCCCAGGACTCCAGTCATCTCTTAGAGTCTGTAGGGGGAACCCAGGCATTTGCAGGTCTGGGGAACTGGAAACACCAGCAGATGAACCACACTCTTGAATGGAGGTATAACCATGCCACTGCATCTGTCCTTAGCACAAGGCAAATCAGTAGAGTTGATTAAGAGTACATGAAAATGGTTTCATAAAAAAACTGGGAATTTTGAAGGTGTTTCTAAATTTGGGGATTTTTTTGTAATGTTTCTAGTTTACCATCATATTCATATGTTATATGTTATATATTTTTTCTTAAAAAAATAGCCTTGTGGGAAAAGTCTCTCCTGCTTAATAAAAAGGGTAGAGAGGAGGAGAAGACAGACATTTTTTCCAGGTAGCTCCCTACTCCTCCATATTACATAGCCTTTGAATCAAAAAGTCTATCTCCATAGTGGAATCAGTCACACCAGAAATCTTTCTCGAACTACAACAGGAAATCAGATCATTCACACATACAGTTAATAACTGTATGGTATCTATTAACTAATGATCAGGGAAGTGGGGTGGAGCAAAGGAACTGTTTTATTTTTGTTGGCTCTGTTTTTTTGTTTTTCTAATGCAGTATCTATTGTGGTTCATTAATCACTTATTTGACCTGTACAATAAATATCTGTGGAAATGGCATTGCTGAAAAATCTACATTTTGTTATTCATACATCTTCTCATAAGAGAAGGCTTTCCAGTACTAACAGTGTCAGGCATTTTGTAGCAATTTTCTCATGACCCATATTGTACTACTTCTATTTATAGTTAATTTGATTTTCAAGCATACACAGTGTGGGGTGTACAGGAAGGTTTTACAGTGCAGGCAATTGGACATACAGAAGAGACTCAGATGGGTTTTAAAAAAATTAACTTTACTGAAATAAATGTAAAAATTGTCCTTATTGTTTTTGTTTGTTTTTCTTCCCTGGCTGTGACTCCTGATTCCCTTGGGTTTTGACTGATCTATGAGATAATTGTCTGACGCTCTCAATCTCCAAACACGTATCGTAGAAACACATTTCAGAGAGTAATCAGAACATTTGACTATGCTGCTATATTATGAGGGATAATTATTAGAAAATATATTCGTGACCATTTTTGTCCTATGCCTGGGATACTTTTTAGTTGGGTAAGTAAATAAATAATGAGGGTGTTTTGTTTTCTGAAGACATTGTTTTCTATTTTAATTGTTTGATAAAGCTACAGAAATACTTCTATTTTACTCATATTACGTTTTGTTCACCTGTAGTATGGATATGATCATTTTGGAATTCTTCAGAAGCAAAAATAAGTTAGGAAGCACAAGAATAGGGCTTTTCAGAATTGTGAGTTTGGATTTAGATTCTTAAATTCCAACAAACCCTAAATCCCATTTTGAAGATGTTTGCACAGCATTTCTTCAGCCCTGAATATATATATATTTTTGGGAAGAGAATAACAAGAGAACAACTGTATTACTGAATAATTAGGAAACTTTCCCATACATTTTATTTACTTTTCATGTCTATACTGATTGGAAAAGCAGGAATGCAATATGAAAAACATCTCTAAGATCGAACTCCCACTTGATGCTAGAAACAGATACGAAATGGGAAGAAAAACATATGGGTTCTTCTGTCCTCTGTCCTCCATGGTCTGATAGGGAAGGAAGTCCAATAACAGTGGTCATTCTTCAAGGATACAATCCTTAGAGCACAATGGAGGTCCATTCCAGTTCATAAGAAAAGGTAGAAAAAGGACTGGGAGACCCCCCTGACTCAATATGGAGATCATGGATGTCCTGAAAACAAAAAAAAGCCTATAAAAAAATGGAAGCTGAGAATTACCCCCAAGGAGGGGTACACAGAAATGACCTGCACCTGTAGGGATCAGTTTAGAAAAGCTAAGGCAGATACCAAATACAAACTGGCAACAGAAATAAAAGGCAGTAAGAAGGAAATGCAGGAAGAAGGAAAAAAATAAGGGAAATGTAGTACCCCTGAAAAACACAAGGGGACAGCTAACAACTTATACTCAGAAGAAAACCGAACTCCTAAATGAATACCTTGTGTCGGTATTCCACCAGACAGAGAACACTAACTTGCCAGCCAGAAAGCTGAATGAACAACGTGGAGGTGATCGCCCATCTATAATCAACAAATATCTTGTGAGGGAATATCTAGAGAGGCTGGATATCGACACATCAGCAGAACCAGAAGAACGACACCCTAGAGTGCTGAAAGAACTGGCTGATGTCATCACACAAGCGAAGGCAAAGCTATTGGGCAAAGCTCGGGTGAGGTCCCAAAAGACTGGACAAGGGCCAATGTGGTTCCTATCTTCAAGGAAGGAAGGAAGGATGACCCGGGGAATTATAAGTCAATTAATCTGATCTCAATCCTTGGAAAAATCCTGGAAAATGTAATCGAAGAATCCATAATTGATAGGCTAACAGAAGGCAGTATTCTAAATAACAGCCAACATGGCTTTTTTGAAGGCAGGTAATACCTGACCAACCTCATATCATCTTCTATGATTAGGTGACTAACCACCTGGATAAGGGAGATGAGGTTGACGTCATATACTTGGATTTCAAAAAGGCTTTTGATTTGGTTTCCCACAATGTCCTCATGTTAAGATTGGCAAATTGTGGCCTCAACAACTTAATGATCCAATGGCTAGGAAACTGGCTCCAAGGTTGGACCCAGAGAGTGTTAATAGACAGAAATGAGTTGATGTGGCAAAAGGTGAGCAGTGGTGTCCCTCAAAGCTTAGTACTCGGACCAGTGCTTTTCACCATTTTTATCAACAGTTTGGGCGTGGCTGTGGAAAACATATTGGAAAAGTTCACAGTCAACACCAATTTATGGGGAAGTGCAGTCATACTGGAGGACAGGTTGAGGATACAGGCTGACCTGGACAGGCTTGTAAAATGGGCAAATCTAAACCCGATGATGTTTAACCCTGAGAAATGCAAAGTGCTCCATCTGAGGAGAAATAACCCACAATATACTTCTAGGCGTGGTGGTGCTACATTGGCCAGAATCACAACCAAGACAGACCTGGGGATCACAATCAACCATAAAATGAACATGAGCCACCAGTGCAATGCTATAGCTGGCAAAGTGAACAATACTCTGGCATGCATTAAGCAATGCATCACAAGCAAGACTAAGGATGTCATCCTCCCTCTCTACTCAGCAGTGGTGAGGTCGCAGCTGGAATACTGTGTCCAGTTCTGGGTGCCACAGTTCAAGAAGTATGTGAAGAAGCTGGAAAGAGTCCAAAGGATGGCCACATGAATGATTGGGGGTCTGGAGAACAGACCATACAAAGAGTGTTGCTGTGCTGGGCGACTTGGCTCCTCAACTTCCCAGGAGTAGGGGGGTATCCCCCCACAACGAACCTGATCAAAAGGGAAACTTAGCCTAGTATGGGCTGAAGAGATACTTGCTTTCACTGCAGCAGCCCAAGCCCAAGATGATGAGACACGCAGTGTCTCCTACACATTTTAAATCTTGTTGTCCCTGTGTGTGGGAGAGCGCAACTCTGGTAACATCATAAAAAGGCATCCAGGGCTTTGGCAAGCCCTGGACACTGGCAGTGGAGGGAAAGCAGGATGGGCTGCAGGGAGTGTCCCTGAAGATCCATCAGAAGCTGAAGAAGATGCTGGGGAAACCTACATGGGAAGGCAAGGGGGAGAGCCAGGAGCAGCTCACCATTTGAGCACTGGCAGCCAAGCCTGTGGATCTCATTGGTGGGACCCACCTCAGAAGTGAGCCCGCACAGCACCACGATGGACATGTGAGTCCCAGTTAAATGTCACTATGTCAGACGCCAGGGTAGTGTTGAGTTATTATCATTATTTACTTTGAAGATGTTGATGTACACTGAGATAGGGTCAACCAGGGAGAGAGTACTCTGGCAGGACCCTAAGAAACCTGGTGGGGAGGGTCAGTAACAACAGACTTTCCCTTTTAAAGTGATATGGCTACAGAAGAATAGCTTGGCCAGTGGTGCTGGATACTACCCCGGCAGGGGAAAGGGTCAATTTAACTCCTAAGGGGGTGCGATAGATAGAGTCCATACTGTGTGATGGACAAGCTCACACCAGTGCTGCAACTGTGTTTTGGTTGGTGAGTGGACAGGGTGTAGGGGAGGTGGAGCCCTAAGTCACTTGCTATTGCACCTAGTCAGCCTCAGTCTGGGAAGACAGCCAATCTTCTAAGGAACCTTCCATTCCTCTCTTAAATCCATCAAGTTATGGCAGGCAAGTAAAAGGGAGACCCACCTCAGACGCTGAGGCCTCAAGTGCTGGTTACTTTCTCCTGGCACAGAGAGGCTGAGGGGACACGGGATTGTTCAGCCTTGACAAGAGAAGACTTAGAGGCAGCCTTTAAGTAAGGAGCAAACAGCAGGGGCTAGGAGAACACCTGTCTACCAAGCAATCTCAAGGGAAGACTGGAAATAATGGTCATAAACTGATTGAGGACCTCTTCAGATTGGACCTGATGATTTCTGAGGTCCCTTCCAGCCCCTAACTTCTATGAATCTATGAACGTGTAAAACTTTTTTCAAGACTATGACACTTCCTAATTGCTGCCCTATTTACGTCATTAGTTCAACTTTTCAGAAGGAAGGCATACAGAGGGGAGAAAATGAGAAGTATATTGACAATGCCCATATCAGGTTTTGACATGAACATGAGTTTACCCTTGATACTGGCTTTAAGATACAGCCAGACAAAAGAATAAATCTCTTTCCACAAGGCTCACAATATAAACGTTTATAGGTTCCTTTATTTAAAAAAGTTCAGATTCAAATTTGAAAAAGTTGTACATGCCTGAAATCACATATAAGAATGTCACATCTACATACTGTAAGAGTTCTAAAAGTATATTTACATCAAAAGATAGATTCATAAGGGGGACTTAGGGCCCTGGCAGATATTAGCCATTGGGATCTGAGGATTTTTGACCAAATCTCCAAAATCATGGCAGCCATGCATGGCAGGCATAACATTCCTTGGAGCACAATCATGTGACTGTTGGCAGTAGAAGACTAGGGGTGCTTGTACATGCAATGGGGGTTTAGTTTGGTTTAGTTGTCCCTAAATTGAAATGGTGCATTTTGAAAAACACACTCTTCCCCCACTGTTTCAATTTAGGGAGAACTAAACCAAACTAACCCCCCTTTGTGTGAACACAAGGGTTAGGGGGCCCAATCCCTAGAGCTTACCTGCCTCGGGGTGGGGGGGGGGGGGGGGGGTGAGCTGCCAGCTGGCTGAGAAATCCCTGAGCTGCAGGAGACCCTAGTGCTTCCCTCTGTGGTGGCAGTGCCCCCCAGGTGGCACCCACCCCCTGGCACCTGGCCTTGGCAGTCCTGGGGAGCATCACAGCCACAGAGGGAAGCATCACCCCCTATGCAGCTCAGGCAGGGATGCAGGTAGGCTCTGGGAGAAAAGAAAAAAAAAAGAAGACCAGGCTGCTCACCTCTTTTTTTCCTGCCCCCCTTCAGTCAAGCCTGCCTGCACCAGCTGCTGCTGAGTTGCACAGCCCCTGAGCTACGCAGGGTCTGATGCTTCCCTCTGTGGCTGCAGCACCCCCCAGAACCACCTGGGCAGGGTGCCAGTGGGCTGGTGCCACTTGCGGGGCACCACCACCATGGAGGGAAGCACCGGGTTCCCCCACAGCTCACCCCCTCCCTCTGTGCTGTAGGAGAGGCAGGTAAGCTCCAGCACCCCTGCACCATCCCTGCCACCTTCTTGCTGCCTGGGACCACCCAGGAACAGCTGGTTTGCTGGGGCAGGGCAGCAGGTGGGCAGCTGGGTGTGCTGGTGGTGGGGGAAGGTGGCAGGGACAGAGCATGGGGTGCTGGAAATCTGCCAAGCCCAAGCTTTCCCAAGCACATTGGCTTCAAACACCTTGCACTTTGTTAGGTAGCAAACTAAAACACCTTGGAGAGTTTTTATCTTGCTATGTTACCAGGTCATTTAAAGTGGAATACGCCACTGTATGTACAAACAGCAATGCCATTAAAGCAGAATACACCCCTGGACATACAATCAGCAATGCCTTTAAAGTGGAATACACCACCATGCCTGCAAACAGCAAAGCCATTAAAGCAGCGCTGAAGGGCATTTAAGCCACTTTGAAGACCAATTTGTTGCATGTACAAAGGCCCTAGTGCAGAGCTGGGCAATTATTTTGGACGGAGGGCCACTTACTGAGTTTTGGCAAGCCATTGAGGGTAGCATGACAGGCAGCCAGGGACAGATAAATATTCATTTTCTCAATTTTGAGAGGACCCTGTGAGCCAGATAGAATGGACTGGAAGGTCACATCCAACCTGCAGACCGTATTTTGCCCATTCCTGCCCTAGGGCTTCTTCTGCCTTATCCCCATGATCAGCTGATGCTTAGGATAGATAATGAGACTGGTCAACAGTCCAAGATATAGCTTCACTGTGGCCAGTCTTTGTTGCCAAACCAGACACAGGGCTGCTGCGGATCCTGTGGGGCTGCAAGGCAAGGCAGGAAAAGTGCTAATGTGGGGTGGGGGGGCATTGGATGTAGGACTGTCTCCAGGGATCAACCTGGGATCATCTCAGTATGTGACTCAGGACCGCCTCCAAGGACTGGACAGGGGTGTTCTTTTCCCCAGATCCCAGGGATGCACTGTGCCCTAGCCTGACAGTCAACTGAGTGTCAGGATGGTGTATAGGACAATGTTGGGCCCCAGCTCAGACCAAGTGCTGTCTTTTGCCTCTTTCCAAGTATGGAGTGTGGGGAGGAGTGCTGCCCAATCTCCAGGATCAACGTAAGAATCATAACATAAATTTAACATCTGCTAGTGCCCCATGGAGACTAGGGTCACAAAGTGGTATGATTATACTAACACCTGCCAGGGACCCGAGTTCCCCTTATGAATCTATCTTTTGATGTAATATACATTTAAAACCCTTACAGTATGTAAATATGATAATCTTACATGCAGTTTCAGGCATGCAGTTGTGCAAGCATCTTTGTATACATACTTGTTTAAACTTGAGCCTGAACTTTATAAAGTTTTATCATTCCTGTCAAACATGCACATAACCACTTATGTCTTTGTAATGCTCAGTGATTCTCTTACATTTAAGCTCCCATAGAGCTTACACAATAAGACTTTTCCCATGTGTGTCACCCTCAGGGATGTAGTAGACTCACTTTAAGCATACATAAACCTAACAACCCCCCCCACCACATTTAGAAGGATCCTTCAAATCCACCCAGTGATTAGAACACACCTTAGTTCAACCCCATCCTCTGTCTTATTTGGAACACTTGAACTCACTTCAAAAATATGTCTTAATCTTCAAAGTATAGTTTTTGGTTATGGTAACAAGGCTTTTCAGTCTTCTGTTTATACTGTTCCACTGTGTATAATTACCATATTTACTCAATTTAAACATGAGTTTTCCTCCTACCCATTTAAGATGCGGAAAAAAGACCCTTGCCTTACAATTGAGAATGAGGCAGTGTGGGTGCAGCAGGGCAGACAGATGCGGTGGCTCCAGTCCCAACCCAGAGTTGCGGTGGAGCCGGCACCAGAGCCGCAGTTGTCGCCTGCTGCCTTCCTCTGTATGCCCTGTCATTCCTTTTCTGCAGCACCCATTCTCCCTGCCACTGCGACAATTCTCCCTCTCTCTCCCCATGCTGCACTTTTCCCTACCTTTACTCCCCCAGGGACTATCCGAGCCGCCTCGGGGGGAGGCCACAGCTGCCATGGAGGGAAGCACCAGTCACTCCCCTGCAGCCCAGGGATTGCTCCACCCACCAGCAGGTTGCCCTCCTCTCCCTGCTGAAGAGGCAGGTAAGTCGGCAGGGTGTGTGCATGACATGGGGGTTTAAATGGCCCTAAATTGAAGCAGTGTATTTTAAAACCCACTACTTCAATTTAGGGTCCTCATTTCATCTATATATGCCCATAAGCATTAATTAGGCATCAGCTATGTACTGTAGTTAGAAAAGAAAGGATAAAAATGTATGGTTACTACAAGAGAGCAGTACTTTCTTGAACAAAACCTTATAACGCTTGCAAACTATTAAGAGGAGATAATGATAAATTATGGATTTTTGTTTCACTGGTTTGCAATGATAAAATGTTCTGCATAAAACTATAGCATACTTACTGTTTCTCTAACACAAATAGTGCAAGGAGATAAAAGATGATAAAGTAATAAACAGATTTATAATGTACATTAGACCAAACAATATCTAAGGAATTATAGCATACTTCTTTCATCCCTGACATTTGCATCCAGCTCAAAATGATAGAAATAATACAATAAAAGACAACTTGGGTATAGTTTGTGTTATAAAAAAAAAAAAAAAGAAAGAACCCCCCCCAAAAAACATTGCTTGGGAAATTTTATTGAGCTATATCATGGCATGGAGTCACACCTCCCTTAAAAATATCAATTTGTGCTCTGGTTTAGATGATATTTCTATAGCAGAATGTTATTTACCTTCCACTGAAATATACCATTTTGCCATGAATCCTTGATCTGCACACATAACATAAAAAGAGACGTGCATCTCATATCATTTCTCATAATCCTCCACTTTAAGTACTACTAAAAATTGTCAAATGACTTGTATGCCAAGTGCCAATGTTTATTTAAGGTAAAGGAAACATCTATCAGTAATTTTAGACACAGAAATATCTTCTTTTTTTTGGTGAAGCTATTTATTCGGAAACCCTTTATTTTGATGAACATTGTCCTCTTACATTTTTGTAAATAGAATCATCTGCAAAGTTACTTCTAAATACTGGGGCTTAACTATCCTAAAAGAGATTGATGGGATCTTCTTCTTTGACTTAGTGTTTTAGATCTCAAAGACTGAGAGTGTGTCCTTTACTAAGGTTACCATTCCATCCATACCCCTTCTCTGAAGAAACCTTCTGGTGCCAAACTCATGTGAGCTGGTCTATGGTGCAAAGGCCTATTAAACAATTGCCATTACTCTATTAAATACATAATATTTTGGTAGTTGATGATATATTACTCCATTGGTGATATTTACTAAGCAGCTTTTCATAAAGTAGCAGAACAAGTTTACAGAATAAGTAAGACTTCTCAAGGCAGATCATTATCTGGTATAAATAAACTTAGCTCTTTTGATCACAGTGAAGCTATAGCAAATGAAGGAAGACCTGGTCCATTTATATTCTTTATGTGTGTACATGTAGAGGGAAAGCCAACTCAAATGTCATGCAGTGCTGTACAACATTGTGAAATGGGTCAGTTAGTGTTAGAAGTTACTATTGTGCATGAATCTTTAACTAGATCTGCAATGAGCTTTTCAACAGATTCAAATTCTGTTAGGCAAGCCCCTTTAGGCTCATTTGGAGAAGCATGTAAATGCACTGCTGACACAAACTGGATTGTGACCTCCTGAATTCAAACTTCTACTCAAAACAAATAATGCTATATAGATGCTTACAGGACAAAGAGTCATACTGAGGACATCTTTTGTTATAACTAAGGCTATATGAATACAGGTTCAGAGGCCAAACTGAACATTTCAACACACACAAGAGCATATTTATTTTCTTTCCAAATGAAATACATTTCCTTTGATCTAAAGCAAATTATTATGGTACTGTTTAGAGCGTTTTAATGAAAGGAAACCAATGGAACTGAAGAGGTATACAGCTCCCATTTCTGGGATGCAGAGGCAGCTAGGTTCAAATTCTTATTCGGGATAAGGTTAAAAAAAAAAAAACAGAAAAAAAGTATTTGGTTCTTCTACATTTCAGAGGTAGATCTACCCAGAGATACTCTGATGCAAATTGCTTTTGATTTATTTGTGTTATATTTAGTATAATATACTTAAAAATGAATGGCAAAAGTGATCAGAACAGGCCTCCTACAAGGTCATGACTTCTATTGCTAGCTTTTTATCTTGTTATTTCAATATAAATGCACACTGAAACTGTTAATTAGAAAAACTGAGAGCTACTCTCCTAAAACATTTTTACATGATGGTTAATTCGTCCTCCTCAGAGAAGAAACATGAGAATAGCGAGCTCTACCTGAGCTTCTATTAAGCATATTCAAACACCAACTTCCACAGACAAACCCCACATCTGAAAGTACAGGAATGAAGATGCTCTGGAGTAGTGATTCTCAAGGTACTTGGATGCCATGGCATTTTTTTAAGGATGCCATGAAGTGCCGCACAATATTAGCACAGTTAGGTATCCAAACAACTACACATGATATCCCAACGTAAACTCAGAAATTTCAAATAGGAATGCATAGTGTCAAAACCATCTGGACCTCTTGAGGTCTTTCTGAGTTCTTTGCAACAGAAGATTGTCCCATTATTTTTCTGTGGTCAAAAAAATGAGTGACAGTTAAGAGATGGCATTTGCTGAGGGATGCCTTGAGTCTAAAAAAGGTTAAGAACTACTGCTGTAGGGCATCTCCCTGTGGCTTCTTGCAACCCCTGTCTCTGGCGTGCTTGAAAACAGCTGCTAGGATGACTCCAGAGCATGTTTACTAGCATACTTCTAAATGTGGAGAGCATGAGGGGGTGGAACATGCTCAGGACAACTTGGTCCAGAATATGCTTTTTCTTCAGTACTGACACATCTTTAAAAATAATACAAAGGAGTCTATATTTACAGTATTTAACACAGATCCTAATACAGCATCTTCATCATCACAGTTGGTTTTGCACTATCAAAAAGTTTTGCAAACATGAAGTAATTTATTAGCAAACTTATCTGTAAATGAAATTAACATGCTTCTCACCTTTTCTTCCTGGTCATTGACAAAGAACAGCATTTAATATAACTGGGGTTATCATTGATCCTGGAAGCACCCCAGGGAATACTCTTCTGCTCAATCCATTGTTACTTTAATCATTTTTACAGACCTTTAGCTTGTTTTCAGTCTATCTAACCCTGCTCATACCCTAGACCAGGAGGAGTTCACCTTTTCAGGTAAAATTTTTGAGATAATTGTACTAAATGTTTTATTGGAATCCAGATATATTGTGCCTACTTCCTCTACTAGTTTTGTGAATCTAACTGAAAATTGATCAGCTTTGTCTTAGGTCTTACTGAGAAACGTATAAAATGCATTTTATACATTTCTCGGTAGTAACAAAAGAGGATTTTCCTATGACATTTATTACTCATATTTTAAATAGCCTTCACGTCCTTGTAGAACCTTTCCTTTTACTGTGATATTTATCTCAGTACTTTACTAGGGATAGAAGTTGGTTTATTAGACATTATGAAGCTTGAACTTTCTCCACTGTTTCACAGAATGGCAAGACATTTGCATTGTATTTTATGTATTTAGTGTTTTATAAGCTCTCTGAGTGCCCGCTACTTTCCACAAACAATGGCCCAAGGCTTACTGAGTTCATATATTCAATATGTGGCTCTTGTCTTTATAAAGACAACAATCTTTATTAACTAGATTTTCATTACTTCTCTATTATTTTGTCTTTAGTTTGTTTTGTCTTGTTTCCCAACAAATCAAAAAAGATAAGGGGAAAAAGCAAAGAAAAACTACATACAAATGGCTGATCATGAACTGCTCTTTATTCTTTACCCTTATTCCACTCCCACCTCAAGCCTCACTCCTTCATGTCTATAAGCCCTCCTCTAGCCTCTTTTCTTTTATGGGAACTTTTGCATCCATGTCAATAAGCCTTGGAACGGGTCTTAAGCCTTTCCTTAAATTTTCAGAAGTCTTCTAAAAGGTAGGCAAACCCTAGTGCTGTCTCCTTCAATGAGAAGTTAGCAAAATGCCAGGTTCATTAATGATGTATGATATATTTTCAAAAATGGAGCTGGGGGGAACAGGCTGGAGAGCTTGTCCCCCCCTAACTCCCCCCCTCCAAGCTCATGGATCTGGTTGGGGAACAACTTCCCCAGCCCCTGCTCTGCAATTGTAATTGCAGAGCAGGGCCTGGAAGCTCCCTACATGGACAGTTTCCCACCCAGCCTAGAGCTGTCTGGGACCTGCCCCTCACCAGGACAGTTTGCCAGCCCTACCCTGCATGGGGAAGTATGTGCAGCCTGGAGGTAGCTGGGGACTGTTCTGTTTTGGACAATTCCCAGCCAGCTCTAGGCAGGAAATGCAAACCTTCTGTACAGCCTAGGGTTGGCCAGGAGCTGTCACGGTCAGGGGCAGTTCCCAGCCCTATGCCTAATTGGGTGATCAAGGCACAGGGCTTAGAAAGATCTGCAGGGCTGGAGCAGGTCCCATCCCCCTGCCCTGATCCCCTGGTGGGCCAGCTACAAGGAAAATAGCTCTTGCTGCCCCACTGGTGGATCAGGGCAGGGGGCTGGGATCTGCCTATCCCCTGCAGCTCTTTTTAAGCCCCATGCCTGATTGGGAAGCCAGGGCCAGGAGTGCCCTGATGTCAAGGGAAGGGGATATTGTCCCCATTCCAGTAGCAGCCGGCTCCCCCAGGGCCAGGAAACAGCTGCCTCCTAGCTCTGTGGTCCCTACCAGATGCTGGGCTAGCACCCAGGGTGAGCCTGGAGCTCTGCCTGGTGGCTACAGGGGCAAATTGCAGGGCTGAAGGGAACTGAGAGCAAATCTGATTTCTAAGACTTGCAAATGTAGACACCTACCCAAAACCCCTTACCATGCAGTAGCTTACTGCACAGTGAATCTAGACTGGAGTAAAAGCGTGTGTTGATGTGCCCTCAGAGACAAAAGTGATCGTGTTCACTAACTTTTATGTCTTTGCCTATTTGTTCATGCTTCCATCAAGGACTTTGACTGGTTCCATTTGGAACTGTAGTTTAGTTTTCTGAGGTAGAAAAACCCACCTAGCAGTAACTAAAGTAAGACCATGTGGGTGCATCTACAAAAGACAATAACTGTGCAGTAGCCTAACAGCACTACCCAGTAACATGCTAGGAAAAACCTGTGTTAATACACTACTGTGCAGTAGTATTAGGCTACTGCACAGTTAGCATCTGTAAAAACCCGTGTGCCAGTGCTGCCACATAGCATCACTGTGCGGTGATTTAGTATTGGTTATCGAACTACTAAACTTAATGCACTGTAACTACAGCACATTAATGAACACGTAGATGCACCCTGTTTACACAAAACTAACCTGAGTACCAAATTATATTTACCTCATTGAAGATACTTATTTAATTATAATCATTATTCATAATATAAATTATTATTATAATTAATTGCCATGCATTTGTAATTATTTATATAGTTAGAAATAACTATTGGCATCGTGAAATACAGTTTGTGCAGCATGGCCTAATTACACAAAGGCATGTACAAAGTGCAAAAAATTCTCATTTATTTGAATTTTTGCACCTCACTATATATGGTGACACACAAGCACCTCACAAAATCAGGAAGTATATATATATGTCCATCTTTCACAGTCTCTCTCTTTTTACTATAATCAGTAGGGGCTGGAATTTGTTTCTATGTTTTGTTTTGGTATTATCATAGAAAGTTTACATGAAAAAGTGGGTTTTAATGTACTTTAAATTATTGGACTGAGTTTCATTATTGTGCATTTCTATTCCATATCAGAGAAAATAAATGAAAGAAAAATCATCCTATAAATGGGAAAGAGTGTTTGAAGTTTGACATCAAAGAAATATTAAGAGTGGATTTTGCTCTTACTAGAAACATATAGCCTTGATTTTTCATAGTTGTGTAATTATAGTTACACTTCCAAAGAAGAGTAGAAATTAAAAATATTCCAGCATGTACCAGTCCTGAAGAGTTTTAATCCTTTCCAATATAATATGTAAATGAAAAATAATTCTGTATTGTGATCTTGAGCCTTAGAACAAAGAAAGGAAAAAAAATCATTTGAGATTTCATAAAGTTATGTTAGAATATCTGCAAAATTTGTAGATGGCAAAATGCAATGAGGTAGCACAGCAGATGAAACTTGGTGTAAGCAAACTGAAGGTACCAGAAGTGAAATGGACAGTTAAACCATGTATTCATATTGATGCCTTCTAAATAAACTACCCACTCAGGAAAAAAAAACAAAACTGAGGTATCATTATGAGTTCCTAATGAAATAATCTGCTCAGTAGAAAGCAATATTAAAAAAGTCGGAAAAGAAACATTAAGCCAGTAAAGGGAAAACAAAAAGAGAAAACAATATGTTGCCCAAATTTATAGACAATATATAATGCTAGTGGAAAGATTATAAAACCTTAAAAATTGATAGTACATCTACTCTGTGAAAAAAAACAGTTTTGGTCTTCCCCTATCCTGAAAAGATATAACAGACAAAGGAGCAACAGTGGAAAGAAAGTAGAAATTATTACAGCTACAGAGCCCCAATATCAAAAGAAATAAAAGTAGAAAATATTAATCAGATAAAAATAATGAATGGAACAAAATAAGTTTCCCTGAAACTCCTATCTATACTTGCCCCTAACACAGGAAATAGGGAAAATTCCTTGAAGTTAAAACAAATTATTAACTGATTAAAGAAAATATTCCACACCCCTAGAGAGTCTACTTGTTCCTGTCCTTGACCATCCTCAAAGTCAGAAAATTCCTTCTAATCCCCAACCTAAATTTTTTATGATGTAGTTCAAGACCATTGCTCCTATCCTGTCCACTATAGCCACAGAGAACAGTCTTATCTCCATACTCTCTGAAACTGCTCTCCAGATATGTGAAAACTGTTACCAAATATCCCCCTCAATCTTCTGCTCTCTAGATTAAATAACTCTAGCTCTTTCAGCCTTTCCTCATATGTCTTGCTTCCCATATTTGTAGCTTTCCGGTGGACTCTGAGAATCTCTCCACATCTTTTTGGAAGTGTGGAGCCCAAAACCACACACAGTACTCCAGGTGAGACCTTACCATCACCTCTTACTCTAGTAGTGTAGATAAGTCACTGCCTTTGATTTGTGACACCCATTAAAATGTTGGCTTTTTTCAACAAGGGTCAGCTGTGGTGAAATAAGAAAGTGGTATCAGCCAGGCTAGCAGCTGCTCCTGGGGAGTGGGAGTGACTATCCATGAAACTAGCAGAGCAGTAGGCTGCACAGGAGCTCTATACCCAAGTAACCCAGGATCAGACCTCCACGCAGCCCAGAAGAAGCAACCACAGGCAGCTGAGCTAAGCTCCAGGGAGAAAGGCAGGTTAGCCAGCAGGCCTAACTGGAAACCCCTGTGGGTGGCAAAAAGCCACCTGATAGAAAGAGATGAAACTTCACTCATTCATAAGGCCAGTGCCTGAGAACAGTCTTGTGGTCTGGTCCTGCACATGAAGAAAGAGGAACTCCTAAGCAGGATGACTGCAGGAGAAGCACTACCCAGCACCCAAGAAATCTCCGAGAGCTGCAAGTAAAGAGGAAAGGGGCTTATGGCTTGCAGGAAAATTAAGACCCAGTGTAGGAAGAGTTTTCTTATACAGCCAGTGGACTTGTGTTAATGTTCTTATTAACCATGGCAAACTGGTTGTGGCTCTAAAATGTAATGAGGAGACCACAGGGGTGCCCAAGAGGCACATACGGTCTTGAGCCATGCCAAGGGCTGGATTCCAAGACACAGGCAGGCAGAAGCCAGGAAAGCTAAAGCCTGAGCCACAGTAGGGTACCTGAGGGACACATCAAGCCTTGATCCCTGATGAGGTCAGGTTTCAGCACCAAATTGAGGCATTTATACACATTCTCTGGGAGTAAGGGTGGAACGCTTTATATTAAAGTGCCCAGAGCATCTCATGCATCAGCATCCCCGCGCTGAAATATGGCAGTGTGGGAGCTTTAACTAAAGCTTGTTAACAAAAGCTTGGTATGCTGATGCATGAGATGGAGTCTGCTGGAGCATGGTAATTATCACCCTCCAGCAGACACAATTAATAAAGTCTGCTCTGAAGTACTGTAATTATGGTACGTCAGAGCAGCCCTGCTGCTCATCTATAGGTTCCCCAAGTGATTAAGGCTGGAAGGGCCAACAGCCTGAACCTAACAGGGGCCAGATAGGTTGGCTTAGGCCAGGAGGGTCAAAGCCCACAGCCAGGGAAGGGCAAAACCAGTGCCAGGGGCTCAGAATCCATAAGGGGTGAGTAGAAATAGGCTCAAACCAGGAGGACCACATCATCATGCAGGGAAAAAAATAGAGGTGGCCTGAAGCCTAGAAGGTCAGTCATAGCCCAGGACACATGAGACCCAGACTTGGACCCAGAAGCTGAGGTCCAAAACAATGGGCCTTGAACAGGCTTGGACAGCTTGAACAGCACTGGGTCTAGGACACACCCCTGTGGGAATCTACTTGACACTTCCTGCCATTCTGACATGCATTCATTTATAATTCCCCTTTGCTTGTGGCTATTGAGGCAGTTGTCTATCTACTTTATTATTTTTTATTTAACTCACATTTCTCCAACTGTTTATGAGAGGGTCATGTGAGACTTTGTCAAAAGCCTTTTTGAAGTCCAGCTACACTGCATCAACAGCATTCTCTTCATCTACCCTAGTTGTTACTTTGTCACCGAAGGAGATCACATTTGTTTTACATGATCTGTTTTTTCTTCATCAGTCTTCTTCAGTGACTTGGACAAGGGCACAGAGAGCACCTTGTCCAAGGTCACAGATGACACTAAATTATGGGGCAAAGTTAACACAGCAGAGGGTAGGGAATGGATCCAGGTTGATCTGGACAGGTTGGAAAAACGAGCAGGACAAAATAGGATGCTGTTCAACAAAGACAAGTGCAAAATGCTGCACCTGGGCAAAAATAACCATGGGCACACTTACAGGTTAGGGGATGACCTTCGCAGCAGCACACCAGCAGAAAGGGATCTTGAAGTCATAGCTGACTCCAAGATGAACATGAGTCGTCAATGTGACGAAGTGATCAACAAAGCTAACTGCACTTTATCATGCATTAGCAGATGCGTGACAAACAGGTCCAGGGAAGTGATGCTTGCCCTCTATGTGGCACTGGTCAGGCCACAGTTGGAGTACTGTATCCAGTTTTGGGTGCTGAACTTCAAGCGCGATGGGGAGAATCTTGAGAGGGTTTAGAGGACAGTCATTTGTATGGTCAGAGGCCTGCAAGGAAGGCCCTACGAGGAGACACTGAGGGATCTGGATCTCTTCAGCCTTTTCAAGAAAAGGCTGAGAGGTGATCTTGTGGCTGCCTATAAATTCATCAGCGGAGTTCAGCAGGGAATAGGAGATGCTCTATTAACTAGGGCACCCCGTGGAGTAACTAGGAACAATGACCACAAATTGATGGAAAGCAGATTTAGGTTGGACATTAGAAAGAACTTCTTCATAATAAGGGATGCCAGAAGCACCTAGCTGGGGTCATGTGACCTCAGTGCTTTTTCCTGCCCAGGGCAGGGCGTCAGACTTGATGACCTACTGAGGTCCCTTCTTACCCTAACAACTATGGATCTATGCATCTATAAATCTATCTTGGATCCTTGTGATCAGCTTTTCCTCCTCCAGATGCTTACAAATGGATTTCCTTAGGATACGGTCCAGTAACTTTCCAGGGTATTGAGGTGAAATGAACTGGTCTGCAGTTCTCTGGGTCCTCCTTTTTGCTTTTTTAAAAGGGGGCACTATGTTGGCCCTTTTCTAGTCCTCTGGTACTTGGCCAGTCTTCCACAATTTCAGGAAGACCATTGTCAAGCATTCTGAGATGTCCTCTGCCAGTTCCTTCAGTACCCTGGGATGAAGTCCATCAGGCTTTGATGACTTCAGTTTATTCAGACCCATTAAAAGATCCCTGATGGTCTCTTTTGCCATTTCATCCTTCAGTTTGCCCCCTTCCTTATCCCCATAATCCTTATTATCTGACTGCAGCTTATTTTTTTTGTGCAAACTGTGGCAGAATAGCTGTTGAGTAGCTCTGCCTCCTCTGAATTTTCTGTTAAGAGTTTCCCCAGGCCAGTTAACAGTGGGCCCACAGTTTCCTTGGCCTTTCTTTTCTGGCCCAGATACTTATATAACCTCTTCTTGTTTAACCAAGTGCATCTCAGTCTTTACATTTGCCTTCATGATTTTGTCCATGTATGCTTGTACTATTTCCTGGTAAGCTTCCTTGTGACATCCCCATTTTTCCATCATCCAAAACTAGTTTGCCTTTTGCATTCTGTAAGGGACCTATAGTTTCTCTGGTCCTCCTTCTCATTTTGACATACTTATAAAATCCTTTTTTGTTACCTTCAATGTCCCTTACCAGTTGCATCTCAAATTCCTTTGGCCTTTCTAATTTTCTTCCTGCACACTCGTGTGATATTAATCCCTAGTACTATTACAAAATGTCCCCTGGGATTCCTTTTTGAGTTGCACTTCATTGAAGAGACAGCCAGGCTGGACTCTTGTGGCACTTCCCATTCTTGCTCCTGTGTCCTTAAAAGCCTTCCTTGAAATACTGCCAACTCTCTTGCACTCCTTTCCCTTAGACTTGCCTCACAGGAAATCCTGCCCATTATTTCCCTGAATTTGTTTAAGTCTGCTGTTCTGAAGGCCAGTGTCTTTATTCTGCTGCTCTCCTTTCTTTTTCCTCTTAGGACCTTGAATTCTATCATATTGTGGTCACTGCCACTTGTTCCCTTCCTCCTCCACATTCCCAACCAATTCCCCCCTTGTTTATGAATAAACAGGTTCCCCTGTAGCTGGCCTCTCTACCATCTGTATCAAAAAGTCATCCCCAGCACACACCAAGAATTTATTAGACTGTCTGTGCACTGCTGTGTTCCCCTCCCAGCAGATGTCTTGATAATTAAAGTTCCCCATAAGAACCAGGTCCTGCAATTTGGAAGCTTCCATCAGTTGTTTAAAGAAGGATTCATCAACTTCTTCCTCTTGCCTACCATGACATCCCATCTGCCACTCTCCCTTCTGACCTTAGTCCAGAGGTTTTTAACAGGTCTATCCTCCACTTTGCTCTCCCATGTCAGAAAATGTATATACCTACCCTAAATATAAAAAGGCAACACACTTCCTCCTTTTTTCCCCTGCCTTTTATTCTTGAAAAAATTATACCCATCCATGACAGTACTCTGGTCATGGGAACTATCTGCAACCCCTCCATATTTAGTAAAAGTACAAGTTCTGGGCTGAAGTCTGGAAGGAAGCAGAGTGGCATGGTGCACCAGGCCGGCAGCTGGTCAGGCACCTCTGGTACTATGCAGGAGCAAGGCAGGTGGACTGAAGCAAGTGCCACCCTGCCCACACGTGGCACATTCTTGCTCCCACCCAGCACCAGCATGCCTGCCTAGCTACTAGCCTGGTGCATCATGCTGCTCCACCTCTTCGCCAGACTGTCGTCCAAAACTTTTAACCAACTGGCCAGAACTGGCCCATGAACTGCAGGAGTGTCCCAGCCAAATTAGGACATATGGTCACCTTATATATTCCAGCACTTCTTGTGTTCAAAAAATTGGAATACTTCCAAAGAGAAACCAGAAAGCAGCACCTACCTATGAAGCATCTCTGAAGAAGGTCTTCATCTCTATGGATTATAAAATGTAGACCTACATTGTTGAATTTAAATTATAAAATAAAATTATTGTCAGTAACTGTAAAACAAGTTAAGATTTTTGTAGGTGATATCTTTTATTAGCCAAACTATATGGTGAAAATAGTTTGTGTAAGGTCTTTCCCCACCATGCAGTTGAGACAATACAAGATTTCACCCGCAAAAACCCTTACCTCTCACTATTTCCTGGACCATCACAGCTACAACATCACTCCAACACTGTTGAAAAAGAGGTTGTTTTAAAGAGGTAAGGAATAGCTTTTCTTAAGAAAGAAAAAAAAATGATCAGACTCACATTTTCATTAAGCAAGCTTGCAAGATTGCATTTGCTGTGTTTTATGTTAAAGCATAAAACTATTTATTTAACTAAAGCTCTTTAAAAGTGATAGCTGGAAGAAACAGACACACTAAAAAAGAAATAACTGGGTTACAGAGAGTGCCAAAACATATTGTTTTCACAGAAGAGTTGTGAAACTTTATGGGTAATTCTGTGGGAATTGTTCTGACGGCAGCTGGCAGAAAGGCTGGCTTCTTAGCAATATCGATATGTGCCAGCTAACAGTTTTCAACTCCATGTGAGAGTTTTGGTTTTCTGAAGTTGAAAACAACAGTCCTGAAAATGTTCATCGCACTTCAGTACAATGCAAACAACAAGGCAAATCTTTCACTGACTTACACCCTATCTTGTTTGGATCACTTCAAATGGACTGACTACATTGGTGCAAGTCACTGCAGAGTTTGGCTCAACACACTGTTTCTGCCACAGGGGGGAATAACATTTTCATGTTGATATTTTTGGCAGGAATCTTACAGAGATCCAGCAGCCCAAACAAAAATGTTATATGTAAAATATGCTCATAGTTCAGATAAGCACCACATCTACAGTTAAACAAACCAACCTGATATCTGAATGAAGACTTTTCTGGCAGAATGCAGGCTTCAGATGCCAAGGGCTTAATATCAGGCTAGAACAGGGTGCAGTTACTCCACCCTCCTCTAACCTGGTTCTGCTCACAGAGCTCAAAGTGAACAGGACCAGATGAGGAGGGGCCAGAGCATTTGAGAAACATGCTGATTCAGATGTAGTTTCTGCTGATTGGGTTTCTTTCAAGAACTGCCTGGAGATTGAATCCCCTTCCTGTTTCAGAATGAGTCCCCATATTGACTGGTACTGACCCATCTGGTTTCTTACATTCCTGTGCTCTCCAAAGGAAAAATCACATCTGTAACTACAATGGAATTACATTTGTTCTCCACCATGAAGAATGTGATCTCCAGGTATAAATTTACAATAAAAGTGAAGCTAACCTAAGAATCGGTTCTATGGTAGTATGTGTCTATCCCATCTGTGTGGTGTTTTCAAAAAGCTTCCAAAAAACAAGTCCTGCCTTCTTACTCCCACTCTGAACATGCTACATGATGGAAAAAAATGCCCAGGAAAGTTGTGGGATCTCCTTTACTGGAGTTTGTTTTAGGATGAGGCTCAAGAAACATTGAACAGGGTTGAGTTAGCAGAATCATTGCTTAATTCATACAGGGAGGTGGACCAAATGACCCTTGAGGTCCCCTCCCATCCCGTAATTCTGTTCTCAGCTTGCAGACTTGAAAACTTCCCCTCACTTTTCTTTAGCTTGAAGAATTCACAACTCTAACCAGATGAGCTCCACTGTAAAAGAATGCCTACTTAATATCCTGAGACAACAAAATCTGTGTTTAGATTTCCAATTTGTTAAAGAACAAAAAGACATCATAGTCTCTACTGATGACACTCAACTCATATAACAAAGAAGCATATATTGAAAACCACTTGACTATAAATACATCTCACCTAGTTTTAGCAAACTACAGAACTACCTGGGAATGAAATATTTGTATGATAAATCTCTTGAAATTTAGGATCATCTATATTTGTCCAGCATTCTCCTTGTGATATTAAATATCCTTAAAATCCATATATATTTTTTTTGGCTCACCTGTGTAGGAACACTATTTGTTAGTGCAGAGGTTCCCATATTTTTAGACCAATATACAGTCAGTTGTCAGAATGTCTTGCAGGCCACCATGCACCCTTATTAGCACACTTTTAAATGAAAAGGTGTGATTTGCAAACCACTTTCTATGGTTTCACAGACAATCCATGACCTATTCATATATGTTTAAACATTTAGGGTAGACTAATGTTTCATTAGCAAGTTACCCCTACAGGCACATTTACACTGGCTCAATCTGGTTCTGGAAGATGTCACCAAAATATATGTCTACTACCCACCTGTACTCACCCTACACATTCCACATTTGGAAAAAAGGTAGTGGAAATGTTTCAAGATGTGCCTCTCTCTCTCTCTCTCTCTCTCTCTCACACACACACACACACACAGAGGAGAGCAGCAGAGTAAGGATCCTGGACTTCAAAAAGGCAAATTTTAACTCACTCAAGGAACTAATGGGAAGGATCCCCTGGGAGGCCAGTCTGAGCTGAAGAGGAGTACAGGACAGCAGGTTGTATTTTAATGAAACCTTACTGAAGGGGCAGGAACAAACCATCCCAATGTGCAGGAAGACTAGCAAGTATAGCAGGGGACCATCTTGGTTTAGCAGGAAACTCTTCAGTGGGATAAACACAAAAAAAGCTTACAAGTAGTGGAAACTGTTAGGGTGATCACATTTGAATCCTGGGGAGCACTGGATCTGCACCTGAATACAAGGCTTTAATCTGTGTCTCAGCAAAAGCTGCTGGTCACAAGGCAGAATGATATATTAAAAATAACCTTGCAAATGCTTATGCAAGCAGTTTTCTAACAAGGTCATAGTGTTAGAGCCCATTGTATAAGAAGAACAAGATGCAGCCCACCAGCTATTGTCAGTAGATAAAGCAGAAAGCAAGACCTTGGAGCTGAAGAAGGAGTCAGCAAGAAAACAGAAAGAACCAGCAACTGACCTGGAGAAGCTGGGGTCAAAGTCTTACGCATGCACTCTTAGCAGAGAGGCATGTAAATAAATGAAATGCATAGGCAATTCCATGCTAATAAAGTAAACCATAAGCAGAGGAGGAGCTTGAGATAGAAGGAGAAATAGGTGGAACAAAAAGAGGGACATAAGTGGAGTGAATGTTAATAAGCATAAGTCAGGATGTATAAAATGTGAAAAGAACTAATGTTCAGTGCAGGTCCCTGGTTTGTTATGTTTTTCTGGGACCTTTGCCCGAAGCGGTCTTCATTCTAAATAAAGCTGTTGCTAGCGAATGTGTGCTGGTGTTTGTACCCAGTTTGCTCTGGCTAATAAGTAACAGGATCCATGGGTGATTGCCTCCTTTCCCCCAGCCTCCTACAGGGAACTCGAACGCTTCCCCTGGTCTGTCTTCCACAGGGAGCTGCATTGCTTCCTGTGCTCTGCCTCCTACAGGGGGTCAAAGCGTTTCCCTTGCTCTGCCTCCGGCTGGGGGCTCGAAGATTGCCCCTGCTCTGCTCGCCGGTGCTGCTCTGGCTGTGCCGCTCCTCTTCCCCTCAGGAGCCTCAGCACGTCTCATGTGCTACCCACCTAACTCTCTCTCTTCCTCTGGCCCTTCCTCCCTGCAGGGTCTGTCAGGGCTTTTAAACTTTCACACTGCAGTCGTGGTGGCTGCCGCGATTGGTCCAGCTGTTTCCCGCGTGGGGAACAGCTGATTAAACCGCCGGTGTAATGCCAGCTCGCACAGCTGAAGTCGCAGTCCCGGTTCCTGCTACTGGACCAGCAGGAGGTAAGTTTTCCCAGTGGGGGGTCTGTTCCAGGGTTTTGGGACCTGCAGAGTTCACTCCCACCTCTTTGAAAGCCTGTGGAAGTGTGTTGCTACCACACAGTCTCCCATAAAATCCTTGCAAGCAAACTAAGGAAGTATCAGTTGGATGAGCGGACTGTAAGGTGGATAAAAAACTGGCTGGGTCATCAGGCTCAAAGGGTCCTAATCAATGATTAAATGGCAGCTCGTATGAAGTAGAGTGCCCCAGGGGTTGGTCCTGGGGCTGGTATTGTTCAATATCTTCATGAATGACCTGGAAGTTTTGATGGAATGCACCCTTAGTAAGTTTGCTAATGACACCAAGCTGGAATAGTAGACATGCTGGAGGGTAGGGCTAGGATTCAGGGTGACCTAGACAAATTAGAGAACTGGACCAAAGAAAATCTCATGAGGTTCAATAAGGACAAGTGCTAAGTCCTGCTCTTAGGACAGAAGAATCCCATTCACAGCACAGGCTGGGGGTTGGCTGGCTAGGCAGAAAAGGACCTGGGCATTACAGTGGAAAATAAGCTGAATATGAGCCAGCAGTGTGCCCTTGTTGTCAATGTTACCAGGAGCATTGCCAGCAGATCGAGCAAAGTGATGCTTCCCCTGTATTCAGAACTCTCAATGGTGGCAAATGTTAGAACAAGGAGCAGTGAATAGTCTCAAGTTGCAGCAGGGGAAATTTAGGTTGGATATTAGAAAAAAAAAATCTCTCACTAGGAGGGCAGTAAAGCACTGGAATGAGTTACCTAGAGAGGTGGTAGAATCTCTATCCTTGGAGTTTTTTAACCTGGCTCAACAGGAATGAGTTAGTTGGGGGTGGTCCAGCTTTGAGGAGGGGGTTGTACTAGATGACCTCCTGAGGTCCCTTCCAACCTTAATTTTCTATGATTATGTGATTCTGTACACAGCATGTCCCAGACTGGCTCTGTACTCTGTGGACATGACACATGGGTCCACCAATGAACAGCACTATGGGCTGGATCCATCCCATATGATATATCTTTGACCCCCCTGGCCTAAAGAGAAGCATAGATTTAATTTAGTTAAAAAACCCTGTTTTACTATGTTTCTCCAAAATCATTCCTATGAACTTGATCGCCTTAAACAATCATCCGAAGCAATACATTTCTGTGGATACTAAAGAACTCTGAAGTATGTGGTTTGCAAGGGTCAGGAATTATTAGTATGATGATCTGAAGTGTTTTTGTCTGAAGGTCCTGTCATTTAGAAAATATTCAGTAATACTTACATTTAAGTAAATGATGCCTATAACAGTAAGTTGGAGGCTCCTGTTACTAAAAAGGAAGAAACTCCACTGATTAGTGTAATTCAGGCACACCCAACCATGTTCTCCCTCCTCCAAATAGAAGAGAAAGGTAGCTAGGCAGAAGCTGTGCTGTGAGAAGGAACTGTAAAATACCAGTCAGTTCCCTCTCTTCCTTATAGTGTGAGGCCAGGACCAGAAGTAGCTTAACTATATACACATTTATTAATGTTTACAGGTAACCTTAAAAAGATAGCTATTAATATACAACTGATACAGAGATTTACAGATTTATAAGAAAGTATTGGTAAATATAGCTAGGCAGATAAACACTGGTATCAACAGGTAAGTTGAGGCAACAACAACAACAATTAGATACAGAAAAAACCTTAACTTGCTGACATAACCCAGGTCACATTGGAGGATAACAATATATGTATTTATCTATATCTCTCTATATAACTACTTACAAAACAGGAGGCCCAAGTCTTTCCTCCTCTAGGTACCTATGTGGATGAGACTACTGGGCATTCCCCTAGGGTACCACACCCTGGCACCCTCCTAGAGGGAGGAGGGTCCCAGTACCTCCTCAGTCCCAGATGTGCCCACCTGGTCCCTGATCCTTTGGGACCCCCTTTTAGGGCTTCCACCCCTGTGGGGACCCATTCCCTGGGTACTCACAGATCTGGGAAGCAGTCTGGGAGGGGATCCTGGAACCATGGGTGCCTTGTTGGGGCCACCCATGGCCCTGCTTTCTGTCCTCCACTGGGGGTCAGGCCACCTGGTGTGTGTCCCAACACCCAGGCTTTGCCTTCTGCCTTCCGTTGGGGCTCAGGCCGCTTTGTGTGGGCCCTGGAACCCAGACCGCTGGACCTCTGCCACACCCCGCTGGTGCCTCCTGGGTGTCTGGCCTCACACTGAGGCCTGGTGCCACTCCAAGGGTTTGGGACACCATGCACTATCATGTGCACTGAGTCCTCAGCCTCATGCTGAGGGTAGAAGACCCAGGCCACCACGTGAAGTTCCCAGGGTCTGGTGGCTCTGTACATTGCTGCATGCACCGGGTGTCCAAGAATCTGAGCTGTCTCCTGAAGCTCCCAGGGTCTGCCCCATGTACTGCTCTGTATACTGCCTGGGGCTATAGTCGAAGTTGCTTGCTGATCCAGTCCCACCAAGGGGGTCTTCCAGGGCTGTTCTGGGCTACCACTTCTGCCTGCTAGGCAGCTCTCCCTAGCTCTTCTTAGCCCTGCCTACTTCTTTGTCCCTCAATGCATCTGCTGTGTGCTGGGCACGCCGCTCCTTTTATTCTTTCCAGAGGCTCTGCATTTGAAGGCTTGCTGGACCTGCAGGATGCAGGCTTCAATCAGGTCCAGAAGGCTCTTTCACAGAATCATAGGATCAATGAGTCAGAAGGGACCTAGACAGATCATCTAGTCTGACCCCCTGCCATGGGCAGGCAGGAGCACTGGGGGGGTGGGAGGGGTCATAAGACCCCAGCCAGGTGCCTATCCAGTCTCTCCTTGAAGATCTCCAGGGAAGGTGAGAGCACCACCTCTCTGGGGAGCCTATTCCAGGCTCTGGCCACCCTTACAGTGAAGTAGTTCTTCCTAATATCTAACCTAAACCTCTCCTCCCTCAGCTTGTGGCCATTGTTCCTGGTGACTCCAAGGGGGGCCTGGTGAACAGACTTTCCCCGAGTCCCTGCTGGTGGCCCCTGATAAGGTTGTAGGCAGCCACAAGGTCCCCCCTCAGTCTCCTCTTGCAGAGACTGAAGAGATTCAGGTCCCTCAGCCTCTCCTCATATGGCTGGCCACAGAGGTCCTCAACCATACGAGTGGCCTCCTCTGGACTCCTCCTTTGCCCTCCCTGCCCCCTGGTAAGGGGCAGGGCCAGCCCCATCCAGCCCTTACCTGATTGGTGGACAGGCTCCACCAATCAAAATGAAGATATTCCAAGCCTTTGAGCCCTGCTGGTTTAGTAAGTCTGTCACACTAGCCTGCTGTATGAGCAAATGGGCAGCTAAGATAAGGGCTGCAGAGTCTAAGCTGCAGTGAGGACGATTAAATGGATCATTAGCCCTGAAGGTCAGTTGTGGCTGGGAGCTGAGCTCCCTGGAGAGGAAGAAGCCTTGCAGGAGCTGGAACACCTTGAGCAAAGTGGTAAGAACTCAGGGAAGGAGAGTTGTAGCATTTACCCAGAGTGAGAGTAGGTTTTTGTTTAAAACAGTAGCTTGCCTTTCCTTTATGTTCATGAACCAGAATGGCAATGGGCTTCTTTAAAGAAATAGCTTACCCTTTTTTCCCCCATCAGTCTTGCTTACCCAAAGGCAGGGAACATTCTGATTAGGGTAAAAGCCTGCCTTTATGTTACAGTTAAACTGGAAAACTAGGCATGGCTATAAAATAGGAGAAGAAGAGACCAGGGATGAGGCACACCAAACTCTGAGCCCCACTAGGGGCAGGGGTATTAGTGGCAAGAAAGGCACAGGAGTGCGGACAGGACAATACACAGGCCAGTGGTGGCTTAGAGTACTGGGCCCAGAAGCTGAGGCCCCAGACAGTGGGCCTAAGGCAAGAAAACCCAGGTATGTAAAAGGAACCAAGGCCAGGAGGGCTGAGGCTCCTACACAGACTCTGAGGCCTGAAGGACCAAACAGCAAGTAGGGCAATAGATCCATTGTGATTATGACTAATAGCACTTGTGAGGCATGGGTGTGGTTGAAGGGGAGGTAGGAGCCAAGGACACAGCCCTTAAGGTACCAGGTGTCCAAGGACATCAGTAGAGAGTGACAGTGAACTGGATTCCATCAGAATGGGAAGCCTCCCAAACTTTTTTCTTTCCAAACAACACCAAGGTGCAGGAGGCAAGTAAGAGGGAAGGGTCCAAATGATTGGAGGGAGCAGTAGCTGGCCTTGCAAGAAGGTGCTACACTGCTGCTCAACCCTGGGGCTGCCACAGTGTCCAGAAGGTACTTCCTGTACAAAGGATGTTTGTTTGAGTTTAGCCACTTGGAGGTATTCTGTTTTGAATGCCTCTAGTTTTTGTTTATCAAACCTTTGCTTGTACTGTCTTTCATATATGTCCTCTGGCCAGAGAAGAATGTTAATTTTGGGGAAGAGGTACAGAATAATTTGACAGAGCATTTAGGGAAGACAAGATTTTAAAATAATATAAATATATAGTTTGGGTGAAAAGTTGGTCCTGTTGAGACCAGTAGGCCTTATTATTAATGTCAGTGGTGTCACAATTTCCCTCCTTAGTGTTTATCTACTATTACTGCACTATTTTAGAGCTTAAAATAAGACCTGACCATTTTCATGCATAGCTTATGTTTTGTTTTTGTCCTTTGTCATATCTTGTCTCAAAGACGGGGCAGCCTAGAAACTACGTATCTTTTAGATTCTCTTGTTTTGGTTTGCTTTGTTGATTTATGAATACTGTTGCTAGATCCTCACAACAAGCTTGGTTAGATATTTTGACACAAAAATGTATGTTCTTTGGGTTGGTAAAAAAAAAACCCCAAAACAAAATAAAAACAGACTTCTGCATAGCAACAAACACTGCCTCCAAATTTCACCAATACTATCAAGCAGCTTATGTCAAATAGCAGACATTAGGCTGTCCCCTTCTCTGAAGTCAGTGAATGGTAATTCTGCCACTGATTTAATGGAAGCAGGATCTAGCTAAACAGTGTCCTACCTTGTTATTCAATTTTTTAGCATTCTGTTTGTCATTCATCCAAAACCCAAGGTTATGGTCAAATCCAATTCTAACCTTTTCTCTCAGTCATCACTATCTAATAGATTAAGTTTTCAATCCCTCAACGTGAGACAGATCTCAGCAAATGTATTTAGTGAGTGTTATCTGGCAATGAATTCTGACAGTAGAAATGCAAGCAAGTGCATCCAGTAGTATTTTTATTACCAATTCACACCAGCCCCAGCTCTCTCCTACCACATGTCTATATGGATAGTGTTTAAGCATTTATCATAAAGGTTGGTGTCTCCAATTTAGAATGGGCGTTTCAGATATTTTTACATCACCTTATGGTAAGTATGATATTTTCAATTGGAGAGTGTTCTTTGACATATGTCAGGCATTTAAAACATTTTATTACAATGTAGAAAATTCAACTACATCAATAAACTGATCTTTACATTAGAAGTGTTTGTTTGATTGATAGCAAGAACTGTTGAACCAATTTATTTTTGGCTTGCTTTAATAGAGCAACTTATTTTTCAATATGTCTAATACATATATAAATGACAGTGACTTAAAAATTGCATGTGTGTTTTTAGTCCAAATCTTTGCTGTATCTCAGTTGTAACTGACAGCTACAGGGAGGAATATGATTTTATCTCTGCCACTGTTAAATCGTCATAGGCTTCCTACTTTAGACAGTGTCTGAATCAAACTTTTATCTCTTTCAAGCACAAAGGATGTCTGAGGGCATGCAAATAAGCTTGCCATCCACCGATAACTAGAACATATATGACATCCATACTGAAGTACAAATGTATACCACTTGTAACTATTATTACCCCTGAGTTAGAATAATAAAAATCACAGAAAAGTAGACTGAAAAGGACCTCAGGAGGTCACCTATTCCAATCCCCTACTCCAATCGAGACAGGAACATATCTATCCAAACTATCCCATACAACTCTGTCTAACTTATTCCTAAAAATACATTATCAACCCTGTCGCACACTATATCCACAACAATCCCTTCATCTACCCAAGTAGTATTTTGTTAATTCATCCTGGCTGATCATGATCAGCATTTCCTCCTCCGGATGCTTTCAAGTGGCCTTCCTTAGGGTGCGCTCCTGTAACTTCCTGGGAATCGAGGTCTGGCCAACAGGCCTATAAATCCCCAGGTCCTCCTTTTTTCTTCTTTAAAGAGGATCACAAAGTTGGCTCTTTTCCAGTTCTCTGGTTAGGTTCATCTGAATTTTATCAACCAGTTACAGTGTTGGACCGTAAGGTAAAAGCCCTGAATTGCACTTTGGTTCTATGTGAGAAAAGAAAGCTTTACCTGTGTAAATAACATAGAGCAGGATAAGGCCTGAATATACCATATATAGGCACCTTTACATGAGCACAGAGGCTTCTCCGACATGCTGGCAATTCAGAGCATCGAAGCAATCGCCATGCAGCAGCAGCCTCCTGTGTCTCGTGTATCAGCTCATAAAATAAGCTTTAGCTCAAATGCTCCCATCGCCATTTTTAAGTGCAGGGATGCTGATGCAGGAGATATGGTAGTGCTTTAATTAGCAGGTCTTAGAGCTACTCTGATTAAAACGCTGCTCCCATCCTCACCGCTGGGGCATATGTAAAAGTGCCCTTTTTGTCTAAAGTTTATACTGTTTCCAGTAACATCCCACCTTCAGTATGTATGTCTTAGCTCCTCCAGTGTTCCAGAAATCTTAATGCACCTAATTAAATGTGAACATTTAATATTTTTGATTAGAGCTTTTTCAAATATTTTTTCTGGGTTCTTTGTCTATTCCTTTGTGATTCCATTATCATTATTATGATCAGGTTTCATGTTTGACATATGTTATGACAAGCTAATTTACAGTGTAAATGGTAAAAACATGTTGCACATTAACCTTAATGGCACTGGGTCTAGTATTCAAAACTGATGACATTAGGCAGATGCAGTGCCAAGTTAATATCATCACAAAGACAACAGGATAACAGTTTATTTTAATGGCATTTTAATTGATGCTTAATTATATAATGGAATTGCGTGTGGTGTCCAATGGAAGTATAATGCTACCTTTCAACCATGCTATTCAAGTGTGCTATCAAAGGGTGTCTGTTAAAGTGCATTTTCAGCTTCCTGCTGTGGTCATTGGTAGGAATGTGTGATAGTGCAGGGAAATCACAGGTAGAATTGCCTCAAGTGAGCATTTTTCTTTTTTGCTGGATCTCCTAAAAGGCTGAACGAAAGCCAAATTGAGTCTATACCAGACATTCGGGGTGTCTGTACAAAAGCAGGGAGGCTGCTCTGACACGCTGTAATTCCAGTGCATTGGAGCAGACTCAATTAATTGAGTCTGTTGGAGTGTGACAATTACTGCTCTCCAGCAGCCTCCCACATCTCATGTATCAGTATCCCCGCATTTCAAAATGGTGGTGGGGGTGCTTTATCTAAAACTCTTTTTACGAGTTTTACATAAAGTGCTCCTGCCACCATTTTGAAGCATAAGGATGCTGATACATGAGACATGCCAGGCACTTTCATTAAAGCAGCTCTTGGAGCCACTCTAATTAAAGCACCCCCCCTTCTCCATATGGAGCATATGTATAAACACCTTTAGTGTACAAGTATCTAATCCAGATACTGCTTTTAAATGAATATCTTCTAGTCAACATACAGAGCATGCCACATGAAAACTGATGGGACCTGTGTGTATGTCAACTATTAGTGAATTGAACATTTTTATATTTTTACACTACAAAAAATTAAGGCAACAAAGTACTAAGAAAAGTTCTCCACAGGAAAGTATGTTTGAAATGTAGAAAAAAGTAAGAAATGTGTGTCTAGTTTGGAGAGAAAGGACACATCTGTAACAAGCAGAAAAATATTAATTTGGGGACAAATTTACTCACAATTGCATGTCTACACATGATGATAACCATACAGTTAGCTATTAGCTGTGTAGTAAATGTCTTGGTGTCTACACACATGCCCTATTAGGCCAGAGTAAACTAATTAACTCTACAGTGGGATAGTACTGCATATGGAGTAAAAAACTCCATAGCAGCACATATATAGACATTGATGCAGCTGGCTGGGACATGAGGGTGCTTCAGTGGGGGTTGCCTGCTGGCTAGCCCTGCACTGAAGCACTCTCGTGCCCCAGCCAGCCCATTCACAGCATAGTAAGCTAAGAAGAGTGTAGCCCCAGACTGGCAGGCTTAAGCCCTGGGCTTCCTGCCAGCTGGGGCTGCTCCACCCTGTCTCAACACACGGCACATGATTAAATTGTGGAACTTATTGCTCTGGAGTTTATTGCTCCCAGGTGCATGTTCAAATATTGTGCCTGGGAGCAATAAACTCCACTGTTTATTCATATGCCATAATTCCACATGTAGATGAACCCAGCATGTATGAAAATTAGTACCTTAGCTTCTATAGAAAGAAGGAGAAATGGACAGAAAAGGTCAAAAGTGTAGAGGGTAATAGAGCTAAGGTGTCATTGGACAGTTGGCCTATTATTAGGGTGATCATGTTATTTTTAAGGAAATCTGGGCACTGTGCCCCTCCTCCCCCCCAAAATCAGTGGCCCTGCTGCAGGCAGAGAGGCAGGGAGGGAGGTGGAACAACATGGTGCATGCCCAGCCTGGCTCCTCCTGAGCAGTTGCTGTAGGTGGGGGAAGGGTGGGGCAGGCTCCACTGAGCACCGCTCCAGACTGCTTGCCTTCTTCCTGCACAGCAGCAGTGGTGCCTGCTCACCCATCTACCTGGCACACCGTGCTGTTCCACCTCCCCAGTGGACTGCAACCCACTCCCCTGCCCACCTGTCTCTACCTCTACTTCTTGGATTTTTCACCAACTGGCTGGGACCAACCTATGAAATGCAAGGCAGTCCCAGCCCAACTGTGCTGTATGGTCACCCTATCTATTACGAAATGATTAGGATACTCTTGTTTTGCTAAAATTGCCCTACATGATTGCAGAAAATACTGGTAACTATCAGTCAAATCCAACATCTTGTCTCAAGCAACTCTTATTGGCATAGCTATTAAGGTTCATAGATATTTACTTCTAGAGGGGATACTGGATCATCTAGTTCAATCTTCTGTACATCATGTGCCATTAAATCTCATTTGGCTATCTTTCTACTGAGCCTAATAATTTGTGTTTGACTAATGAATATCTTCCAGAAAAATATTCAGTCCTGAACAAGAAATGGAGCATCTACCATTCCTTCTGGTATTTTGCTCCTCTTGTTGAGCTCTTTGACTATTATGCTTTGTTTCTATTTATAATTGGATGGCTTCATATTCTAACCATTGGTTCTTGTTATGTTCTTTAGTACCTGGTTTTTTTGTTACTGGAAAGATACTTACACATTGCAATCAAATCTCTTCTCAAATCATTGTTTAATCATCTAAGTAGATTAAGCTCTTTCATTTGTAACTAAATAATTTTTCTTTCAAATTATCATGTGATCTTTTTCTGAATCCACCCCAATTTTTCACAACTCTTTTTAAAAATGTAGACCTCAGAGTGTGCGTATAGTATTATAGTATTTGCCTGACCAATACGATATACAAAAGTAAATTGCACCTATTTGCCACTCCCTTATTTTATAACCAAGAATCAGGTTAGTCCTCTATACAACATTATACTGGGAACTCCCATTCAGAAGGTAGTTTGACTTCTAAATCTTCTAAATCAGTTTTCCAGAACACTGTAATCTATGTTGTAGTTACTCCTTTCATATGTCATTTTCTAGTGGGGGTAAATTAAAGAAAACATTTTCTTTAACAGGACCCAAATTGCCTAAGCAAACATGTATACTCTTTGGGACTGCCCTGTCACTATCTTTATTTAGCACTCTTGAAAATCGGTCAGTTAGCTAATTCTTAAGCCATTTAACATGCTTCATAGAATCAGAGAAAATAGGGATGGACCTCAGGGTTCATCTAGTCCATTCTAAGCCCCCAGGTAAGATCAGTTGCATCTAAATAATTCCTGACAATACCTATTAACTTGTACCTAAAACTCTTTAGTGATAGAGATTCCACAGCCTCCCTAGGCTGTCCATCGCAACGCTCAACTACCCTTGCTGGTACAATGGTTTTCCTAATGTTTAATTAAAATCTCCCTTGTTACATTTTAAGTTCATTACTTCTTGTCCAAGCCCTACTGGCTATTGGGATCTTTTACATATTTGAATATTTTTCCCTTGTCAATGTTCTCTTCTCAATATTAAACAAATCCATTCTTTTCAAATCCAGATACGCTTTGTTTTTTAGATGCTTGTGTTGCTTCTCTCTGACTGACTCCTATAGGCCCCAACCTTTCTTGAACTGGGATGCCGAAAACAGTACTTGAGCTGAGGTTTTACCGGTGCTGAGCTAAGTAGAAGGACCAGAAAGTTTATACATTTTTCTTGTATTTTATTATATACATTTTTACTGCCAATATTGCATTTCTAACAACAATACCATATTTTCTCACAAGCCACAACTTTAACACGTACAGCCCAATTTTGGAGGCCTATTTTGTTGGTGTAATCAGGGACACTGATTTCTACATCAGAATTAAGCATGGGAGATATTGTAATGGTTATCTTCTGTTATTCTTGCCTCTCTCTGGTTAGCATTCAGCAAGGTTGGAGTCCACTTAGCAGTCAAAAGAGGGTTAAAACTTTAACTTTTGCTTGAAGTTGCTAGTGAGATGAGGGAAAGCCAGATACTGCATGTTGTCATCTTTCGGCCAGGACCAGAAAGATATGTTTTTCTTCATTTTGCCATCATTAAACAAGGTATGTTTCTTATTGGGGATGTGTGGCATATAAGAAAAGATGGTGTTGTGTGGGACCATGGAATTTAACCTGAGTTCGGACTCTAGGATATAGCCCTGTGACAGGTGTGCCTCTACTGGAGTCCGTCTATCAGTGACTCCACCCTCCTGTTATGGGCCAACCACCTGCCTTCTCTCCTGCCATGCCTTGATCTTGATTAATTAATGGATGTTAATTAGCAGGAGGCTGCACATTTATTTGCCCCGGTGCCAGGGGGTACTATCTGCGTCTCCTTTTCCTCCCCTGCACCGCAGCCCAAGCCTTGCAGATGATACTGACATGGTTTGATCTGGACCTTGTTGTAATTTGGCCCTCCCCTTGTCTTCCCTTGGCTTTCCACAGCCCGTCTCACTGTCTCATTCCGCGCCTTCTGGCGCTCCACTGCCCCCTCGCTCTGGGACTTCTCACTGCCCTCCTCATTCTGGGACCGGGGTCAGTGCACCCCAAAAATGCTACGCCCTTTCTGGCCCCAGAGTCCCTACACCACCGAGGATCCCCAATGAGGCCTCCTCCAACCCCTAACAGCCTCACCCAAACCACCAGTCATAAACAGTAAACAGAAAACTCAAGCCCCTGGGGTATAATGTAAAATCTAAGCCATCTGGCTAAACATCAGTCAGTCCCTCCAGGGAATTCTCCACCCCGTAACAGCAAACTGGAGGTACTCATGCCATCAGGCTGCTCCACTCTGCTTGCTCCGCCAGAGCTCTTTCTCCTTTGGCTGCTAACCGAGAACTGCCCTCCTCACCTCAGCCCTGGGGTTTATAGGTGCTAGGCCCTGCCCCTTCCGGTCAGCTGACTCCCCAGTGGTTGCCCTAGCAACCCGCACCTGTGCATCTACTCTGAGAGTAGCAGGCACCTTAGTGTCCTGCTCCAAGCCCCAACTCGTGTTCAATTTTGACGAGAGTGATGCAGAACAGGCCAATTTAAAAAAATGCAGCAGCACAGCTGGAAATTGTTTTGTTCCTTTGTTTAGATGTATTTATACTGAGATGCGATCTTTCCTGAATCCATCTTACTTAAGCTAGTATACATTATCACTAATAATTTATTTTTAAAGATAAAAATACTGTCATGCATATTCCAGTAGCTCTTTGGTGGTTAACTAAGGGTGGATCAGAGCTAAAGTGATTTTGATATTCTTTATCACTGTGTACTCACCAAAGTCCATAATAATAAAAACAATAAACAACAAACATCAAGCCCACAAAATGTGCCAAGCATATATTATACTCCTTTCTGGTGCACTAGCATTCCTTTTGTTATGGAATCTCAACATATTAAGTTAGTTCTTAAATAAAAGCCTGTTACTACACTAAATTCACAGAAAAACAAATCGATATAATACTGCTTATAATGACTGTGCTTTTTTGTAAGTCAACAAATCTCCTATTAATTAACCAGTGATTAAAGTCAGCTTGTGAAAATTAATCACACCCTGGAAAAGTCATTTGTCCTTGTGTGCTTCATTAGGACAGTGTTTGCCCTTCAGGCAAGAAAGCAGCAAGTAAATGCCAGAGAATGAGCTGATTAAACTAGAGCTACAGTGAGCTGTTTGCCAGGGATTCAAGCTCTTGCAAACACTTCCACTGCTAACTTATGAGCTCTCTGAAGTTTGCCTGTTGGGTTTGGGATAAAAAATAAATGAAAATTCCTTGTTGATCGAAAAGAACATTTCAACTTAATCCACAGAACAAGAACCTAGGAGCTGCTTAAACCAAAACCTATAAGCAGATACAAACAAGACCACATTGTGATGACAATGAAACCAGAAAATATTTCTGAACTATGCAGAATTCAGTTCCATCAAAGCTGGTCAAATTTCAAACACTTAGCATTTTTTTTTAAAAGAAAGTTCTGTCTATTCAATAATATCTTAAAGGGTAAAAATGAGTTTCATTTAACAAGAAATTCAGTTTATTTCTTAGAAAAAAGAGAAAAGAAAATATCTATTCCCATATTCATTCCTTGGGTAAATCTGTTATCTATTATTAGACCAACTAAAATAGACAATTTCTTCTTTGCAAGCTTTTGGGTACAAACACGCTCCTTCAGGCAGAGTTAAGTTACATCAGGAATAAATTTCAGCAATGTGTCTGGAAAAGGAGGAGCTCTGTGGCAGAACAATTATTCGGGATCAGGGAATATGGGACCTGAGCAGCACAGTTACATTACTGCTTGCTAGGAATCAAATGGAATTAAGGAGTTAAAAATAAGAATAACACAAGGTACAATGAAATGTAGCACAAAACAATGGTATGTAACAATTAAACAGCTTTCTCTAGTGGCAATAATGTTTTTTTTTTTTACTTGCTATGCAATACAAGTGCTTCGTGACAAAGAATACATACGGTATGAGAATCCCATAAGTAATATCTTTAAATAAATACTTGCTTTCAGCCTCCTCCTCACACTTCCTAAGAAGAACGCCCTCTTCCCCCCAAGCAAGGGAGAGAGAAAAAAAAAATCAGGCATTGAGGAATCACCCCTTCCAAAATTTTCTGTTATGAAAACCAGGACAAATTGTTTAGATGCCAAGTAGTTAGCAGGTGCGGAGAGATACAGTATATCAAAGCAAACCTGAAATAGCCCTATCACATAGCACTGTGCTACTTAAAAGCTAATAACCTGGAACCAAGCCTCTGTGTCTGCTCTTAATAACTGTAGGTAATTATCCAAGAACCTGAATAATGTCCCAGCCAAGTACTGAGCAAGATCCCTAAGCAAACAGATACATAAAGACAAAGTCATTAACATTAAGAAAGTAAGAATCAAATTTCTGAGGTTTTCAAGAAGTCCTAGAATCAATCAGATTTGCATGAGAAGTTGTACGTTCCTGGATTTTGCACTATATGTTTATTTAATCTAAAAATCCTATCCCCATATAAACTAGTGGCTAAATACAGAGAAGAATCTATGGACAAAATTCAAAGTGGTTCACTAGGAATCTACATGTAGGTGTTGAAATATCTGTAGTATTAGGCTCCTTGTTTCATAGAGGCATTTAAATTTGACCAGATTAGCTGTCCCTCCAGACTTCCAAGGGCACTATTCAATTTTGGATAGCTAGGTGCTCTAGACCAGCGGTCTCCAATTTTTTTGATTGCGCACCCCTATCAGTAAAAAAATTTTGAGCACGCACCCCCCGTATATGTATATTTATATAAATAGAAATAGAAGTTCTAATATTTTCTTCCGGCACCCCAATGGATTGTCTTGCGCACCGCCTGGGGTGCACTCACCCCACTTTGGAGACCACTGCTCTAGACAGAAAATGAGGCTTCAAAAAGCCAGAGCCACCTTGATGTTGCCAATACAAACAATATTAAGTACAATGCCCCTTTTCATAGTTTAGACACCTGACTCAGGTTTTCCATTAAAAAAATTCTATTTGTAACAATTTAGAATGACTTTTAGGATAATTCTCTAGTGGCTGTCTGAAGAAAGGTGTCTGATGGTGGTTTTATACCTTTTTGCTTAATACCCTAATGGTTAAGGCACACCTCAGGAAATGAGAGATGAGTTGCAGGCCTTCCTCAGTCTAAGGTGGTATAAATCTGTATCTCCCACTTACCCAATGGAGTGTGTCCTGACCAACAAGTTACATAATAGGCTATATGGGTACTTTCCACCCATCTTGTTGAAACTGAGGCAATGGAAAGCCAGGAGTATAAAAGTGATAGGGTCCGGCTAAAGCTGGCCTGTATTGTCTATTAGTTACAAATCTCGAGGGAGAAGGCAATCCTGAATTCTTGTCTGAGGACCAGATTTGTGTTAACCACAGTTTAAGTGATTCCTAGTAACAATCACCATAGTGGTATTGGGAATTAAATGGAATAAAGCTACTAAAAGCTACATTAAATAGCTACTAAACGTGCTCAGAAGCTCAAGCACAATGACCAATGGAATTTTGCAAATGTAACCCTTCTGCCACACACCAGTCTGCAGCAACAGGGGCCAGGGTCAATTTGGGAGTCTAAATATACTTTACCTTGGCTCAAGTCCCTACCCAGACCACCTGGGAAACACTAAATAAATTACTGGCGCATCCTGCATAAACAAAGCCCCTTCCTCACAAGCAGTGAGGATAAATTTATTACAGAAACAAAGACAAAGTAAACAAAGACCATACTAAATACAATTTAAAACACTCCCAACTACAAAGCATAGCTCATAGATTCCATACTCTCGGAGAGGCTTCCCCCATACCCAGGCAGCCTGGGACTTGTGGCTCACCCAAAAGGCAGTTCCAGGGGCTTGCACCATTATACCTTCCCTTCAGCAATGGGCTGGAGAAGGGGGCTTTAACTGAAGAGTCCTTGAGCTGCTCCTTGGGTTCACTGGACTGTGGGACACTGCTAGAGAGCGTGGGTCCTTCTGTATTGCAGGGGTCCCTCTTTGCTCCCTGCAATGCTGTAGGGCATTCCCCCTGTTCATGTGGTAGCCTTGAGGAGTTAACTATGGCTCCAGACAGCATGCTGAGCCCCTAAATTCCTAGTCCCAATCCCAGCTCTGGTGGGCAAAAACTGCAAGAAGAAAACTTCGAAACTATCTCACTGGGCCTGAACTGGGCAGCAAAAGCCAGCCAGGCCTATATTGCACTGAGGCCTGAATGTAAGGTGGGGTACAACCATGCAGCTAGGTGGAAACACCATAGCTGTAGAGAAAGCAACAAAATAGGCCTCAGTCTATGGCTGTGGCCTGGACATTTGGTCTCAGCTATACCCCATGCTGAGATGATACAATTACAAAACAGAGTGGGCCAGGCCCCCATAGCTAGCAACTGCCAGTACCCATTCCTGCGCCATTTGCTCAGGGATTAATACCCCCATGTCATTAACCCATTTAGGAAAAAAAAGAAAAAGGAGGAGGAAGAAATAGGAGTTTCAAACTCCAAAACAGACTTTCTTTCTCTCTCTACCTGTGGCTTTCCTGTCAAAGAGTGGTTGCTTGCCTCTCCAGCAAAGAGGGAGGGAGGGAGATATTTTCCCCCGCCACAGAGAGCAGGTTTTCTGGTTCCCAGTGAAACTGCACAGCTCTCAGCAGCATCAGGAGAAAGAACAAGAACCTTAGTTCTTGTATACCTGGTGTACTCTTATAGATGCATTTTAGTCTTTTTCCCAACCAATGTGCCTAAAGCCAATTGCCAATAAAGCCAGAGGGTATTATATATTTTGCCTAGATACGGGCCCCAGCTTGCCATGTAAGAACAACAAGGAACATCTTGCCCATATCAAATGTCACCCCCCGCCCCCGTGTGCGTGGGTGTTACATAAAGATGAATTTGAATTTTGTAGCTGATGATGAAGGGCCCATTTTAAATTCCTCCTTGGAACCTAGGTAGAACTTATAAAGAACTTATTGCTATTGATGATACACCAAGGCGCCTAAGGAACCATTTTGATTTCTGACCCAAAGTCTTTAAGGTCTGTATACTATTAATATCCAGGTTTTTTTTTCAATTTGCTCACAAAGTAATATGGATATCTGAGTCCTAATCACTTGAATATGATGGCTTAGCTTTAAGATTAACTGTGTACTTTTTGGAACACAGTATAAGTGGGTCCTTAGTCTATTCATTTTTCTTGTGTGCACTTTAAGACTGATTCAAAGACTACTTCAACATTTCCTGACTACAAAGCTAATAAATTAGTAATAATAAATTCTGAGTATTAAATATGAGTATTAAATAAGAGATGCTGTTAGGTGGTCTGGACTATGTTCCTACTTCAGTCCCTGATTTGCTATATGAACTTTTGTAATCATTTCTCTCTGTTCCAGTTCCCCTTCTATATAATGGCGTTCACAACATTTAGTGAAGTGAAGGATGCTGAAAAAGGATTGCCTAATACGGCTCTTACATTTCTGTTGTTTCTATTCACTTAAGTTGTCATCCTCAACTACAGAGAAGCTGGATTATAAACCTTCAGTTAATTAATGATGTCCTATCCCTAAATGTGACTCAACTCCAGGATGTGTACTAGGGACTTTCCTCAGTTTAAGAACAAGTTTGACTTCAAATAACTGTCATGTCAACAAGAAGTTTACTGCAGAGCTACCTGATTAGCATCACAGTAAAGTCTCAATGTCTACATGTGAATTTCTATTAGGCTTCAGGAAACTAATTAATTCCACCACGTTAATATTTGTAATACAAGTACTATCCTGTGGTGGCATTCTTTAGTGCACAGCAATGCACAAGTAGACACTGAGGGGGCTAGCTGGGGCACAAGCCTACTTCAATGAGGAGCTACCTGTGGGCTAACCCTGTACTGGGGCACCCTCTTGCCCCAGCCAGCCCCTCTGCAACACACTGAATTGGGGCAAAGAAGCCCCAGGCTGGCAGGGTGACCCCTGAATCCTCTGCCTGCCAGAGCTGCTCCAACCTGGCTCAATGGGCTGTGATCCTGGACGCATGTGTAAATGTGGCACCTGGGAGCAATAAACTCCAGTGCAATATGCACCAGAATTTATTCATTTGCATTAATTTCACATGTAGACATGCCCACTGGGTCCTGAAATAACTACAAAATGCATTGCAGTGTGATTGATTTCACATAAACCTCCCACACAGAAATGTATATCAAACGTCTGTGCATCCTTGCATATGAAATTGGTGCAATGCATTCAAAGACATGGAAGGAAAAAGAAGCTTAGAAACACATGTAATCTTATTCTTTTAAAGCTGAGACCTTCTCAGTGCTGAGAATTCTTGTAAGGGCTGAGCAGTCAAAACCCTTGTCAAAGTCCTTGGGAACTGAGGGCATTCAATCCTATAGCAAGTATTGAGCATCCTGCTGGATAGATTCTTCCCCTTCTCTCTCCAGGGGACTGTAAAACTAGAACTGGATTAACTTTTTGAGGCTGACAAAACAAAAACAAACCAACAGTAGGCTATTATTAATTTACTACGCTCACCTGAATGACATAATTTTCCTCACTCTACAGTACATGTTTTGGTATGTTTATATATGAGGAAACAAAGAAAAGCTATTGTTAAATTATATTTTTATTAACTAGCAATCGCATCTACACGAGATGCTGACTGTGCAGTTATGTCATTTAGTACTTGTATAAATGGCTTTTAGGTGATGCTGATTGTGCAGCAGCTCATTACTACTGTGCAGTAGCATTACATCACACTTCCTGCCACGAAATGCTACTGTGCAGTCAGTGTCTCATGTAGACACTTCCATTGTTTATTAATTAGTAATAACTGCTTGACAAGAACTTGTATGGGGGGCTTCCCTCCCCTGCCTCCCGCCTTTTTTTTAATTCAAATTTCTTGCTCATCATTTCTGGGCCCTTCATTCTATTGAATGGGTTGTCTCATAAAATTCCACTCCTGGATCCAAATACTGTAATAATCCTATTGTTCCTGTACAACCACAAGCAAATACAAAATCAAGAGGATTCTGAAGAAAGCTGGCTGCTAGAAGGGCTGCAGTATGATTTCATTGCAGGATCAGGAACTCATCACTATTTGAAAAGTCTTACCCCTGATCTCTCAGAATAGCAAATCAATTTACAGAGTGTTTTAAAATAACTGTAATGCAATTTTCTGTTTCAAGTCATTTTGTGAAAAGTTTGCTGCCACTTCCCCTCTCCTGCCTCAAAAATAAAATACTTTGCAAGGATAGAAAAGAAGACTTACCTAAATCGGAAGGGCTCTCTTATCCTCCTCCCCCGCCCTAAGTGTTTCCTGACTCTTTTCTGATTGATGAATTCAATCTCTGGAGGGTTCGTAGGGTCCTGAACCATCCTCATAGCTCTCTGTCCCATCTGTCATCCTTTTCCAAATGCAGTACAAGTCTAATAGATTTCTGCACTATGGGACTGCTACAGTTTCAATAAAATAGCCCTTATTTAATAATAGATCATGGATTATGGAAAATTTAATAATGGAGACATCCCCAGGGTGAAGAGAGATACCTGTGGGGCTTGCAGGGCACCAGTAAAGAAAGACAGATACAGGTAAATAGATGGCTGGGGGAAAGGCCAAGAAACCTGTAGTCCACCAGGGACCAGATTAACCAATCAGGTAGGAATTCACGGTAGCAAAATGTCATCTGAATCCAAATTGTCAAAATGTCAGGGCGACCAAAAGGACTTCTGAATGCTAGAAGTTTTAATCTTCATTTTATCTGTTCATAACTCCGGCTATTTTTATTTCTTTATAGGGGAAGAGAGGGTATGCTTTGCATTAGCAAAAACACATAGCAGCTACATGTGCCATCTCTCAATGGTATGAAGCAGGCAACAGAGAACAATCACCATTGCTTCGCCAAGGGTGGCCAATCTGTGGCACAGGTGCCACAAGTGGTATGGACAGATGCTGTGTGAGACCCACAGCAGATCATGGGGGGAGCAGGAAACACAGGGACAGATAAGGGGTGAAGAAGAGAGCAGAGCAACAGATCAGCCAGGGAGCACGAGACAGGGAGCAGAAGGAAGAGCAACAGATTAGGCAAATTAAAGGGATAAGAGTGATAGGGAGGCTGTGGAGAATATGTTGTGGCATGCTTGCCAAAAACGTGCTCTGGCTGGCTTAGCTGATCATCTGATGAAGTGAATTTGGTCTCAAAAAAGTTTATACTATATATTCTATATATATAAAGAGCTTAGTCCATCTGTCTGTGTGTCTGTCCATAATGCTCTTGGGGGCCATGGCTCCTGGAGGGGCATGGCTCTAGCCAGTGCTGTGTGCAGAACAAATTGCCCATCAAGAATGATAACAGGGATGGAGTCCCACCATAACGGTGGGGAAGGAGGGAATGGATCAGGCGCAAGGCTGAATGTGGACTGGGTGGGAAGAAGAATGATGGTGGGGACAGAACACTACCATTACAGTGGAGGCAGAGGGGACAAAATGACAGGGGGAGTGAGGCCAGCAGTGCTGGCCTTGCCTCTGCAAGCCCTGCTCCATGGAGGCAGTGGCAGTGTGGGATGTTAGCGGCCTGGCGCTGGTCTCACCTCCCTCTCCATTCCCTCAGACATGGCCGCAGTCCATCTCCGCCATCATTCTTGATGGGCAATTTACTAGTACAGGTGTGTGTGTTTGCATATATATATATGATTTAGTTATTGGAGAAGGTGCAAATCCACCCTGTCTCAGTTCATCAAACAACTGGCCGTCATAGCTGATGGGCAAGTAATAAGTGACTATGCATGCCCTGACCTAGTCATCTATCATTTATGTTGTAAACTGTACCCTATTTGCAATGGTATTGATTTAGTGAATTACTTGCTAAAGGTAAATATACTGACGCAAGACAGAGACCTGAGTATTAGATGAGTGCAAAATGGTCCATATTCAATTCAGATGCAGCCCAAATAGGGGACAGTGATTGGATTTGTTGATTTGGATCACTGCCCTGATTCAATTTTGCCAAATCCGAATCTGAAGATTCAATGCTGATTTGGAGGATCTGTGATTTGGCCATAGACACAGTTTTAAGTGTTTTTTCTACATACCTTGAGGTACCATGCATGGCTCATGAATGCTGCAATGGTGGGTTGGATGGAGCATCCCACAGGAGCACAGGGGTCTCCCCCACATGCTTGGTGGCAAACCTGGAAGTGGACAGGAAATACTTCCAGTACACTTCTGGGCCCACCACCAAGCACCCTGGAGGCCCATGCTATTCAGGCTCAGTGATTGGCTGCGGGAGGCCCCCTGGTAACCCCCAAACCCAAGAAGCACCAGTCGTTAAGCCAGCAGGTTGGGGGAGGGAGGGGCTATGCACTCCCTGACAGACCCAGAAGTGGACCAGAAGTGCTTTTGATCCACTTCTGGTTCTGCTGCTAAGCATGCTGGGGATCCACTCCCCAACCCTCCACGCTTCTGTGGGATGCTCCATCTACCCGAGCACCTCAGCATTCACCAGTCGCCTTTTACCTTGAGGTACGTAGAGAAACCATTTAAAGCTGTGTCTATTAGGGGTGCACGAAGCAGGCCCTATTCAATTTGGATTCAGATTTGGCCTGAATTAGGGACAGTGATTCAATTAGTTGATTTGGATCACTGTCCCCAAATCAACTGAGCCAAATCCAAATTTGAAGATTCAATGCTGATTCGGAGAGTCAGCGATTCGGACATAGACACAGCTTTAAAAGTTTTTTCTAAACACCTTGAGATAGCAGGCATGGCTCATGATCACTGTGATGCTGGGGCACATGGGGCATCCCACAGGAGTGTAGGGGGTCCCTCCACATGCTTGGCTGTCAACCTGGAAGTGGAGTGGAAGTACTTCTGGTCCACTTCTGGGTCTGTTGGGAGCGTGCAGGGCCCCCCTACTCCGCGACCCTCTGACTGTGTGATCGGCCACAGAGGCACCCTGGGTGCCCCCCCAACCCAGGATACACCAGTTGCTGAGCTGGGAGGTATGGGGGGGGGGCCCAGCATGCTCCCCGGCAGACCTGGAAGTGGACCAGAACTGCTTCTGGTCCACTTCCAGGTCTGCTGCTGAGCATGCTGGGGAGCCCCCCTGCTTCTGTGGAACACTCCATGTGCCCCAGCATCACAGCATTCATAAGACCCTGCTACTTAGAGGTATGTAGAAAAAATATTTAAAGATGTCTCTATGTCCAAATCTTTCCAAATCAATTCAGAGGGTTCCAATTCAATTCAGAGAGACTAAAGAGTCTCCTGATTCAATTCAGATTTGGAGATTTGGCCTCCAAATTCGCCCTAAATGTACCCACTAGTTTAACCAAGTATAACAACTCCTATGTTCCTTTCCAAACAGAACGTTGTTAGGAAGATGTTTTTAAAAGAAAATAATTTATATTGCCTTTACTATAAAGTAATGCACATATCACATACTAGGGCACTCATTCATTATCTAATGTCATAAAACTAAATTAAACTGCAAAACTGCAGTTTAAATCAGTTTTGCAGTTTAAACCAAATTAAACTGCAAAATCAAGTTATCATCCTAAAACTGAAAGAGAAGGTAATCACAGAAAGAGTCTCATACAAAAGGAATGGAGAAATAAAGGTACAAGTTGTAAGGCCCAATATGGTCTTACCATTAGGAATCAAAATATTTTCATATTTTGAGGGGGCTTGAAACAATATATTTCCAAGAACATCAGTAGGCTTATGTTTTAGTAAATAGCATGGTGTACAAAAGAATGTAGTTAGCCCCAAAGAATAAAATTGAAGCTCTTGTATGGATTTTTGAGCTTAAGGCTCTACTGTAACCAGTACACAAATGACCAGTAAGCCAAACATTTTATGATCATAGACATACAGTAGAGCAAGACTTAAGGGATCCTTGTTAGAAATTTCCTTTCCTTCTCTTGAAAGTAATTGAATTAATCTCTTAAAAGTAATGAATCTTCGGTATGGGCATTATTGAAATCCTATTTTCATGGATGTAAAAATGTTCCTTATAGAAAGAAACATTGAAGCATTTGCATTCCTCTGCACAAAGAAGTCTGTATAGCTCCAAATATAATTACCATAATAACCCCCAAGCTTCAATGAGCAAAGCCACTTCAGTGGGAAAAAGATCTTTCCTCACGTTTTATTGATATTTTTAAAAAGCTTTATAACAACATAATGGCCTGTTGGCATGTCTCCATTGGTTAAAATAAAAATGGCGGCCTTTGCCACAGAAGGGGAGAGGAGGAAGGAGAGAGAGAAAGAAAGAGGACCCTAGCCAGACCCAGGAGGGGGAGAGACCTCCATTGCAGGTCCCACTGAACCCAGAGGACCACCGGGAGCCGGAGGCTGGAAGATGCCAGGCAGCAGGGACCCCAGACCTGGACAAGGACCCAGGAACAGACCGGAGGCTCAGCAGGATCCCAGGGGTCCTTCCTGCCGGCATGGGTCCCTATTCACCCTGGTCAATCTACCTCTCCCACCTGGGATTACTGTCCGAGCCCCCAAGGTCTGAAATAGTGTGCCACTAGAGGTGGTTCAATCACCTACTTTGAATGCCTTCAAGAGAAATCTGGATGTTTTTCTTGCTGGAATCCTATCACCCCAGCTGACTTCCTGGGGCAGGGGGCTGTATTCAATGATCTTCCGAGGTCCTTTCCAGCCCTAATGTCTATGAAATCTAGGAAAATTACTAACTAAGAAGCCTGATTTCTGGCCAGGCAGGTCTGACAGCAATAGGATACAACTCTGATCAAATAAATGAGCCAAACAGCTCAGATAGCATGCAGAAGCATTTTACATGTAATTAACACAGATGTAAATAAAGCACAGATGTAATGTCTACGAAAAGTAAAAGTCACCTAAGATTCAAGTCCAATGTATCCGTAGGATATTTGGGAAGAATTCACCAGCTACAGACAGTGCTAATTGACTTCAGAGGTTTTTCAGAAACAAACAAAACCCCAAATAAAAACAACTATTTTGAAGGGCCCCATCCCCCCACTGATTATCAAATGTGGTAGGAGCAGTTCTGCATTTGAGGATGGAAATGTGTTTTAACAGTGATTATTTTCTCTAAAGCAAACAAGTTCCTATGTGCAGACATTTAGGAGTACATCATAGATGCATTCAATTTACAATAAAACTTCTGCCAATTTCTGTCTCTGTCCAGAGAAAGACACAAATTATCTGATTCTGGATGTTTCTCTCTGATTCTCTGTTCCTGACCCATTCTACTCTGATGGAACTGCAGTGTGATCCCTATATCTGGCCCACCAATACAGGTGGTTTCTCCGCATACAAATGCAGATCAAGCTGCTTCCTCTGAAGTCTTTAATTGTTGTTTTCCATCTCCTTCTCTCTTTGCTTTTCTTTAAGCAACCTCAGACATTTCATTGTCAGGGTGAGCAGCCCACATAAAATTGGCAGCAGAGGAAAAAGTTCTAAATTAATTAAAATTCAAAGGTCAATGTGAATTTTTTCCTTAATGAATCAATTTTGTTTAATCATTTTTACTTGATTATTCTCTACTGTTCTGAAACTGCAAGTAATATTCATTTGTTCTAGCAATAGCCAGGGGAGCTAAACATGGTCTTCTTGCTTATATCCCATACAATAATACCTCTGCATTATAAAGAAAAGTGAGATGCAACCCAACTTCCTCTCATATTGTTTTGCATTCCAGATACAGAGAAAGAAATTGTTGCATTAGAGCATATTTGACCCGGATAGAGAGACAGTGAAACACTAAGATAAGGTTATGAAGTACTTCACATTGAGGTCCCTATTAAGGATCAAATATCTGAGAAAGCAGCCTTCTACAGGTATAAATCATTACTGGGTCATGTATAAGCATATACAGGGATGAGGGAGTAGGTGAGAGTGTTAAAAGAGCCCAAAGAGAAATGCAGTCTCAAAGGTGTGGAGGCACATTAACTGAATGATTAAAAAACAGTAATGACCCATCGTGCCAGCTGGGAATAATTTCCCTAACTTATGGTGAAGTCTGACTGCAGAAGAGCCATGTGATGGGTATAAGTGATGAAGGCAAGACTAATTTAGGGAAAAGGAAGTTGATTTATTGGCATCTGTTCAGAGGTGTGGTTAAAGGTGAAGATGCAAAGAGTGGCTCCCAAGAGATTCATCCAAAGTTTCCAAAAGGAGTTTTAGACCTTAAAAAGAGCCAACATGAAAAGCTCAATGTTATAAGTAGAAACAACTGTTTGTTCTTTGTGGAGTGTGGTTTCATCTATCTAGATGATGAGCCTTTACAGCCTGTATAACCTTCTTACCTACCTTAGGCCTGCATTGATTCAGTTATATCAGTGAGAGGCAACACCCTACATATAAAGTGTGCCTATGTATGAGCCAGGAAGCTGCTCTGATGCACTGTAATTACAGTGCATTGGAGCAGACTTAATTAATCTAGCTAGCCCCCATATCTTGTATATCAGTATCCCTGTGTTTCAAAATGCCAGTAGGGGTGCCTGAACTAAAGCTCATTCTATGAGAACCTGTTACCAGATTTGCCCACTACTTTGGGGTGTGCTCATTTATTAGGGCTAGGGTCTTGGTAATTCTATCAATGTGCTGCTTGTGTTACTTGTGTTTCTATACAGAGCTGTATCTCTCCCTTCTGCAAGCCCTCACCCCCAGTGGAGCTATCTTGCAGGACTCAGTTCA
>NW_017728931.1:112948146-112953962 GCF_001723895.1 Crocodylus porosus | reverse complement strand
GATCCTTGAAGGGAGATGATCTTCCTCCTGCAGCCTCTCCAGAAGAAAGCGGGTGGTGTCAGCACACACATTGCTGCTTCTTTTACAGATTTTTATACCGCCAGTTCAGCTTCTTTCAAGCATTCTCAATAGTGTAAATCAAACTGTCTTTTCTATTGACAAGGGGTTATCTGATTGGAAAATCTCAGGAAACTGACTGATTCTCAGGAAACACCTACTTGGGAGCCAGCTTGACATTCCTATGGATAGCAGATATAATTGATGGGATATCTCTTGGTGTCTTCAGAAACAATAGATTGCAGCATCAGGTTTTTGGATTTTTACTTGCTGTGAACAAGCCTCAGCTTAGCATGACTTTTCCAGATCTTACTATAGTCTTTTAACAGACTTCAGGCACTTATTGGAGTGTTCATAACCTGTTGTGGAGAGGACTTCCACCAGTTGTCTCGGGAAAAGTATGACAACACTTGTGGACAGGGCTCCAACAGGCTGGATGCTGTGATGAAACCTTTACCATTGTTCAAATGTTGCCCATACCCCTGACTCGGTGTCTTGCCTCAGCATTCCTTAGCCCAGCAACTGAGTTTTAGCCAATTAAGTTTACATCGGCCTCCCATAGTGGGACCGGGGAATGTATGGCCCGAGGTGCCTAGTAAACTTACTTTTGCTTAAAGGTGTGTGGGGGGGGCAGGGGGAGTCCTTTGTAAAGCCAGATTAGAACTGGTCTGATGAATGCTGAGCTGGGTGTGGGGGTTGATCAGCATTGGGAACACAGCTTCCCCATCATGCAGTGCTTCCCTGCTTCGCTGATCCCAGAATTCACTGCAGTCTCTGCTTCAGGCTTTCTGTTCTCCATCTCTGATGTAAATGAATGGTCATCTGTTCCCATCTCAGATGCAAATGAGACCTAGGGCAGTTGTTTCACTTTTGTCACCCTGATCTGGAGGGTTTTAGGTGTGTCTCTCACTGCATCTTAATCAGTTTCTGTTTAGGTAGAGGAGGGGGCGTGATTCTTTGTGAGTCAGACAGGCTGTGTCCTGTGTCAGGGTTCCCCAAGAACATGGAGCTGACAGGTAACACACCCCTGGGCGCTGATATACAAGATGCTCCAGACACTTTAATTAGTATGGCTCTGAGATCTGCTCTAATTAAAGCGCCCCCACCCACCTGTACACATGTAAAAATGCCCAAAGTCTAGGTACAGACTTTCAAAAGGCCAAGGTGGAATCAATCAAAACTACACAGGTTTCTGTAAGTAGCATTGATTAGACTGGGAGGGAACAGAACACACGCTCACCCTTTGATTAAGGAGGGAAATGGTCAAAGCCAGCAGGTTGGGATCACTTCTGCTCACCTCCCAGTGGGCCCCGCATCCAGACTGTCACAGAGCCAAGCCAGCAGAGACTCACTTTCCAGCCCCAGTTGTCAGCCTCAGGCAGCCGGCAGCTGCAAGCAGCCGGGGGGGGGGGGAGGGGTGTCCCTGCACAAGCCTCAGTACCAGTGGCAGCCCAGCGTGATGTGACAGGCAGCCTTGGGAGGCTCAGTTCAGACAGTGGGGACAGGGAGGCTCCACCAAGGAAAGGATCAGGCCCCCCAGAGCTACATTCTCTATCTATAATAAGGCTTAGGAAAAATATTTTGAATATGCACTATTTAATATTTCTTGCACACAAAAACACATTTTTATTTTGCTGAGTTATTCAAAATGAAAATCTCAAACCATTTTCACAGTTGAGATGAAACGTGGCTCTGAATCTCAAGAGCATGTGTCAGTTGGTCAAGGCTGATCATTTTACAAAAGTAAAGAATAATGTTTTGATTTGAAACTAGAATAGCAGGGCAGCTTTAACAATTAACTGTAAAGTATTATTGTGTACCTCTAGTTGATTTTATGATCTCTAGAGCTCTGAGCCTGGGTTACGCCCAATAAATTGAATGCAAATTCATCCTGTATCTGAAGTATGAATGTCATGATCATCCATATCTTATCCATGGCACAGTCTTATAAATCATTTTACAGAGGCCCTCTGGGTTTGCAAATATGCCACTGCATAAAAGGTAAGTGAAAAAACAAAATAAGTTACATTTAATATGATGAATTTGTGTATGTCAGTTCCAGCTCACTCCTTGTTTAACATAACTTTTAACAATCTGACAATCCTTTCATGTTCTCTTGCCAGTAATTTAAAGGAATAAAGCAGGCATGGAACAAGGTTCTGATCTTTGTTAAACATGAGCAACTCACTTGAAAAACAGCCTTCTCAGTTCTCAAAGCACCTTTGTGTTGTCAACATAAAGGCTAGATGCCACAACAGGCCCTCTACTTAGCAAAGAACCTCTTTCCTTCTCTCAACAGGTGACCACCAGTATCTGGGGGAAGATTTGTTCACCAGAGCGCCCCAAGGGATGACGAGGTTGAACGGTCATAAACTACTGCAAGACCATTTTAGGCTGGACATAAGGAAGAATTTCTTTACTGTTCGAGCCCCCAGTGGCTGGAACAGCCTGCCATCGGAGGTGGTTCAAGCACCTACATTGAACACCTTCAAGAGCAAATTGGATGCTTATCGTGCTGGAATCCTGTGACCCCAGCTGACTTCCTGCCCTTCAGGCAGGGGGCTGGACCCAATGATCTTCTGAGGTCCCTTCCAGCCCTAATGTCAATGAAACAAAAGTGTAGCAGCAGGCAGGGTGCCTGTAGCCACCTTCAATGGGTTCCTTAGTGTCTTTGCTAATATAGCAGAATGACAACATGTCCCCAAAATGGTGAATATTTTTTTCAAAATTGAAGAATTATTAATCAATCTTAAAAACATCCTTTTAGGTATACATGCTGTTTTCCTGTTTTCACAAAGAGAAGAAACTCAGGCATAAAGGTAAAGGGATTTCTTCTAAGACCCAAAGTGATTTGATGATGCAAGAAACAAAAGTCAAGACACCCACACCTATGTTCAAAGTTAAACTCTGCCTCTCTCCACATTACAAAAGGCATAGCAGTTGCACAATACATTTCAGTTTGCTACCTCTGTAAATGCCAATGTAAAGTGAACAAATTCTACATTTTAGAAATAAGCACAGATGTCCCAGAAAAGAAGATAGAGCCTGATAATTAGGGTAAAACTTGATGGAGGCTTCATGGAGTTATGCTGTCAACTTGCCTCTAGAGAGAAGGATTACCAACATTGTTCTTGGGAACAGGCATGCCTTGTGAACTCCATTGGGCTGCAGGCTCAAGGTACTGCATCTCAGTACGAAGAACCCTCAGCACACTTACAAATTCAGGATGCTACGCTCACTAGCATCATGACCAAACAAGACTTGGGGGTCCTGATTGACCACAATATGAATATAAGCCATCAATGCAATGTTGTAGCTGGTGAAGTAAAGCAAACTCTGGTGTGCATCTACCGATGCATCTCAAGCAAAAGCAGGGATGTCATCCTCCCACTTTATGCAGCCTTGGTGAGGCCACAGCTGAAGTACTGCATCCAGTTTTGGGCCCCCCACTTCAGGAGGGATGTGGACAGGCTTGAGAGAGTCCAGAGGAGAGCCACTCATATGATCCAAGGCCTGGAGGGCAGACCGTATGAGGAGAGGCTGAGGGTTTTGGGACTCTTCAGTCTGGAAATGAGAAGGCTCAGGGGGGGCATGTTAGTAGCCTACAAATACGTGAGGGATACGTCGGGACCTGGGAGAACAGCTATTCACCAGAGGTCCCCAAGGGATAACAAGATCTAATGGCCATAAACTCCAGGAAGGCTGATTTAAACTAGACATAAGAAAAAAGTTCTTTCCAGTACGAGTATCTGGAACAGACTCCCCCAGAGGTGGTGAAAGCACCTACTCTGGACTTTTTCAAAATACATCTGGATATTTTTCTTGCTGGGATCACTTGAGCCCAGCTGACTTCCTACCTCTGGCAGGGGGTCTGGGTGAGATGATCTCACAAGGTCCCTTCCAGCCTCTAATGTCTATGAATCTACATGCATATGTACATACACATGTACTCTTACACACACTCCCCACAGCCAGGTTTCGTATGACACCAAAGCAACAGTAGGAGTGGGAGGATAAGCCTTCCAGGAGCTGGAGCATGCCCTGGCCTGCCCCCTTACCATGCCCAGAGTCAATTCCTGCCAGCATCATCAACAGCTGGGAGAGCACAGGAGATGGAGCCTTGCTGTGGGCCTCTGCACTGTCCGGCCCCACCAACTCCTGGCAAGTGCATGTATATACAAGCACACCCCACTTACCCAACCCTGCAACCCCCAGGAACCTTGATGGTGGGGAAGAATGGGAGACCACAGAAGCCTGTGGCCAGGCTTCATCCCCCATGGGCTGGTCTCTTCCAGTACCATAAGTGATGATGGACAGAAACAGCCCTGCCAGGACCTCCAGGGTGGGCAGACAGGTCTGCTGATTCTCTGCATCTCCCATGGTGCCTGGGAGATGGAGTCCAACCTTCCATCTCCCAGGCTGCCAAGTGGTACCAGGCAGGTGGGCAGGGCTGCTTCTGCTCAAAATCTCCCATGGTGCCAGCAGAGGCCAGAGTTGCCATCTGTGCTGCCTGCCAACAGGTGCCAGGGCCTGAGCACAGCTGAGATCCTGCCATGTGGTGTCACTACCAGTGCCTCCCACCCCTGGGCCAGATAAAATCAATTGGTGGGTCACATCCAGCCCCTGAGCCATATTTTGCTCACCCCTGCTTTAAAAGAAAGAGCTATATGGGAACCTGCTGTCATTTCTTGCACAGTTAGCACCAAGAACTAAGGAGCCTATGATGTTTGTTACTATGACTGCATTATACAATCACTTTGGGTGGAAAACGTATAGACTTCTGATCAGATTTGGGCAAAACCCAAATCTTATTCCACAGAAAGTCTGAACTCTACAACAGAAAAGTAAAAGGTCAAAATTATTTTCTTTCAGCACAGAGTTCCTGGGGATCCCCAGTTTCCAGGCTCTGCCACACAAATAGGAGCCTAACAACCGTGACTCAAACTGGAGCTTTCACTGCTTAAAGCCTTCACATTCTGCAGCAAGTAACTTAGCAGTTTCTGAAGTCAGAGACTTGGAACATTTCTGCTAAGGAGCAGGGAACCCAGGAAAACCAAGTGCCCCATTTTAAGCCAAGGCTCACAAGCTTTCCACCATAGGTTTAGAAGCCAAGATCTCTGAGTGACCTGTCTCCAGCTGTTGGTCACTCAGGCAATCATGCAAGAGTCCCTGAGAGCTCTGGCATGAGCAAAGATTTTCAGGCACTTGGCTTTGTGACAGCCTGCCAGGAAGGCAAGCTTTCAGGAAGTCAGTGTCTTCCCCAAGGAAAGCCTACTGGTTTCTCTTAGATCATTCAATGAACCTAACACTTTCCTGTGAAATAGTTATAATTGATCAAATTCACTATGCCCAGCACTGGTCTTCAATCTCTGCTACCTACACAGAGATTAATTTTTTTCCATATGGAATAGATCTTGTCAGAAATCTTTCATTAGGACAATTTCTATTAACAAATATTTTAACTGGATTTCTCTTGTGAAGAATTCCTAAGTTCAAAAATGGAATTGGTCTTCAGAGACCCCCCCTGCCAATCCCATAGGCACTTAAGTTTGGGCGAGTAGAGCTTTCTTAGAGTTTGACAATCAGGTTTTAACATGCCCAGATTGTCTCAGCCTTTCTAGGACCAGACATCTCAGTACTTATCTCATGTTACTCTTAAGCTGCATTGGGATCTTCATAGATTTCATAGACATTAGGGCTGGAAGGGACCTCGGGAGAGCATCGAGTCCAGCCCCCTGCCCAAAGGGCAGGAAGTCAGC
>NW_017728931.1:112932590-112948046 GCF_001723895.1 Crocodylus porosus | reverse complement strand
GCTTTTCCTCTGGCTCCCCACATATCTGAAAAAGGACTTTTTGTTGTCCTCGATGCCTGAAGCTAGTTGGAGTTCAGTTGCAGCCTTGGCATTCTCTTACTTATCTCCTTGAGGGATTGTAAGTGGGACATTTTACCCTGCTGGCTTCTCCAATGGAATTTGCTCCCTTATAAGTAGGGCCTGGTCTAAATTGCAAGATCAGCTCATGATGGGTCCCATCAGCTGCACTGCTCGCCACTCACTCCTGATGGCTAGGAGGCAAAAACTGAAATGTAAAATATGCTGTAGTTTTTGCCTCCCACCACTTTCTACTGACCAGATGGGAGGACTGTGCACCTCTTAGTGGGCCCCACACCCAGGCTCACTGTCTTGCTGCTGATCACCAGGGAACACACAATTTAAACCAGACCCTAGTTATGAAATCCTCAGTCAGTGCTCCAAAGCAAACTTCAATCTTTGAGCATACAAACAAAATCTTCTGTCCTCTCCCACATACTAGGAAAAGAGCCCCCTTCTCCTTTGGTCCCAGCCCAGCAGTCTGACTTATCCATGCCAACAAGATATTCCTTTCATGGCTTGCTTCCTCCTCTATCTCTTGCTTTCTATTCAGGGATCTTTTAAAGTGGGACACCCCACCATTACCCAAATGTGTCACAGTGGGGTTTCCTTAACAGGGTTTACTGTCCCTTCTTAAAGGGACAGCTCAACTTGTTGAGGCCTCTGGGGCTGAGTGGTGCTGGACTCTGAGTGACTGCTGGAGCCACCCCAGCTCCCAGACAGTGCGATGCATGGGGAGTTGGGGGAGGGCTCTGCCATGTCCCCCCATTCCACTGCTGAAAGTGGTGAGTGTGGGGCCCTTTTTTAAATTTTTTTTTTAATTGCCAGGAGGCTGGGCCCCAGCAGAGTAGCAATTGGGGTTGGGGGTGGGGCCTGGTGGGGGGGTGATTGGGGAGCAGGGGTTTCATGGGGAGCTCTGCTAAGAAATCCCAGAACCCCCACAGCTGCTGCTACTGCCAGTGGATGTGGGGCTTTTTTTATTTTTTTTTAAAGTGCCGAGAGAGTGGGGCCAGGCAGGGCAGCCACTGGGGCTACTCCTGTGGCTCCCCCCCCCCAGGTATAGGCAGGCACAGCTGGAGGAGCTGCAGGAGAAACTGCCCAGCTTTGCCTGCCTCTCCCTGGCCAATCTGAATCTCTGAGTCCATGCTGAATTAGCGCCGAATCTCCGATTCAGATTCAGCTGAATTGAATGGGAACAGTGATTTGAATCACCGAATCAAATCACTGCCCTCCAAATCAGCCAAAGCCAAATCCAAATCAAATACATCCCTATTCGTACAGGCCTATCATTTAGTCTTCTTTCATTTGCCACGTCATCTAAGTAGACTTTCTCTGTACTTACTTCAGTTTGAATTCAGCTTTATTCAACATGAATGAACAGAATTGTATATAATATTGCATATAACATCACCTCATTGCTAAGTGTTAATATTTCCTTATCTCTACTGGAAATATTTAGTGCTAACTTCATAAAAGATTAGATATGATAGCTGTGTACAATTATTTGAAAGGCCACCATGGAAAAAGAAGAAAGAGAAGGAGAAGCAGGAGGAGGAGAAGGAAGTAAGAAGAAAAATAATAATAAGTAGGATGACATAAAAGGAAAAAACAACTGTTGTCCCATGTCATACAGAGCAGTATATGTAGCCATGTGTTTGAATGACAGCAGATCAAATTTGGATTAAAAAGCAAGGGAGATGAAAATAATAATAATAATAATCTCTTCCAATTTTTAAGAACAGTAGAACAATGGTACAAGCTGACTAAGAAACCTTAAGAATATCTTTCACTGGAGGTTTTCAAGAAGCAGCTAGATAAGACTTTGTTTAGGATAGTTTAGGAATGGTACATTCGGGGTAGAGTATGGACTCAATGACCATTTAGGCTCCTCTCAAGCTCATGATTCTATGAAAAGTTCATACTTGCTTTCTTCAAGGACATATCACATTAGTGATTCATAGTCACCATGCAATCACCTAATAAATCCTGGTCTTTCTTTTCCCTGGTTGTTTCCAACTGAAAAGCTCTGTTTATAGCAGCAATTCTTGTTGTTAATCCATAAGTTCATGACCTTGCATTCTGAATTATTAGTTTTTCCTCTCTCTATTACTCCACTAACCGAAGTCATCCAATTCTTTCTGAGTGATGATATGATCCCTCTATGAATCGACAATAATTCAAATGTTGTGCCATTAACAAATTTCAGTGCTCCTCTGTCCCCACAACACACACATTTTGTGTCCAGATCATTAATGAAAATATTAAGAGATCCCCAGACTAATCCTTAAGGGCTCAATGAAACTTTTGGCAATTTCCTGATTTTCAAGGTATAGCTTTCTTTCCTGATCATTTCCGGTATATTCTCTGATTATTAATCACTTTACAAGTGAATACATGTCTCGTTATGGATAATGTACTTCAATAAATTCCTCCCATCACTGCCTCTACCTTGATAGAAATTCCAGATAATTTCTGTATCTTTGTCTTGAAAAGATTCCAAGTCTTCTCCAAATTCAAGCCCCTGACCTCTTCCCTCATGTTGACTAGCTTATTGGATTTAACTTTTTTAACACTTATGTTTTTAAAATTAAGGATCTTAGTTTTTCTACCTATTTTTGTGTAACTTTATCTTTTATATAAACTTGTGATCACATAATCTAAAGTTATGGCTACAACCATCTGTTCTATACAGTCCTTACTGGGCATATCTACACATGCAATTAATGTGACTGAATAAACTGTGGCACAATTTAAGTTGGAGTAAACTAATCTGGACGACACCATCTACACGTGCGTCTAAGCTTAGTAATTTACTCCCCCATTGGATAGTACTCATGTTTGTTGGAACTATCCAATGGCATAATAAATTAGTCTGCACTGGCCTAATTGCCACACACACACGTAGACAGTGACATTTTAGTCTACAACACAATAAAATGCACATGTAGATGTACTCACTTAATCCATATTTATGTTCCTCAAACCCAGTAATTGAGGTAGTTGTTAAAGTTCTTTATCTGGTGAAGTTGAAGACCACATAAGATTACTTCTATTTGAACATCTTCAGATCCAGGAGAAATCATCCTTAACAAGGTTGACTTGTTGCATAAACCTGCCTTTGTTGGTGTTACTATGAAGCTTGGGTCCTCTGTCTACCTTTTTATTTTCTCTCTTACACAAAGACACACAATCATCCTCATTCCTCCTCCTTCAGTCTGATCCCTTTTAATTTCATTTATCTCTTCTGCTATTAAGAAGCCCTTTATTCTTCCTTCCTTCTTCATCTTTTGTTTCTGCCTGGGTATCTTTTAATCCTATTGGATGTGTCCAAATGAGCACCCATGTGCATTTTCCCAGGAACAAATAGCAGTGACACACAGTTGTACTGATGATAATTGTCCCCAGGGAACACCCCTCCACATGCACTAGGGCTCATGGCAAATTGTCAGAGGTTGGGGTAGAGGACAGTGGGGCCAGCACCTGAGCTGGCCCCAGCAGCCTTACCTGGGATCCTGGGGGCCTCCTGGGGCTAGTGGTAACAATCCAGGAACACAGAGCCTGGCTCTGGCCAGCCAGGTTCTGGTTATGGGCAGTGCACACTGCAGCCATGTGAATCACCCTGCTTTTTTTCCCCACTTTTTTTTAGATACTGGGATTTTCTGTTACCTAATTTTGCAACTGGATCCATGTGTGCTTCAGGCATTTTGCAGAACCTCAAAAGACTTTGAGGTGCCACAAACTTCATATTCTCACTTATGTGGACACAACTATTCAGTGCAGAAAGACAACTATACTTCCCCCTTTTCTCTCATGGTCATCTGTGTCCATTTTCCTTGCGTAGTGGTCCAGCTTCAAGTTCTCTAGTTCATCAGACATCAATAATTTTTGAGTTTTCCATGTAGTCTCTTCTCTCTTCTTCTCTATCATGTCTTCAAATTCCCATTTGAACTGCATTGTCATCATCATCTCCAGCTCACTGATTTTCTTTTCAGTGAGCTTTATCAGCTGATGCCTCATGCAGAAATAGCTTTCTTCTGATGTTTATTATTATGTCAAATTAATATAATATCAAATAGCATGTAACTTACCTATTAATAACTATTAACACCCATTTATAAAATGAATTTAATTCTATTTTGACTTTTGTATTATCAAGGTGCTCAAGGCTACAGCAGAAAAGAAATCTTATCAAACAGCCTTAGAAACACACTCACCCACCCACCAACACTCTCAGCTACAGAGAGAACACTGTCCAAAACAAAATAAAACAAAACAAAACAAAGCAAAAAACCAAAAGAAGCATTGCTTCAATGGGGTTATTACTGCCTTGCTGCTTTGCAAGTTACAAAGTGGCAGTTTGGAATTCACTTTGGTTCAGTCACTAAGGTGTAATAAGGCAGATGGTGCACAAGGGATGTCAGAGTCATGCTAGAAATGACAGAATCCTTTTGATTTAGCACTAGTTCAATAATGGAAACAAAACTGTAACATTTTTAATATCTTGATCCCCAGCTACAGCTCTTTAAAGATGCTAAAGAGACAGAGATATGTATTCCCACATGATAACAGGCTTGGTATCACAAGTGCAAATTAAATCCTGCTTTATGCACTGTGAACAAACCTAAAAAAATGCAAGAGAAACTAAGTCAAAGATGAAAGAAAAAGAACCACCAAACTACATAATTCCTCATAGCAGATTTGCTGTTGAAAAGGTAAGTAGGTGTATATTCTTTACTTATTATGACTCTACTGAAACATGAACCTGAAACATGAGCAAGACTCTAGAAAAAACAAAGATTAAATGACTGAAAATGATCTCAGTTTCTCTTTTACAATAAAACCAGTTTAGAGTTGAACTCCTTTCCATTACATCTTTATTTATTGAAAGCTAGTCTCCAGGGCATACTTGTTAAAAATGGTTTTATAAATTAAAGATTTGTAGGCAGAGAAACAGAATTTTATACAGATTATGCTTCAGAACATACTATAGAGAAAGAAATGCACTATTATTATTAATATGTATCTATTTTTTCCTACTCACCATTTTTGTTTACCTCTAATGTCATTAGAGGAGGATAAGCCCTATGAGGAGAGACTTTAGGAACTGGGCCTGAGTAAGAGAAAATTGATAGCCCCCTACAAGTACATCAGGGGCAAGGACCAAGATCTAGGGGAGCAACTCTTCAGGAAGGCCCCTCTTGAGAGGACAAGGACCAATAGGTACAAGCTAACTGAGGGAAAATTAGGCTAGACATAAGGAAAAACTTATTTTTTGTAAGGGTAACTAGAATCTGGAACACACTCCCAGCAAAGGTGGTGCAGTTGCCATCCTTGGAGATGTTCAAGAGGAAGCTGGATTAGCACCTCGTTGAGCTCTTTTGAGCCCAATAACCTCCTGCCCATGGCAGGGGACCAGATTTGATGATCTTGCAGGTTCCTTCTGGTCCTTTGATTCTATTGCCATGTTCAATTTCTTTAGCAGTACTAATGGAACTCTTCCTTGATTTGGAAACTCAAATAGTTGGAAAAATTCTTCTTTGCAAGCTTTTGGATATAGATAACCTTTGTCAGGCTGAGGAAACAACTGAAGTTGGTTTGTGCTCTTCCTGAACGGAATGGTAAAGCATCCAGAGACCAGTACATATATAAGAAAGACAGTCAGGGAATATGTAAATTGAGGTGGTCAATGGGTGAAAGACAGGTAGTGGGGAAAGAGAATTAATGTAACTGTAGTCAATGCCCCCCCCCCTTACCTCCACTTGCCTCTCAACCATTGACTAGCTTGTAGGAAGAGTAGATATGCATTAGAACAATGTTCCAGGGGAACGGCAAGGATTAATTGGTTTCTAAAAGTCTGTTTGTGACAAAGTTTCACATTCTCAGTCTTTGAGGCCAAAGCCAGCAGACAAACAGATTAGGAAATTGAAGACGTGCAAAACAGTGTTCCCTGAAAACCTATAACAAGAGACAAGGCAGCATCCGGTCACGCTGATGAGTTGCAAAGCCCTTGGAATTTCTGGTTTTGGTGAAATGACCCAATTAGGAGGCCAAGGATAACCAAATTAAGATACAAGTAAAAGACTAAATTAAGACGCATACATGTGATGTATTTGAGAAAGAGATATGCCAACAGAGCAGAATGTGGACAATATGATGACGACAGGGAAACCAATCAATGGACCCAGAAACAAAGCATCATCAGGAGAAAAAGAATACTGAAGGAGCAGTTTTCCGAGCAGAAAAGGGGATCCTGAAGCCACCATGGGAAGAGGGCACACCATCAGCCCATCTCACCCACCCCATTGAGGGGGTGGGAGGGGGCTCAACCCTTGACCTCCAAGACTGCTGACATTCAAGCAATAACCAGAAGGCAGCATTTGTGTACTGGACAAATGTACCTTCCCTCTGTAAACCCTGGAACTGGTAAATAAGTAGAATCAGGGGGATTATTTTGTTTGCCTTGTCTTCATTACTTGTATCTGCTATCATGGTATATCAATAAACTGTTCCTTTATGGAATGGAAGAAATCACGGTTGGTCTAAGGGTTTGGGTCCACCCAGAACAGGGTATCAGGACTGGGTCATAAATCCAGTGTCAACAATACCCATCAATTCTCTAGGTTCTGCCTGAAAGGAACAAACTAAACTAAAATAGAGCCATCCACTGCTGATACAGGGGAATTAGTTCTTGCTTTCAGTATTGTTTTCACATTGTGTATTAATGAGTCTTGGGGGGAGGCGGGAGTGGGGGAAGGGAATCATTAAACATCCCTTTGGGGCAAAGAGCAGGTTTCCTCATATAGTGGGTAATTACCTCCTAGTGGGGCTGGACTATATACCTATACCATACTACTTGGAAAGCCTTCTGTCCTCATTACATTATCCAATTTTTTTTTTACAGGAGGGAGTGTGTGCCTGTGTGAAAAGAAAGTAAATTGGATTGTTAATAGCTAGTAACAACCCTCTGACTTTTCTTTAAGAAACATACAGCCTACATGTATATCTTCAGCATGCCAGAAGGCCATTCTTTCTTAAAGGACACCACCTACATCTCTCCATTACCAGCTCTCTTTTGACACCACACTATTCCTGTGACATCTCTCACCACACATTGAGGCCCATGCACACAGGCCTCTTTCACTTTCATTGATGCAAATCCTTTGACATGACCTATATTAGTAATGTGTAATTCAGAATTATATCACTAAGGGTGCATCTACACATAGCCATATGGCATCTTTTTTACTGAACCATTATTTAGTACTTCCTTTTGGAAGTAAAAAAAAATGGTGCAGTAATGGCCCGTACCATGCCACGCTGGCTGCTCACAGTTATTTTTGGCCACTAAGTCACCATAGCAATGCACTATAATGAGGGAACACTTTGCTATAGCAATGCAGTGGTGTCATCACAATTTTTGACAATAGACACTATGGCACTGTAGCACATCAATTCTGTAACATAGTGTCTTGTGTTGATGTGCCTAAGTGTGGTATCATTACTTCAAATTTACATTAGTGGTCAATGGCATATTTGGTATAAATGATTGTGTGAGATATATAAAGAACCTTAAGTTTAGGAATCAGAACCTAGAACTGGTGGCACCCCCAGGGAGGCACTCAGAGCCTGGAAGATGGTCAGGCACAGTGAGGTGGGTGGCTCAACGCAGGAGCACTCCCTACTGATCCACCACATGGAGGCCATGGCTTGTTCCATAGGGCCCACAGCAGTGAAGGGTTTAGCCCACCCTCCCCCCTAGGGGGTAGAAGTATCCTTACCTGTCTTCCAGCTGGAAGTTCTGGCCATGGTCGGCTGTGACTGCTGGGCCATGGTTTGCCAGGCCATGGCCAGTTCTAGGCCATGAGCTGCCGGGCCGCAGAATAAGAACTTTGGGAACTCCTGGTCTATCTAGTTCAATTTTCCATCTCTTGACAGTTATTCCTATCACTCCTTCTCTCAAGGTCTCCAGGCAGAGTGGATTAGCTCCTTGGGCTGTAGATGCTGGCTGGTGTATTCTGCTCACTGGCTCCCTTGGAGCACTCACTGGCCACACCTACATGAGACACTGACTGCACAGTAGCTTGTTACAACTGCTCAGTATCATCGCATGGCATGAAATGTAATGCAATGCTACTACACAGTAGTAATGAACTCCTGTGCAGACAGCATCATCTAAAAGCAATGCTACTGTGCAGTGATGTTAGTGTGCAGTAACTCTGGTTACTGTGCAGTCATTTAGTAACAACCATGCAGTGACTCATGTACATGAGGCCCCTACAACTTTTAATCACATTCCCATCCCAGTTTGATCTGCTACTTTCAATATCTCATTTTAAGCAAAAGATCTGGAATCTAGAGTAAATAAAAACATGTGTAGAAACTGTCACATGATTTGATAAGACTGATATTCTGATACCTTCATATTAGATTCTTCCACAGTTCCAAAAGGGGGTGGAAATTGCTGAGAGTATTTATTAATTTAATAAAAATTAAGGATTTTTATAGAGAAAATATTTGAGCAACAATTTGAAGAAGCCCAGGAGCACCCCCTTCCCACACACACACCAGATAAAAATTGGAGAGGACCATGGTCAGCAGCATGAGAATGAAGTAAGAGTTCCACAATTGGCTTGATTAGGAAAGGAGATAAAATGGACTGGGATAAGTTTATGGAGTGATGGGATGGCAGAAAGTGGGAATCTGGCTGTGTAGTTAGGGTATGCAATGTAATGTGTATGTGCCGTTCTATGTTGAAATATATAGTAGAATGTGTTTGGTTTTTCCCATGCTTCTGGAATTTGCTGGTTGTCCCACTAGGTTAGGATGAATTTTCCACCCCTCTGTTTCTACAGATGTGAGGGATTTATTTCTTCTTCGGAAGCATTGCGCGTTGGCTGCAGGCAAGGCTGTGAATTTTGACTGGGGTGTTCTGATGTTTCTGCTGGGACAAAAAACCTGGAGGTTCCTGGCTTGAGGGTCTTACTCAGGGTCAGACCAACTGTCATATTTGAGATCAGGAAGGCATTTTATCCCATGTTACCCCCTGGCATGACTGTGGGGGAGGGAGGGGGTGTCTTCCTTTGTAGCAGAGGTCATGTTCCTCTTCCTTGGATATCTTGGGACCCCTCTACACATACAGGCAAAGGTGTCATGGTATCTAATCACACAATTCACACAATCACACAATCGTGCCTCCTGCCATACCTCACGTGTATGGCAGGAGGCATGATTGTGGAACCATGCATTAGATTTTATAATGTCTCATTGCCAGTGCAGAGGGAACAAGAAATAAGCTCCCATAGCTGGGAGCCCCTCAACCAAGGGTCTCCCAACCATGGGGGCATCCAATACACCCCTGGGGCTGGGAGATGCAGTTGCTGCAATTTCCCAACTCGAGAGGTTTCATGCAACCTTAAGGCTGGGAGACTGTGGCAGCTGTGATCTCCCAACCCCGGGGGTTTCATGCACCCATGGAGCTAGGAGATCACAGATGTGCCCTGTGGCTGATAGGACCCAGCTGAGTCCTGGCAATGGGAAGCATGCTGCAGTGACCCAGCATCCGCAGCTGTGGGTCTTTGGGTCCTGGAAGCTGTAGGGTGCTGCTGGGACCCTGAGTTGGCAACTGCTTGGACTGAAAGTCTCCTCATATGTGGGATTCCAAGTCCTAGTTGTGCATGGTTCACCCAGCACCCGAGAGCCCTGAAAACATACAGGGCTTCCAGCTTCAGGGAAGACCCTGTAACAGGTGAAAATTAAAACGTGATAGCAACCAGCTATACAGCTATAGTACACATTTTCAACGTCTAACTTTATAGCTGCTTGGAGATTTTTGTGGTATGATATGTACTTTGCATACGTATCTGGGCTCAGGTGTAATGTAGTTAATTGTGTATTTAACCAGTTAATTACATGATACCTGTAACATATAGAGGGGCCCTTGGTGTTTAACAATTATTTCCTACCTTTGACATTGACAGTGCCTGTGACATGGCTTTTTACCCATGTAATATTTCACTCCATAAGGTGGCTTGTTCTTATTATATTCTTTGATTCCTACTGAAAGGACAACTTTTGTTCTGCTGTTGTATTATACTTAAGTGCATATTTTGGCCTTCTCTGAAGGTAAAGGAGTTAGCTAGGGCTTCCTCCCTCACAATATTCAGGAGGAGAGATGATTTGACTTTATCATTTTTCTCTTCTGCCCCTGTGTCCACTAGGTACTACAACTGGCTTGGTTTGGAAAATAAAAGATTAAATGAACTGGAACCACTGAAAACTTTGTCTGAATGCCTTCCAGTTCTCTGCTATGTTGCCCAGCATCAGAGCGGCAGGTTGCAAAACTTCTACTACAGCCAACAGTCCATTTACCTAGACTACAACTATCTATGCTCTCTGTGCCCATTCTTGAACCCTCAGTCTTCAGTGTGTCTAACAACAGCTGTTGGGGTATCTCTATAAGCCCAGAGTTACTTCACTGATAGATTTAAGATTTTGGGGCACATCCTGGGAGCACGTGAGAGAAACTTAAGCAGGGTGCAGTTGGCTACAGTCTTCATGTGATCAAGTACTGCTATGGTGTACTCACACATTTCCAAAATCTGAGGAGTGCATGTTCAGAATCCCACCTGCCTACCAGACTTCAGCTCCTACAAATATGTGGGGAGCCTGCTCCAATGAGTTGGATTAATCAAGTTGGTCAGAGCATAGAAATTGATGCATTCCAACAGTTCTGTGTGTCATGTGTATTAGCGTTGCCACCTGGCTCTGTGCTGAAAAAATGGCAGTGGTGCACTTTGAAATAAAACATGTCCAATGAGCTTTTATCAGTACAGGGATGCCAGCAATGCTGATACACATGACATGCAGTTGCTTTTAATTAGTGTTCCTCATGACTTAAAACACCCAGCACCACATCCAGAGTAAAAATGCTCAGAGTCCTCAGAGAGAATTAGTCCTGGTCCTGCGCCGATTGGATTAACCTTGTCCAGGGCCTTAGGACCAGGCATATTTTATGAATTCTAAATGACTTAAACAGCGGTTTGGGGTTACCTAAATATTTAACACAGTCAACATTTTGAAGTTTTGAACACACCAGTAGTCAGTAGTTGAACTTTAGGTACCAAATGCCCAAGTCAGTTTTTTTTCCAGAAAAAGTAGACATGTGGGGTTTAGGCAGCTTGTTTGTCTGTTTGGGTTGGGGAGGGTGGGGGCAGGTTTGGTGGATTGATCACTTGAACATAGTGAATAAATTTCTCCAAACATAAAATTTGGGACCAAGTCCAAATTTGGATGTAGGCATCTATGTTTGATCTGATGGCCCCTCAAATCATCATGTCCTTTCTCTGAAGCTAGATTCTATTTATTACAACTTCAGAGGTATTTGATGAAGATGAGCAGGCTGAGGACCAGTAGGAATGTCCCAGGTCATTACATTGCTGTCAGCTCAACTTTGATATCCAGAAAGATACCTGAAAAGATTATTAAACAATCAATTTAGAGATGTGTGAGGGATAGGAAAGTGATAAAAACTAGGCAACATGGATTTGTCAAGAAAATGATGTCAAACCAATCTAATTTCTTTTTTTGACAGGATGAATGATTTGGTGTATAAAGGGAAAGCAGTAGATGTGATACATCTTGACTTTAGTTAGGCTTTTGACACCATTGCACAAGGTATTCTTTAAGAAAAATAGGCAAATCTACCCTAGATAAACACAAATTAAACTGGCAACACAACTGGTTGAATTGAAAACAACTTGTTTATTGTTGGATTTGGAAGGAAGCTCCAGTAAGGACCCACCAAAGTCTTCCTTGGGATTGATTATGTTATTTTCAGTTATTAGGATAAACAGGACATCTAGGCAATCAACTGTTTCTTTGGAACTCCTTTCTCAGGCCAGACCCCTCATTTTTAGGTGTTTCCTGCTACGACATCTGGTCATTACAAGCACAAATAAGATATGATGCTCTCATAAGGATGTTGCCTAATGAGGCAATCTAGCCCATGGCTACTCAGACTGAGACTTGGGCAGTACCTAGGCTGTGTACACATATTCAGCACACCCGGGGGAATTCTTTTGGGTTTGTTCTACTGGTAGAAAAACTTGCCTGGAGATGCATGAAGAGACAGTCGAATCCTGAGCCCCTGAAGAGTAGAGAGTTTGCAGTGCTAAATCTGTGTAGTAGGGCTGTGTGAAATTTTGCTGGCAGTTTTGTTTTGAAGCTGTTTTTACTCATTTTGAACTCAAAACAGCAACACTGAAATGAAACAGGGAGTTTTGAAACAGCCTCAAAACAAAACAAGGCAAGTCAAGACACTTTGAAATTTTCAAAATATTTTGAGTTTGGAAGCTTAAATTGGGCTTGCCTGCAGGGAAATAGAAACTAAAATAAGGAGAGGGGGGGAGAAGAGCGGGGGAAGGAGTGCTGTCATTATTGACTGTGTAGCTGGCCAGTGACTGTCACCCTTCCTTGAGGTCTCCTCCAATCCCAGTGCTCTGGGGGAGGGATGGAAAATCTGCATAAAAGGCAGCATTGTTTGAACTGCCCTGCTTTCTGCCTTGGTGTCAGTTACTGAACTGTGTGTTCCAGTCTTGCTTGTCAGCAACTAGGGCTGCAGGACCCCAGAACCCAGACTCCTCATGCACCTATCTCCTGACAGGTGGCAAGCTTCATGGCCACAGCAGGGACTAGCAGGTCTGCAGTTTTCACCCCCCTGTGCCCTAAGTCAGACAGTCAGTTGCACAAGCAACCAGGTCACAAGTTTTGCCTGTCAGCCACTAGGGGTGCAGGGCCCCAGAATCCAGAAGCCCCTGCACCAATCTCCTTGATAGCTGTCAGGCTTTGTGGCCTCAGCAGGGGCTAGCATCCCTGCAGTTTTGACCCCGCTGTGCCTTAACACATACACATCACATAAGTTATGCCTTCAAGATTTTGAGGTGCAGTTTCCCCAAAACTCCTGCACCTATTCCATTGAAACTTGGCATGCCTCATGCCCTTAGAAGAGGCTACTAGTCCTGCAACTTTCATCTAAATCAGGCTTGAAATGACAAAGTTATAGGCTGTTTTGAGTTTCCCCATGATAACCTATGGGATGAAATGAAATGGAACAGTGGCTTTGAATGAAATTTGAAACGAAACGCTGTTCCATCAAAATGTTGAAATGCAAGTCAAAATGGAGCAGTGCCATTTCACACAGCCCTACTGTGTATCCCCTTCCTGTGTACACATCTTAGCACATTCTGCATGCTCTCTCAGTCTGGTTGGTGACATATGGCAGCAGTGCATAGGACAGCCATGATTAGTTGACCGAGACTGCTTGGAGTCAACTGGTGTCTACCTGCAGCACAATGTGGGATTGTGAAGGGTCATGTTCTGCTCCTTGCTTCACTGAAGTAGCAGAGTTCAGCTCAACCAGCATATTGTCTCCTGGAAAAGGGAAGGGAGGGAGAGGTGAGGTGAGGTGGGAGAAAAGGAGCAAAGCACCCTGGAATGCTGCAGGACTATGCCATGGCTTCTCTCAGATGGGTAACTTTTACAGACATTTATACTCCTAAAATAAATTAGTTATTTTTCTCCTGGAGCAGCCATTTTTGCTCTCAGAGAAAAAACCTTGAATTTGTGTACACTTATGGTTTCTCATGGGAGAGCAGCAACTCTTCCAGGAGAAACTGATTATCTATATGTGGCTTTAGATGCCATAGTCAATCTTCAGTTCCCCTTCATAGCTACAACCTACTTCTAGTGTTTGCAAAAGTCAGTCATCTGAAGTTTAACATTAAAGTTCCCAGGTATCTACAATTCTGCTGAGAAGATGCCTTAAGATATGTTTCACTCTTGACAGTACTAAACAGTTTGGGCCAAAACCTAACCTATCTCCAAATATCACCCATGGACTAGAAAGGGCCAAAATCAACCTTTGGTCTTGTGTTAAAGCTTGCCCATTGAACAGCTGGGAGAGAAAAATGTGCATCACAAGTTATGGGGCCAGATGGAGAGTATGTCTCTGAAGAGTAGTCCCTTCTCAGAATGGAAGGGAGTCCTGGCTTGTGTTCCATAATCCCAGGACTCTTTAGGCACTTCGCATTAGGCAATTAATGTTTAAAACAAAATAACACCAAGAAGCAAGCAAGGAAAGTTATGTTTCTTTATATGATCATAGTACCCCTTCTGGGGCATATCACCCGGTTGTTTCTGCTAAGGTTATAATTACATTTTCAGTGAATGCAGGTACCTTAAATGTATCAAGAACTGGGTGTATCAGGTGCCTGAATAGGAATATGGACACAACCTTGTAACAGGGTATTCAGGTTGTCTCTTTAAGGTGATGGGCATATCTGACTTGTGATCTGACCATATAAGGAGCTATAACAGTTGGATATCTGAAAACAAGAGTGAGTTTCAGTCTGGCCTGTGAAGAAGTCAAACCTACTAGTCAAAGAACATTGTGAAGGCTGCTAGAGGGGAAGTCAAAGTGCTGGCAGAAGCAGAACACCAGAAAGGTTGTAAAGCACAGTGGAGGGCCAGAGTATGCACCAGAGAAGTTGCAAAGCACATGGTGAAGAACCAGAGGTGAGAGCCAGTGGAGAGGTATTTCAATTATGGAAAACATTTGGATACAATGTATGAAAGCTGAGACTGTTGAAAGACTGAAGAAGGAGCAAAAAGTAATTCCTTGACTGGTATGGACTAGGCTGGGGAAAAAGACACCAGCCAAAAATAATTCCCCATCATGCTTTATCATTTTCCATTCGCTATATATAGATAGTTCTGGGGTTATTTCATGTACCCTTGGACATAGTTTTGAATAGCTGTTTTAAGCTGCCTGTACCCAGTTAAACTGAATTTTCTCTTAGGCAAGTTGCTCAAATTTTAGGAGTTACAACACCTAGGAAACGTATTTGAAATTGGCTACTAAGCGCCTAAAACCAAGTGAAACAATGATGTTTCTGGGCTTGGTCAGTCCACTCCAATGACCATCATTAATGAAGAGGTTGAACAAAACTGGTCCAAGGACAGAGCCTTGAGGGACCCCACTGGTCACAGGGCGCCATAACGATTGACTTCCATCAACTACCACCCTTTGGGTCCGACCACGGAACCAATTCCCCAGCCAGCAGATCATGGTGGACCTAAGGCTGCAGTTGGCCTGTTTTGCCAAGATGTGATCATGGGATACCAGATCAAAGGCTTTTTTTAAAGTCAAGGTATACAACATCAATTTCTTCCCCCTTGTCCAGGTAATAGGTCACCTGGTCAGAGAAGGAAATGAGATTGGTCAAACAAGACCTATGTGCAACAACCTATCTGTCCTTGGACCCATACTGTTCAACATCTTCATTAATGATGTGGACATTGGAGTCAGGAGTGGACTGGCCAAGTTCGCTGATGACACCAAAC
>NW_017728931.1:112900684-112932579 GCF_001723895.1 Crocodylus porosus | reverse complement strand
GGAGGCAAAGAAATCGTTAAACATGTTAGCTTTGCCATCTGGTGTGACGACCAAGATTCCCATGGCGTCCTGCAAGGGCCCCACATTACCTGGGACCTTCTTTTCGGCCCCTACGTATTTAAAAAAGGACTTCTTATTGTCCTTTCTTGAAGATAGGCACCACTTTGGCCTTTTTCCAATCTTCAGGCTCTTCACCAGAGCACCAGGAGTTCTCAAAGATCCATGGCAGGGGCTGAGCTATGATGCTAGCCAGTATGTTTGATATTTAAATGTAGAAATCCTGACTTTGCCAACTACTTACATAAGCAGCAAAGTGCAGATTTCCTATATTTGAAAATACAAACTCAGCAACTAATTCAGACTTCAGTTTCTTTGAATAATCCAACACTATTGGTTAAAAAATTATCAAAATTCCTACTAATAAACTTCCTAGTAGTACTTGAATATTCACAGAAAGATAAAAGAACATTTTAACATGATGAAAACACAGTGACTCTTAAATTTATTTTCAGATAAAATGGTATTTGTGAAAAAATTACACATTTGGTTATCTCTCATGAGTTTTCAAAGATGATGACCAGTGTTTCTGCAATCATATTGGCCAACTCCCTCAGCAGCCTCAGATGCATCCCATCTGGCCCCATGGATGTACATGTCCAGCTTTTCTAAATAGTCCCTAACCTGTATTTTATTTTGCTACTGTTGGCTGCTAAGCTCCTCCCCAAACTGTGCTGTCCAGTGCAGTAGTCTGGGACCTGACCATGCCTGTCATGACTGAGGTGAAAAGGACATTGAGTGCTTTAGCCTTTTCTGCACCCTCTGCTACTAAGTTGCCTCCCCCATTTAATAAATAACCTAAACTTTCCCTGATCCTCCAGTTATTGCTGTAGAAACCCTTCTTATTACCCTTCATGTCCCTTGCTAGCTTCAACTCCAGCTGCACTTTAGCCTTCCTGATTTCATCTCTGCATGCCTTAGCAATACTGTTATACTCTTCCCTAGTTGACTGTCAAAGCTTCAACTTCTTATAAGCTTCCTTTTTGTGTTTTAGCTCCCTAAAGAGTCCTCTGCTAAGCCAGGCTGGTCTTCTGCCATACTTGCTAGTCTCCCTGCATTTCAGGATGGTTTGTTTCTGTGCACTCAGTAAGGTTTCTTTAAAATACAGCCAGCTCTCCTGGACTTCTCTCCCCTCAAACTGGCCTCTCAGGTGATCCTGCCCATGAGTTCCCTGAGTGAGTCAAAGTGTGCTTTGTCTAAGGTCCATACTTTGCTGTTCAAGGAGAATTCCTTTTTTTTTGCCCCCCATTATTCTGAAGAAGGGAGTAAATTTAAAAAGGAAGGCATACTTAGATTTAGCATCAATATACTTTATGATATTGTTCATGTCATTTAGAAGTTAAGAACATAGAAACTCTGTAAGAGATGGGATAAGCATGACTTTTCTGGAGGGCTGATCCAAAGCAATGATAAAGTGCTGCCAGACCCAGCTATGATAGGATGCTATGGCTAATTTCACTATCTACCTATATCAGGCATCACCAACCTTGTGCTCCCACAGGCCAGTACTTGCAACCTTGTCCCCTACCAAGGGTCACAAATCTCTGCTTCTCTTGGCTACAGAAAGGGTTAAATTTGGAGCACTGCAGGAACAGAGTAGGTAGGGCTGGGAAGTCAGCAGGTACTGTGGAGGCTGCAAAGTGCTGCCAATTCCCTGAACTGCCAGGGGTTGGATCCAAATTTTCAGAGGCTGGATCCAGCCCACAGACCAACCCCTGCCCTTTATTGAATAAACATGTACCACTGTATCACTCTAGCTTGCCATTACTTCTTTTTATATAGCTCTCAGTTGATCTATACTGAAAAAACACCTACCTGCATATCATTTCAATGTAGTGTTATCTTAATTTTAGTAAAGCATCAATTGAAACAGATTCATGAATAAGCGATTATTATGCAGATAAATTATTCTTACTTAATTTTAAACTTCCTCTACTAATACATTTTAAATCCAGTTTTGTATCTAATTTTTGGCTGTGCAAATTAATAAACCTGTAGACCACAATTCTGATTATTCAGCTGGTCACATTTTGCTACACGTTTTATAGTCAGCCACCATTCTGTTGTGAAAATCCTTAGTATTCATCATTGTTTCACTTAATACAGATTGCTTTATTGTCTAGTCAGTCATTTCAGTGTGTAGTCTATTCTTTTGAAAAGTGTTAGCTTTGTAAACCACAATTTAATTTAAAGGCTTATTCAGCAGAATAATTTAGTATCAACTAACTGGCTGTCATTAGGCAAGTGTATTGAAATCACACTCACTCTTCATCTCAGATTGTAGGCTTGGGAAGGAAAGTGTGTTAGAATAAAACAGTAATAGTGGTAACTCTATATTATGCCCCAAATATCCAGTTGACTAAATCCAGTTTTCACATCTTTAAATTAAGGCTTACAACACTTATAGTAAGGTGACTTTACTGAACTTAGGTAGGTCAAAGGCATAAAGCAAGCAAAGTAAATCAGGTTGAAGAGAAGATACAAAAACAACCTTTTGTAAAAGCCATAAAGAAATGGATCCTATAAAAAAGGATAAATTGCAGAGTAGAACCAAACATTTTGGTTAGGAATGAGCAGGTCTCAAAAATGTATTGTGTTGTTTAGTTAAACACAATAATAGAAGGTTACAATTCAGTGATTGTTCTGCTAATATTAAGGATTACTTTCACACAGACTAGTACAAAGTCATATCACTCCCTAGTATGAAAATACCCCTTGATATCTTGAAACCCACTCAGTATGCAGAATGATTTTAGGATGCTAGGCTGTGTTGTACAAACATAATATAGCTTTCTGTCACCTGAACTGCAGAAAAGACCTTCAGGGCTAGATTTGCAATCCAAATTGGAAAGATGAGCTACTTGAGAGAGCACCATGGCATATAAACATGACATTCTGGAGATTTGGGAGACCCTGAATCAGGGGAGGAAAATTATTTGGGACTGTGGGCCACCTAAGCAGTTCTGGGGTGTTGCTGCAAGCTGGTCAACACCCTCCTCTCTCAACTCCCACAACAACTTGGAGCCCATGGACCCTGTGGCTCCTCCCTGCCACTGCCAACAGCACACAACCCAAGCCCTGAATCCAGCCTACCCCACCTCACCCTGCACCCAGACTCCCCTTGACCAAAGCAGACTAGCCAGACTGTGACCACACAGCCCCATCCCCGGCCCTGGGCACCAGCCACGGCTGAGCAGAAGCTGCTACTCAGTGCAGAAGAAAAGTGGCCCATCCCCCTCACCATTGCTGGGCTCTTCTTACTGCAGCTGCCCTGACCCTGGGCCTGGGCTTCCTTGCAGCTCCTCTTCACCGCCATCACTGCTGCCACCAGGCCATTCAGCGGGGCAGCGGTAGCAGTGCAGAGGAGCCATAGCGCAGCCCGGGCATGGGCTGTGGGTGGCTGCAGCAAGAAGGGCCCAACAGCAGTGAAGGGGAAGGGCTGGTTTTCCTCTGCACCAAGCAGCAGCTTCTACCTGCCTGCCACTGATGCTGCCACTGCTCAGTGTGGGTGGGCGAGTCTGGAACAGAGGCGGGGTGGGCAGAGTCAGGGCTGTGTGCAGTTTCTGACTGGTTCAGAGCTGGTCCGCTTCACTGGGCTAAGTCCAAAGCAGGTGCAGGGTGGGCCGGGGCCAGAGATCCCATCAGTATCACAGGGCTGAAGCCGGCAGAGGTGGTATCCAGAAAGAGCCACCTCCACCTGGGCTGCCTAGAAAGGCAGTCCAGCTGTGGAACTGCACCTGTCCTGCTGAGTGACCAGAGGGGCAATGGCACATGACTTGAGCCAGAAGCACCTTGGCCAGGTAGGACCAAGGGACTTCCCATGTAGACCACAATTCTGATTATTCAGCTGGTCACATTTTGCTACACGTTTTATATTCAGCCACCATTCTGTTGTGAAAATCCTTAGTATTCATCATTGTTTCACTTAATACAGATTGCTTTATTGTCTAGTCAGTCATTTCAGTGTGTAGTCTACTCTTTTGCCATGGATAGGAAAAACTCCCTCCACAGGCCATATCTGGCCCATGAGCCATATATTGCCAACTCCTGCCCTAAAGCTTTTGTCATTGGGGTACTGAAGAAGCAGTCTGTTTACTCTGCTGCTCTTCATCCTTCCTTTCCTCAGGATCCTGAACTCAGTCACCTTGTGCTCACTGCTTCCTAAGTTGCCATCTACTGGTACATTCCCCACCAATTCTTCCCTCTTTGTGAGCAGATAGAGCAGAGCACAGAGCAGCTACTGGCAGAATTCCTGTGCTTCCATCTTGTTTCACATAGGTGAATACTCAACACACTGGAGGGAATGGAGGAAAAGGATGGAAGCTTGGCTTTGAAATCTCATGCTCAGACAACCTTCTGATGGCAGGCTGTACTATCACAAAAGATGAAATAGAGGTGAGTTAGTAGTATAGCAACCTCTGGCTCTATAGCTAAGTATAGACATTCACAGGTGTTAGGGGGAGGTTACATCAATTTAAAATGGCTGGGCAATATCAGGTAAGTAAGAATGGGGGGATAGCTTGGGGTTTGGGGATCCAGCAGGCTAGAAAGGATTGGAGGTCTGCGGGGGGATGGAGGGAGGTGTGACCTATAGTTGGCATAAGAGGGCAGGTGTGACCTGCAAAGGGTTGGGTGGGCAGGCACAACCTTCAGGTGGGATGGAGGGGGAGACATGTCCTGCAGGTGGGTTGGGGTGCAGTCCCCCCCAGCACATATACACCCCATCTCTCTCACCTCTTCCTCCACCAGGACTTACTTGCTCAACTCTCGCAGCAATGAATGCTAATAAATATGGCTTCACCCAGAGTTGCTTGTAGGATGGGGTTGAGAGGGCTGGGTGGTGGGAGGGAGGGAGGGAGCAAGGGGCGATGGTGGGGACAAAAAATAGACCAGTAATGGGCAGGGAGTGAAAAAAGCATCCCTGGGGCTGGGACCAGTGGTTGGGTCTTCCCAGCCCCAGGCCTGTGCAGGGGAAGTGGAGAGAAGTTCCATGCACTGGTGTGACCTAAATTCAATAAGTCTGATACTACATAAATCCAGATTTATCTTAAACTGGGTTCTGCAATTTTCAGACCAGTTTGTGTGCATGGAACATGTGTACAGTTATAGGATTAGCCTGATTGCCGGTCACCAAGACTAGATCTCTAAGTCTAAGGCCAGCACTGGGACAAGCTAAGTTTAAATTGGGAAGCCATTTTGAACCTGATTTAACCTTCCCAAACATCTGTATTTAGCCTATAAGTAACAGTGAGACATATGCCTAAAACCTGCATAAATGCCACTTAGACATTTCAGAGGTGGAATAAAATCTAGGTCACATTATACAGTATTTTACAAACTGTATTTCACTGTGTATGTGCCAGAAAAATATCAGTAAATTAAAGAGAGAGGCATGAATTATTGCGGGTGATATCTTTTATTGGACCAACTGCATGGTTTGCAAGCTTTCAAATGCAATGCATTCTTCATGAGGTCACAGCATCTCTTCTACAGTACGCAGTAAACTAAAAGTTGTCTACAGTTAATGTAATTATGTAAACATATACTATTTGATTTCAGTGAGTGACTTGTAAAGTGCAAGCAGTGGAAGTAGTCCTCTCTACTGGTGTAAAAATTCCAATAATATCAGAAAACAGTACTGCAGTTTAGAAGTGTTGTGCATTTCTGATGTGTGAGTCATAAAATAAGCAGATGATTTATGGATTAGCAAAACAAGGCAAAATTTTGTACTGTGGCAAGGGCATTTAATAACTTCTATAGGATGTTTTCCAAAGACTATTTAAAATCCATATAAAACCGATGAAAAATGAAAGGAGAGGGGTAGAGAGGAGGGGATGGGAAACATAATATATCTGTATACAAACTTAAAATATTGTAGATGATTAGACCAGGAGAAAACAGCAATAGCATAGATCAAAAAAAAAAAGATGGGAGGGGGAGAAAATGAAATTATAAAGCTACCACGCATGACATATTATAAAGCTCATATAATTATAAGTATCAAGCTCAGTAAAGTTGGGGTATAGCTTTGACAAAAAATAAAAATTTGGGGGGGCTATATCAACCTCTCCTTTATCAGAAATGGAAGTGAATGATGCAGTGGATTTCTCATGTTTTTGTAAAGGGGTAATCATAGCTATCCAACATAAGTCAGCATTGTCTTAGACCCCACAAAACTATGTCTGCTGGAACTCTGCTTGGATTATCTTTTGTGTTGCTTTGGTATCACGGGCAAGAGTGGACAGAACCCTTCACTCTCTGCATTATCATTCCCTGCTGACTCCCACAGAGAATAGAGCAAATGTTAACTGCTGCTTGCTGCTATTTTTCCCCCAGATTCTTCACAGCTAGTCATAGATGTTTTCAGCCAATGTGGAGAAATATGAGGGCTAGTTGAACCTAATGCAGAGAATGATCAACCATGTGGTAGCTTCTGGATCTGAAGCAACACTGTGGTTTACACAACTGAGAGTCAGCAACTCCTAGTCAACTATCTCTTCAAATCTTGTCTGCCAGAAGGGACTTCTTAATTAATCGCCTTTTGAAGTTCCTTACTCCTTCCCAGATTTTCTTTACAGGAGGGCATAGTCTACTATAACCTTTCACAGAGCAAATGAGAGAAATAAGATGTAGATGCCAAATTACAGTACTTCAGCAGGAAGCATAATAGACAATCCCATGTACAAAACTAGTTAATGGTGTTTGTATTCCAACTAAAGTCTAAGTCTAAGGCTCCTATGTTTTGGAAGCAAAATTTAGACCATCAGAAGACTTCTGGAATCTGCTTCATAGCAACTGATCAAAGGAAAAATACATAAGGATTATGTTGCATATATTCATAAGACATTCAGCTCTCTTTCTTTGCTGCTGATTATTATACTTCACACTTCTTTAGTGCCTTCCATCTTTGGATCACAAAGCATTTTATAAGCATTAGGAGGTTTTTCACTGCCATTACTCAATACTCAGAATCCTCTTTGCTTTGTTTGGCACATCTGTCAAAAACGCATTCCCATCCATCTGGCAAAGTACGTACTGTGAAACATATTACAGAAACTCAGAAATACTTTCAGAGATAACATAAGAATAGATATGCAAAGATATAAGTAGCTACAAAGTTGTTTTTCTTTCATACTGCCATCTGTACCTGATCAAAGTAAGTGTCTTCCCACAATTAATGGTTTTTCAAAAAAGACTTTTCTGTGCTAGTGGATCTAATATGATGTTAACGATTGCCTTAATTTTGTTACTCATACATAAAACTTAGCTGCCTTCAAACCAGGTTAGGATTTTGAGGATCACACTTTTGGACCCACATATAAAGTGTCGATTATGTATTATAGTCTGTTTGTGCAGATAGGAGTCAAGTCAAAATAGGATTGATCTGAACATCATAAGAAGACTTAAATCCAATCTCTCAATGAAAGTGGGGTCCCTAACTTTGAACTGCAGGGAGACATCAATTTCTCCTTAGGATTCACACCCCTGATCTGTCTCCTAGATGAGGGGCCTAGACAAAAACAATTTATTTTTCACAAAGTATAGCAAAAAATAAGGTATTGGTGCTGTGTCCCTCTTACCCAATAGTGTAACAAGTGGCATCTCACCTGCAATATGAGCTACCTAGGTTCAAATATGCCTCAGGACCCTTCACCCCATATGTTGTACCTCACAGGAGGGCCTATATCCTAAAGGCCAAAGAATTGGCTGCTAGGGAGTGTTCATACGTTTTCCTACTGAATCTATTCCACTACATATAAATGTGCTTAATTACTAAATATTTCAATATTGTGCACTGAATTCTACACTGGAGCAGAGTTTGGAATCTGAGTATCACACACCCCAAGTGTAAGCAGGAATTGGAGAGGCAGACTTTTCCACCACAACTTACTTTGTTTTCAAGTTAAGTATCTCTTAGCTCATCAACGGGATTAGATCCATAGCCACAAAGGATGCCAAATTTGTGAATCCTGCTGGGGTTTAGGCAAGACAGGTGACAAACTACATAGTGCTATTACGATCTAAGTGTCTCTGCATTTCCTGAAGCAGAACTGTAGGTGTTTGAAGACTTTGGTTATAGAAATTTGGGTGACTTTAGATGTGCCAGGAGGCTGCTCCACCATGCTGTAATTACAGCGTGTCAGAGCAGACTCTATTAATTGATTAATTGAGTCTGCTGGACCATGCTAATTAGTGTGCCCCAACCAGTCCCCATGTCTCATGTATCAGAATCCTTGCACTTCAAAATAGAGGCAGAAGCTAAAGCTAAAGCACTCCCACTGCCATTTTGAAGCATAGAGATGCTGATACAAGAGATACTTCATGCACTTTAATTAGAGTGGCTCTTGAAGCTGCACTAATTAAAGTGCCCTACCCTCACTGTAGAAATGTATGTAAAAACTCCCTTAGAAATTAATTTACAATTTAGGTAGGGTTTCTGAGGATCAAACATTTGTACCACAGCAAATAAAGTGCTCATTAGGCACTAACGTCTGTTTTTGCAGATAGGCATCAACTCAAGAAAGGTTTTATGAGCACATGTCATTTTAAAGTGAAAATCTATATGGTTTCTTTAATGTACAATTCAGCAAAGTCCTGCCTACATGTATTTTTGTGTGGGTGAGTTCTTAGATGCTGCTGCAGAGATTTATGCACTGTAGAATGCAGCCACAAATGGGTGTAGTTATTTAAAAGCAAATCATCTGCATGCTTGAGATATCTGTCATTTTGAATAAGAGATTTATGTTAACATCTAAACCATACCTAAAACTGCCAAAATGTAGACCTTCCTTCACCATCAGTGCCCATCTTATGTCCCAAGTCATCAACAGGAGGGATGAGGATGTTCTTGGCAATGAACAGCAGTTAGGGTCCTTTGCTGGGAAACAGGTGATGAATATTCACCTCTAGGAAAGTATAGAACTGAAATGCCACAGTCCCTGGGCAAATGCTCTAACCACTGATCTATAAGCTTCCCTGCTCCTTACATGGAGCCACACCCCTTGCTGAGAGAATCAAAAATTAAAATCCATGTAAGTCACCCAACATACCTTATAAACTCTAGCTATGCAAATATTACCCATCTAAAGATGGACCTGAATCTGGACCTATACAATTATGAAATGTTGAAAGTAAAGTTTTCAGAAACCTCTTAATCACTTGATTTTCACTGGTAAATCAGTGGAGGTTAGGAAACCTATTCCTTTCGGGTTAGAAAAAAATATGTTAGAAAAATGTTCCATATTTGGATATTTGTGAATACCTTAGTTGCTTCATTAACTTGCACAGGATGTATGTTTTAAGTGTATGCATTTTGGCATGAAAATTCTTGAAAATCAGTATTTTGTGTATCAATAATATCAACATACTTCAGTGTTTCAATTATTCAAACACAATTAATAAGTGTAATGAAACACTATGAAAATGGTGAAAAGTCAATTCTTGAGATGCTGAAAGAAGTGTAATGAATAAGTTATTTTACGGGGTTAATAGGAATGTATCCATATCCATATCCAAATATGAATAATAATAGTCACAGATTTTAAATGAATTGCCTGCAGACACTTCATTTGCTAGGACTCATCAAGTAGATTAGATACTTATTTAAATAATTAATAAATCCTCTCTTACAGTTTCCGTAATGCATTTGATTTCATTAAATTTTCTTGTATAAATTTTAACTTACTTAGAAGCTACTGCTTCTTATTATATTTTCAGATAAAATAATTCTGTCTCTCTCTTTGTCCTCCTTTTGCATTGGTGATGTCACATGTAAAACAAATATTTTGCAGGATGCCACTAATGCACATGGTTCTTCGAATGTTTGAATTGGTTTCACATTTGGTAAGAATAAAAGATTGATTAAGATGATTTATATTCAGGAAACCAAATTAAACACCCAGTAATGGAATAACTGAATCCGTTAAGCCTTAAATATATATGGTTAGCTTTTACATGTGTATATGTAAAATTGCTACCAACAACTTGCAATCTTTCCACTGTACCTACTGCTACTTACACACTTGGTTGAAATTTTCAATAACAGAATACAGTGTTAAAATCCCTACTGACTAACAGGACTAAGGTTTAACCCTTTACTTTGTTGCCTTAGCCCTGAGACTGCAGTATGACTTCTGTAACAAACACTGTGGTACAAAGCATATTACTGAGAAAATGAGTTAAAGCAAATAATGCATACAGTATATCCAAAAGACATTACCCAAATATTCATTCACCTATAATTTTTAAAATGAAGTAATCTTAAATTCAAATTCATAAATGAAGTGCTACTTTAGCTATGGTTTTTTTTTTTGCCATTATTATTTATTATTACTGTCATTGATGGATATAAACTGTTCAGGAAGGGCAGGCAGAAGAGAAGAGGAAGAGTTATTTTCTTTTATGTTAAAGAGCTATATGATTGCTCAGAGCTCCAGTATGAAACAGGAGACAGGTCTGTTGAAAGTCTCTGGATTAGGGTCAGAGGGGAGACCAACAAGGGTGATATCATGGGAGGCATCTGCTCCAGAGCACCAGACCAGGAGGATAAAGTGGATGAGGCTTTCTTCAAACAACTAGTGGAGGTTTCCAGATCACAGGCCCTGGTTCTCATGGGGGACTTCAGTCATCCTGACATCTACTGGGAGGGAAAAACAGCAGTACACAGGCAATCCAGAAAATTTTTGGAAAGTGTTGGGGAAAATTTCTTGGTGCAAGTGTTAGAGAGGCCATCTAGGGGCTGTGTTATTTTTTATCTGCTGCTCATAAAAAGGGAAGGATTGCTGGGGAATGTAGAGATAGATGGCAATTTGGGCAGCAAATTGAAATGATTGAATTCAGGACTCAAAAGGAAGGAAGAAAGGAGAGGAGCAGATTAAGGACCTATGATTTCAGAAAAGTGGACTTCAAGTCACTCATGGTACTGATGTGCAGGATCCCCTGGGAGGCCAGCTTGAGGGGGGAAAGGAGTCCAGGAGACTTAGTTTTTCTTTAAGGAAACCTTACTAAAGGCTCAGGAACCAACCTTGCTAATGCACAGGAAGATTAGCAAGATCAGCTTGGCTTAGCAGGGAACTCTTCAGTAAACTAAAACACAAAAAAAAAGCTTACAAGAGGTAGAGACTTGGGCAAATGATTAGGGAGAAGTATAAGAGTATGGTCAGGCATTCAGGGATGAAATCAGGAAAACCAAAACACAGTTGGAGTTGCAGCTAGCAAGTAATATGAAGGATGACAAAAGGCTTTTTACAAGTATGTCAGCAATTAAAGGAAGATCAGGGAAAGCGTGGGTCCCTTATTAAAGGGGAAGGCAACCTAATGAGAGATGATGTAGCAAAGTCTGAAGTACTCAATGCTTTTTTCACCTCAGCCTTCACAGCCCAGGTCAGCTCCCAAACTAGTGCACCTGCCAGCACAGGTTGGGGAGGAGATGAGAAACTAAAAGTGGTGAAAGAACAGGTAAAAGACTATTTAGAAAAGTTGGACATGTATAAGTCCACTCCATGGAGATGGAAGCAATGTACCAAAGCATGCTGAGGGAGTTGGCTGATGTGCTTACAGAGTCACTGGTCATTATAATTGAAAACTCTTGGTGATTAGGAAGGGTTCTTGATGAATGGGAAAGGCAAATATAACAAACATTTTTAAGAAAGGGAAGAAGAAGGATTTGGGGAACTATAGACTAGTCAGCATTATTTCAGTCCCTGGAAAAATCATGGAGCAGGTTCTCAAGAAATCTGTTTCTAAGCAATTGTAGGAGAAGGTGATTAGCAACAGTCATCATGGATTCACCAAGGGCAAGTTATGCCTGACCAACCTGAATGCCTTCTATGAGGAGATGACTGGCTCTGGGGATGCGGGAAGAAGAGTGGATGTGATATAACTTCACTTTTAGCAAGGCTTTTGGTATAATCTCCCACGACAGTCTTGCAAAGCAAGCTAAGGAAATACGGGTTGTTTAGATGAACTGACCATAAGGTCAAAACTGGTCATCAGGCTTAATAGTGATCAGTGCCTTCAATCTAGCTGGCAGCTGATATCCCTGGGTTCACCCTGGGTCAAGTTTGGAAGATGGAAGGAATATACCCTTAGCAAGTTTGTAGATAACACCAAGATTGGAAGAGTAGTACAGACATTGGAGGACAGGACTAGTATTCAGAGAGACAGAGACAAATTGGAGGATTGAATCAAAAGAAATCTTATGGGGTTTGATAAGGACAGGTGTAAAGACCTGTACTTAGTATGGAACAATTCCCTGTACCACAATAGGATTGAGGGAAGTGCTTCTTCCCTTCTTCCCTTCTATTCAGCACTGGTGAGGCCATATCTGGAGTACTGTGCCCAGTTTTGTGCTCCCCACTATAGAAAGGATGTGGACAAACAGGAGAGTCCAATAGAGGGCAACAAAAATGGTGTGCAGACTGAGGCACGTGACTTCTGAGAAGAGGCTAAAGGAACTGGGTTTATTTAGTCTGCAGAAGACAAGACTGAGGGAGGACTTAATAGCAGCCTTCAACTACCTGAAGTGTGGTTCCAAAGAGGATGGAGCTGGATTGTTCTCAGTGGTGGCAGATGACAGAACAAGGATCAATTTCCTCAAGTTGCAGCAAGGGAAGTTTAGGTTGGATATTAGGAAAACTCTCACACTTGAAGATGTAACAAGCAATCCAAGCCCTGTTACAGAGAAGTGAGGGCCAGGGAAGAAAAGGCAGTGGGGTCCTTTTAAGCCCAACTTCTCTGTATTCCAGAAAAAAGGGGACACTTACCTGCTGTGAATAGGGACCAAAACAGCATGGAGGGGGCGGAGAAGACTCTGGTTAAGAAGGAAGGCAGCTACACATGAGAGGGACAAGCAGCTGGCAGCAGAGAGGGAGAGCAGGGACCCAGAGAAAAGATGAGATCAGGCCCTGGGTCAAGGACTTACACTTGCAGAGCTCAGCCTGAAGTCAACTGGCTGCAGGACCTGATGGGGGAAAGAACCAGAGAGTGAGCACACCTGCACCCAGGAAAGCCAATCAGTTGACCATGTTGGTGGGGCTGAGTCATATATAAACTCTTCCAGGACAGATGAAGTGAGATAGCCATGCCAGTAGAGAGAGACATAACCATGCACGGAGGTCAGGGCAGAAAACGCTCGGGTCGTGAGAAAGCGACATCTGTTGACTCAAAGTGAAGAAGCAAGCACTTGGGAAGTACCGAGAACCTCCTTCCTTCCTTCCGCTTTGGACCAGACTTGCTTGGAGCTGCGTGGGGCGATCCTGAGGGTAAGGCTCCCCGGCTTCCTATCTTTTCTTTTCTGACTCCCACCTGCATAAAGGTCTCTAGCTTCTGTTTATCTCGCATTCTGATTCTTTCCTTGCATTTTTGTAGCATTTTTTTTCCCTTTTCTCTGCTCTTTGTCCCATCACCCCTGTACTTCTGGTCTCTTTGTCTGTGAGTTGCTTCTTTACAGCCTTCTTTCTTACTGTCTGTTTTCCTTTCTTTCTTTCTTTTCTGTTTGCTTGCTGTGGGGAGTTATCTTTTCCATTAGCTTGCCTTCTGAGGCATGCTCTTAATTACCCCTTCTTCCCCCACCCCTTTGTTTTCTTTTTTTTTTCACTGTTTCCTCCCCAGCCCTGCCATTTTTCTCCTCCACCCCTTTCCCCCTTCCATCTAGAGTTTTACGCCCGTATTCCCACTTATCTTTTTAGTTAGTATAAATGGTTTTTTGTTCTCTTTTGCTCAGTTATAGCTTGAAATTAACCCTGTCCTAGCAGGAATGGCTGCTTCTACACCCAGCAACTGGCATGAGGATGCCTCTCAGAACCTATTCCCAGGCGTCTGCTGAGAAGAGCAGTCAGTCAGGTCTGACCACTCATGCAGGTTCCTAGCTGAGATACAGGACCTCCATCTAACCCAGGAGGTGCACAGCCCCACCAGGGGAGACGCCTTGTTGGACCTGGTCTGGCCACAGGTGATAACCTAGTGAGAGGACTGTGGATGCTTGACCACCTGGGTGACAGCAATCATTGCCTGCTGGAATTCACCATCCAGCTCACGGTGGCAAAGGCTTGCAGCAAGGCAGCATCCCTGGACTTCAGGAGGGAAGATTTCAATGAAGTAAGGAGGCACTGAGGTCCCTGAGGGGAAAGGAGTTGGATGTCCAAGAAGACTGGTCATTCCTTAAGAATACGATCCTCCAAGCTCAAGGGGTGGTAATCCCAATGCAAATCAAAGGGGGCAAGAGGGCTCAAAAGCCCCCATGGCTCACCAAAAGCATATGGGAATGTCTCCTAACTAAAAAGGAGGCATACACCCAGTGGAAGGGTCGGGCCATCACCAGGGAGGACTGTTGCTCGGGGCTGTAAGGGGGCAATCAGGAAGGCCAAGGCAGAGATGGAACTGGGACTAGGTACCCGGATCAAGGACAACAAGACGTCCTTTTTTAAATATATAGGGGGTAAAAAGAAGGTACCGGGTAACATGGGGCCTCTGCAGGACATGCTAGGTAATCTGGTCATTGCACCAGACAGCAAAGCTAACTTATTTAATAATTTCTTTGCCTCCATTTTTCTAAGCAGGGACCGGGTCACCCCTCCCCCCCCCCACTGGGACCCCCATAGGACCTAGGGGACTCCACAATTCAAAAAAGATGTGAAGAAGCTTGAGAGAGTCCAAAGAAGAGTCACGTGCATGATTAGAGGGCAGGAAAACAGGCCTTATGATGAGAGGCTGAGAGCTATGGGACTCTTCAGCCTGGAAAAGAGCAGGCTCAGGGGTGATCTGGTGGCTGCCTGTAAGTATGTAAGAGGTGTACATCAGGATCTGGGGGGAACATCTGTTCACCAGAGTGCCCCATAGGATGATAAGGTCAAACGGTCACAAACATCTCCAATACCATTTCAGGCTGGACATAAAAAAGAACTTTACAGTCCGAGCCCCCAAAGGCCTGGAACAGACTGCCACCAGAGGTGGTTCAAGCACCTACTCTGGACTCCTTTACGAGTCAATTGGATGTTTATCTTGCTGGGATCCTGTGACCCCAGCTGACTTCCTGCCCCTGGGGCAGGGGGCTGGACTTGATGATCTTCTGAGGTACCTTCCAGCCCCCTAATGTCTATAGAGTAACAAATCTTTTTTTCCCATTTCTTCTATAGGGAAGTGTTATAAAATAGTAAACCATCTTAGGTGAAATAATTATTTTGAAATAAATATTTTAAAATAAATTGGGAATGAGTGTTGTGTTTGGGTTTGATCCCGCTTCCATTGTAGTGAATAAAAATCCTTCCATTGGTTACATAGTTGCTGCATCAAGATAGGAAGAAATAGTTCTCCATTATAATTGGCTCAACTGACAGATAATTTTTGGGCTTTTCTGGTGGGAAAATTTATCAGCGTAGCTTCCATAGGTGAGCCAGTGCCTGTGGCTGTAGAGGGGGTGTGTGTGTGTGTGTGTGTGTGTGTGTACACACAAGAATGAAATATTTCTATCCTCATAGTAAACTTGCAGCTGCCAGGCCCTATCCCATTGCATTACATGAATAACCATTTCAATACCCTTGGTTTTTCCAGTTCCTACGTTTAAAATCAATCTTTTCAATTCAATCTTAGTTAATATTCTAAAATGGTTCATAAGAAGATGAACCAGTTTTAAACAGTATGTATGCTTTAGAATGGCTAAATAATTGCAATGAGAAAAAATTATTACAGCATTTTTGATACTCCACCTAATTATCACTTCTGGACTATTTTCATAAAAAATGAATCTCATATTTTATTAACGTTACTCGTCTAATTGCATTCATACATTAGTAATTACAAATTTTAACTTGTATTCATTAGATTGGAAAGGTTGAGAGAATTGCTGATGATTGAAGCTGTTTCATGGGACTGTGGAAGCAACAGTCCAGGTAAAAATCATAGAGAAAAACTACAAAAATACTATTTAATTGCTGTGTTTATTTCTCAAGATACTTTTTGCATAAAATATGCATAGTGTACTGTCATTATGGGAACACCCCTTAGAAAACTCATGACTGAATTACTAGTTCAGTTGGTGCATTTGCTTTTGTAGGGTGACATAATTTTTATATTTTAATATTAAGAATTTTCTTCGTACTGATTAATAGAGTGAGACATTAGAAACCATGGCTGCATTCATTAAAAAGCTCTATCACTGCTGATCTGTAAAAGAGAATAATCATCAAGAGTTCAATTTTGCTAGTTTCACTTATGTTGAATAGTATACTATAGATACCTTCACTGAGGTCATTAGGACCTCTTACAGCAGGGCTGCCCAACTTTGTAGCAGCTGGGGCCCATATGCTGGACTGGCTACAAGCCCTGGTCCACATACCATGAGGATAGCATCCATGGAGGCCACATGCCTCAGTGCTCCCTGGGACCCCACCATATGTCCAGATGCCACTACACCATGCATACTGCATGAGCCACTCCCAATCTGCTGTCAGCTGGACATCAGAACACCCCACCACATCTTGAATAGTGCAAGCCCCCCCTACCAGTGTACAGTACTAGTGCAGAGATGGTGTGAGCCTCCATTTCCCCTGCTATCACATGAGCAGTAGGTTCACCAGGCCTTTTCCCACCATGCTGCCCTACCCTAGAGACCCTGGCCACTGCATTATCAGGAGTAATGGGGGAGTGGCAGCCAGGCAGGAGCCAAGGTGTTCCACATTAACACCACATAAGCTGGATGTGTCCCATGGGTGGCCATTTGGACAGCCCTGACTTATAGTACGGTACTGCTCATAATGAGCAAGTATTATACCAGTGTATCTTTATTATGCATAACATATCCTCTTGAACCAACAGATACATGCTGGGAAAAATACAGTGGAAATGTTATTGCAAATAAAGTCTTTTTTCTCCTCATAATATTAACAACAGCATGACCTTAAACTAGTAAGATTCCACCCCTCCATCAGTAATTTTAGTTATTATCCACACAAATAATGAACTAATTGTCTACCAGCCTTTCAAACTATTGCATGTCACCATCCCAGTGATAAAGGCTTTCCTGTGAGTGTTCATACTATACATCATACAGAGTAACAGGCTCATTTGAAACAGTAAATAAAATTACAGATCAGTATACATAGGAAATTCAAAATGAGCTTCTTGTAAAACTGTTTTATTTTAAGGTCAGCAAGTATATTCTACATGTATTTTAAAGTATTAGTCTATTATGTATATTTATACAAATCTGCATGTGCAGATAACTACTTCCAGAGAGAAATAATATTAAATGAGTTCAAAAGGATATCAGGCGTCTCACTACATTCTTCATTATACTAGATATGTGCAATTTTAATAATACGTTTTAAATCTGCCACCTGCTTTTGCATAAGCTGACAAAATATGAAATTTGACTAATATTCATATAGCGATTATTGTTCTTCTTTGCTTGACATGCACTCATCTCCTCAAGACCTAATGTATTCATTGTTAATACATTGCATTTCTGTTGCATCTAAACTTTAAAAAATGGCTTTAAAACATTAGTGAAATAAGCTTCCTAAAAGCCCTATGAATAAAAGAAATATTATTAAGCCAATCTTACTAATGGAAAAACAAAGCCCCAGAAAGATCTAGTATACTTTTCAAGATCACCTTAGAGTTAGACTCTATGTTGCTTTTGGGCTTTGGTCAAAAGATCAGGCTTTCTCTTGGAATTAAGGACTGGCATTCCAGCTATTCTGGCTTGATTCCTCAGAACTTTTCCTCACTTTATTTTTTATTAATAAACACAAAACTGTAATAACCACAAACACCATATTTCTAGAGCAGAAAAAAAATTACATTTGTGATCCAAATGTTAAAGATATGGTAAGTTTTAAAGTTAGTGTGTATAAAACCCAAATGAGCAAAACAAAAGCAAGGGAAATGTTATCGTCTCTAGCACCTTTAAAATTGGAAGTAAATTGGAATGAATAGGAAGTGTGTTCTCACAATAGTACTCTAACAGTCTTACAAGTACTGTTGAATTATACTACACTGGTATTCAAGTTTTCCAGTTGGCAAACTAAGACATGTAAAAGAAGGTGTTTTAGAGACGTGCATGATTTTATGGCAATAACAATACTAATCCCAGCCTTTAACTTCAAACAATGGAAAAAGTAAAAATTAACACAAGCGTGACTTCAAATGCCAGTCGACAATACAATTATAATTATGCCAAGGAATTCCATTGCAACATAGGGTTCTTAAATAGGTATGCTGGGCAGGAATAGGAAAAGACAGTCTAGGATGATAACTTCATAGACTGTTTCAGAGAGCCTTATACTTTTGTAGAAAAACTACTTCATTAGATACTATGAAACTGGGCAGGAATGAAAAGTGATGATACATTATACCAAATGGCCCACATTCAAATTATTGTTTGTCTTGATGTCTTTCATTGTTAAACCTTATCTACTTTACATTTCTTTAGGCAGATGACAGGGTAGAGTGGTACCTTACAAAATAATTCAGAGGCATAAGCTTTCTTAAACAACAGTTTACTTTTTCAGATGTTATGAATCCTTGCTATGAGTCCTTCTCTTTGCAGGGAGAAGGAGTTCTAAATAACAAATAAAAAATAATAAATTACTGTTTTCTGTTTAGACCCCCGGCTCCCTTCTTGTTCAGTCATAGCATTTGAATAAGCAAGCTGTTGCTTACAAAAGTGTATGCCTCTAAATTAGTCTGTGGTGCCTCTCTGCCCTGCCATATGCCAGAAGATACATAAGGTAGATGAGGAGTAACAGTGAAAGACATCAAGGCAAACATGTCTCAGCACACCTGATTAGGGGAGCCTAACTACAGTATATATTGTCCCTTTGGAGATCTCCCTGAAAAGCTGATGCAATATACGTCTCTTGCCTGTTAGTGGTCTTTGAGGTGCTATCCTAATGAAAGTCGCAAACGTGCTTCAGAGTCACTTGTCTGTGTGGGTGTACTGCAGAAATGGAAATCCCGGCTGGGAGCTTCAGAATGTGTTTTGTCACAGGTGGAAAATGTCTGCTGGAACGGCTTGGCTCTTGGGCTACAAATTGATACCTCCCTTAAAGAACATGCAGCTTAATAAATAAATGTTAAAAATCACAGTTATTTATATTACTTCATACAGTTGGAAGAGAATATAGAACCCCATGCTTGGCAGCGGCATCGTACATAGTTTATGTTGACAATCTAAAACATGCAGTTAGTCATGCAGCCTGTGTTAGCCCAGGTTATAGGGGGTTAAAAAGTTCCAGTGCCATGCTGTGATAAGGAAGAGAGGTAAGACCCTGTGCATGGCAATCACATTGGTACAGAGTTGTAACATGGCAAGACATTCCTAAGCAATAGTTTTAACATGTGGTGTACAATTGCTGGGGTGGGGAAAAAATCCAAGACATTAAATGTCATTGTTGGTTAATGGTGTGTGAACTCTGCACAACTAGCAAACTCTGTGGCTGGTTTGGAAAGAGGGCAGGGCCATTGGTTAGTACTGTTAATGGCACTAATAAGGACAAGTAATTTTAGTTTGGAGAACAGGAGGCCAAGACCTATCTGTTTCCTTCAAAGGAAACATTTTAAACTACCCTTATATTTCCATATATATATATAAGCATTTTCATATATAAGGCTTATTTACATTCTGACTCCACTGTTTAGCCTTAATATGGTAAAATGTTATAAATTGAAAAGTTTGTCTATGTTTATCTGAGGATTTCCTTCAAGTAATGAGGTCCACAAATATGCTACAATGAGTACTTGCAGACTAGGGGCAGCACTGGGCCTCTGTTAGTTATCATTGTGTCCCTTTCCAGGTTTTTTCCCCCAGTTAGAATACCTTCCACAATCAAGTGAATTGAAATCTACTTTTTTGCAAAGGAAAATTCTGTTGTGTACATTTTGAAGGAAAAGTTAAACATTTTCTCTTATTGAACAACACAGTAAATTCTGCCAAATCCTTGGATGTAAATTTTCATCTCTATTCTGGGTAATGCTTTTTTTCTCCTGGGTTGGCTGGATCGATGGACCTTATTATTAATGAAATAAAATTGTCAAATAATATAAATACATTTTCTTCTGCTTCATGCTAAGACCCACATTGCTGTTAAAATTGGATTTTCACAGCAGTTTGATTGTTGCAGGAAGCAGGTTCTGCCTTTAAATATAGACATCCAAATGAGGTAGACAATAAATACATATGTCCTACACACCTTCTCACAGATTCTAAGTCATAGAAAATATTTCTGTAACAACAATATCAATAGCACCAGCTGAGACTGGAAAGTCTTAATGTAGAAATTGGGGAACTAATGGATAGCTAGCGGATTTCCATACAGGAGGCAGGCCTATATTTCCCTGAAATTGTCAGTGTTTCTAAACTATACTGTAACTGTCGAGGTGGGGGAAAGGAGGGTGGGGGGAGTGATTAGGACAGCAGTCCTGGGTGCTGCCTTTGTTGAGGAGGTATAAGAATAACCACCAGTGATTGTTAATCTGCCATGATGAGCACCATGGAAGCTTAATGCTGCCCCATGTACCTCAACTGCCCAACACAGAGAGCTACCCTGCTACACTCCTGCTTCTAAGGACTGGACTTTGAAGCTGAACTGAGGGATAAATATTTCTTGAATTTTGGGTGGGAATAAGTGCTCTGACACTGGCAAAAACATGTTTCAATTAAAACTGCAATCCAGGATCTCATTAAAAAAAGTTCTGAGTCTTAGCTTAAACAAATGTAACTCATTGAAAGTAGCAGCCTTCAGGAGTTCTGGCCTAATGGACAGGAAATGTAATATCTTATGCAGGGAGTCAAGCTAGGCAGCACTATAAAGTTCAAAATGAGATTTGAAGGTAACAAACTATGACCTTCTGGCCTTGGAATATCTTTTTTATATAAGGCCCCTTCCATTGTTAAGAATTGTGCAAAACTTTCTATTGACCATGTTGAGAAGATTATGTTAAAGGAACTTGACCTTTTTTTTCTTGGACAGCTGTATATGCCCACAATAAAGCCTTCCCAAAGGAACGCAAGGCAATTTTGCATTGATTTGACATGTTAGTTAAACTAACCGGCTTTGCATCAGTCAGTAGAAAAAGTTCCAGTTGTTGAGTTCTCTTTTAGGATCTATTAAAGCACTAATCATGTCATCCATGTAATCATTGTAAAACTATCTGTTCCCAAAGGGAGAATTGGCCTTGCAATAGCATACCTCTTCTGTCTCCTCTGTCTGGAGACCATAACAAATTAAAAAAGAAAAAAAGAAACAAAGAAAGAAAGATACAGAAGGTGATTTCCTTGCAGGAAACCTTCTTTCTTATGAGGAGCCTCTGACTTTAATGGGACTGATCATATAAATGATGATTATTCACATAAGAAGGAATTTAAATAATCTGATTTTGATTATGTGTCAGCTTTATAGTATCAGTCTGAGTGTACAAACACAACTAACATTATTGAGAATGGGACTACTAAAGTGTATAGAGATTCACTAGTGTGAATATGGGCTACACTGGAAAGTCATTTATATTCTTTTTCTTTATGAAGCACCCCTTCCCCCTTCACCTTCTCTATTCTCTTTCATATCTTTTCTTTGAAACCTTTTTGCTCCAGTCTTGTGACATGAATCTGATATTTGCTTAAATTCTCACATAAAATTAATGCAATTTTTTTTTAAGGTACAATACCTACTTTAGGGCCAAGTTTTCAAAAAATCTTTGAGTAGAGTGGGAATGGGTATCTTCCTACAAACTGGCCAAAAGGCCTTAGGTAAAAGCTGTTGGATGCTAAATGATTTTGAAAAGCTGATACTCAATTAGGCGTCATCTGCATATGAAAGTTAATTCAGGGTGAGATTACACATTACAATTAGATCATGTTAAGAGCACTTAAAACATTAAGTCTCATTAACTAATTCTAAGTGCCCTATATGCATCTTAAATTTATGCCAGTTTGGGGCAGGATTATTTTTGAGCTGGGGCACCCAGCCTGAGTTAAGTTAACTTCTGGGTATTCACCTGAGATAAAAGCACCAATTGTCAGTCCTCCAGCATCCCAGGAGACACTGCTTCCAAGTAGACATGATTCAGGATTCTGTAGCTGTAGACTAAAAGCTGGGAATAGCTGGATGAGAGGATGAGGTGAGTGGGGAGGGAGGGAAAAGGGGTGAAGGGTGATAGGGATCCAAGGGGAGGGGGTCATGGGGAAGGAGTGAGGGGGGCAGGATTGGAGGGGGGAAGAGTGACAGAGTAGAGGGAAAGGTAGGGAGTGAATCAGTGGGAGCTGCCAAGCTGCTGCCCCACAATGTTTCTTTCCTGTTTTCCTTCCTTACTGCCAGGTCACTCCTCTACTATCCCAGTTGACCCCTTATGCCCCTCATCAGTCCTTTCACCACCAGATCACTGTCCTGTAGGCCTGATTAGACTGAGAGTGAATGAGGTGCCAGTGTGTGTGGGGGGGGGGGTTCTCCCTCCATGCATGCTCCTGGGGTCCCTGAAAACCATGCCACCCCAGTATGCTCAGATCCAGACTATGCAACTGAAATGATGGCCAGAAGGAAAGTGATGGGGGTGGGGCAGGGTGCTTCCAAGCAACTGCAGGTCCCAGTAGGAGCTGTGTACAGATATGCAGGGCCAGCACAGCCTGGAAACAGAGGTAGTATGGCCCTGATGATTATGGAAAAGAGGCTGAATGGGGGCTGAATGGAGACAGTGGGGTGATTTGTGGCCCAGAGAGAGTGATCCAAGTAGCATGGAGGGGAGGGGTCCTTCCCCCAACTCATCCCTGGCCTATGCTTTAGCTAGAGAGCCAACAAAAAGGCCAAGCATGGAGCAAACTTGCAGCCCCTAGCACTCCAGCCCTTTAGTGGTATGTCTGAATATTACTCATTAGAGGGGGTATTAATCATAAATATTTAATTGATCATTAGCAATGTTTAACCTAAACACAGACAACCATTCCTTAGAATTAGCACTTGCTAACACAAATGTGTAATTTCACGCGCAGATTAAAATAGGATGTAAAGTTAGAACACAATGGGCACATCTACACATGCATTTAAGTGCATCTAAATTTAATGCATATTAAACTAATGCGCATTAAGCATTTTTTGGCAGGTGTCTACATGCGCAGGGACTTGGCACTACAGTTAGTGCCAAGTCCCTGCAGCTCTGCCATGTGCCCCTAGTGGGCAGACCTAGCATTTAAGTTAGTTCCTGGTCATGTCTACACATGTTAATGTGCTTTAAATAATCGTGTCTAACAGCTATCAAATTGAGGTGTGATTAGCCTAATTTCCCCATTTTAATGTACATTAAGAGTGTGCACGTGTAGATATGCATCCATAATGTGCATTAAATTAAGCTAATGCTCATTAATGTTTCTTGTGTAGATGTACCCAAACATGCTTAATTCCATGAATAATTGCATATGGGTCTAGGCTGACATATATCCTTTACAGCTCCACACATTTAAGTGCATGTAGCACTTCCTGTTTGAATTTTATTTTCATCTGTGGTGAAATAAGAGTTTTCCTGTAAACATACCTCTGATGGATAAAATGGAGAAAGAATACTCTCTCTTATGCTTGCCCAAAAACCTAGTGTTTGGACAGTTGCTGAGGAAAAAGGAGACCCCTGGGTTCTAGCCTGTCCTTTCATCAAGGTTTCTTCAAGGCAGAGGAGGTTGCTCCATGTGGTTAGTTTGCATGAAACCTGACACCATTTTTTCTCTCTCCCTCTCATTGATTCTCTCCATCTCCTTCCATACCCCACCTCCACCCACTCCTCCATTCCTCTTCTTTTCACTCATTTCTCTTCTGTACCTTCTGTCCCTTCCCTTCTTCCCTTTCCCTCTCTTATCCCATCTCCCTCTTGCTCTCTTCTATTATCTGTTCTTAATTTCCCTCTATCTGTCCTCTTACCACCTTTCTGCCCCCTTCTCTTTCTATTCTTTGCCCCTCCCAGGCAGCATATCTCCAAGGCCCAACCTGGCAATCTGGATTTGCACTGCCTCTCCTGACTAAGGTGGTGTGCAGCATGGGATGGGCTGATAAGCCCCTGCAGTACCAAGCGACAGTGCCCCAGAGACTGAAGAGCACCCTACAGGAGGGGGGCATAACAGAAGAGGCCCAAATGGCAGTCATCTATGCCCAGATCAAGCAGAAAGTCAAGGCTGCCTTGGGGGCTTACATGGAAACAGAGGCAGAGTTGTCAGCGGAACAAATTTGGGGGGGGGGGGGGCACAAGGCCCAGACTGATGTGATCGGTGTGGATTTTCTGCTGACCTTAGGTACTGCAGTTGGTGGCCCTGGAGATAAACTGCCAGATGTGCCTGGAGACCTGCACTCTCTTCAAGTCCATGGGCCAGACAGTGGGGGTGCCAAGAGGTGACTTGTCCCAGCCTCTGGTAGAGACAATGCTGTGGTGTATATAGTGCTGCCTAATGGTGGGGCAAGCATATGCTGGTGATTGGGACTGGAGGAGTCAGCAAAAATTTAATCTGGGAGACAGCCAGGGATTACAGGCTAAAAATCCATCTGGTGGGATTGGACGCCAACCACTTTGCCTCCCAGCTGGTACAGACCTTCATCCACAATGATAGCATGGACCATGAGTGGGACAAGTAACATGCTCAGTGTGTGGTGCTGCCTCTTCTACTGGTTTGACTGCATGGTGCTGATGGCTCTAGTGTGCAAGCAGCTAGGGCTGTGCTGCAGCGTCACAAGCTGCCATATGAGTGCCCAAGCAAAAGAGCCAGACCCACCAGCATCTACTGTGCCAATGTAAAGACATATGCTAGACTGGCCCTCCGCTACCCTCTGTACCATCCCCTGCTGGTATCTGGAGTGCCAGGCCAATGTGGAGTGATCTGTCCACCACCTCTCCTTCCTAGGTGTCATGAAGCTGAAGCATGGGTGGGTGCCATGGGCATCAAGTTGCTGGAGGATAGGCCTGTGTGAAGCAGCTAGTAGTTGATTCGGATTTGGCCAGTTCGGGGGACAGTGATTCAATTCAGTGATTCAAATCACTGACCTGAATCAATTCAGCTGAATCTCTTAATCAGCCGGTCCCATTCCCTGGCCCTCTCCCAGCCCAGCAATGGCTGCCATGCCCTCCCCAGCTCCTGGCACTTGGGGAAAAAAAGCCCCAACTCAGTGGGTGCTGCCAGGTGGGGGGCAATCCCTGTTGCCCCTCACTGTTCCATGCTGCATAGAGGATTCTGCACAAGCCCCCTGCACAGCCCCCCATATGGCTGCCCTGCCCAGCCCAGTTCCAGCCCTTTAAGAAAAAAAAAACATGAGAAAAACCTTGAACTCACCATTCCTGATGGTGAGGGGTGAGCCCAGTGCTGCATGGGGGGCTCTTCCATGAGCCCCCTGAAGCCTCAGGACCACTGCAGAAGCCGTGAGTCCCAGGGTTTTCCTCATTTTTATTCTTAAAGGGCCAGAGCCAGGGTGGACAGGGCAGTGATGGGGGGGATGGGAAGTGAGGGGGGGGTCAGGGGGCTCATGTCACAGTCCCCCATGAATCATGAGGCAGTGGGAGGCAGCAGGGATTCCCCCCACACACACACCTGGCAGCACCCAGTAAGTCCGGGAGGGTTTTTAAAGCACCAGGGGCTGGGGCAGATGGGGGATGGGGGGATCAGGGGGGCTGGGGGAGCAGGCAGGGGATGGGGTCTGGCAGGGGTCCCCCCATGGTCTTCTCCTTCCTTCTGTCCCTCATCCCCTGCCCCTACTTACCAACTCCTAGTCTGGCTGCAGCTCCCTGATGCAGCCACTGGGGACTGTCTGAATCATCAAAGCCCTCCAAATCTTTTCTGAAGATTCAGAGAGCTTCAAATTGATTTGGCCCTTTAATTGGTCCCCCATTCGATTCAGATTCAGAGATTCAGCCACAGAAAAGGGCCAAATCTCCTCCAAATCAAATCACCACCCAAAGCTGCACACAGCCCTGGTGGAGGATACTAAGAAGTGCCACCTGGACTTTGAGAAGATCTCCCAGGAAGACACTAACCAGTATGGCATTGGGCTGAGCTGAGCTGGGCAATGCCATGGTTCTCATGGAGTATGTCAGGCACAGAGCATGACAGCAACCTGGTCATCTTTGAGGAGCACATGCTGGCTGCCTTTGTATCTGACAGTGGGTCCACATATGTGTCCTACTTCACAGAGAGGGTGACAAGTATGCTTACCTGCCTGCCACCCAACTGTGAAGCCCAGCTGGTGTACACCACCTACTAGTGCAACCTGGTGGTGAGAGGCCAAGCATAGAGTGCCAGAGCAATCCACTAATAAAAGCAAAATGCCAGTCCCAGTGACTTGAGGGACCGGACAACAACAAACCAGTATGTGCAACCCCTCCCTCTCCCCACAGTGTGTCCCTACAAAGAGCAAAAGGGGCAGCAAAATTAAAAGCCAATGTATGCATCCCAAGTGCCCCTACAATAACTAACAGTGCCCCTAAGTGACCCTACAATAACAAACCATAAGCCTGAGTGATCCTATAATAACAAGCCAGTGTGTGCAGCTCCCACATCCTGAGTAACTGTACAGTAGCAAATTTGTCCTCTATTGGGACCTTACAATAAGAAACCAACATGAGCTGTCTTAGTGACTCTACAATAACCAACCCAGGGTTGAAGCCCCTGTACTCCCAGCTGGTTGTCAGATAACAAATGAGTTCCCTCAGATAACACACTTCCCCAGTGACTAGAATAACAGAGGATAGGGTGATGTGGGCACCAAGACGCATAGTTAACAGCCCTAGAGGTTGCAAGTTTGAGGCCATAGCAGAAGCATTTATGATGTGGCCCTGTCCAATGAATCTGCAAATTCTGTCAAGTACCTTGTCACAAGGACACAAAAAGGGAGGAAAGGAAATGAAGGACCAAAAGGTGATATTAACCTGAATCTTCTACTTCTCAAAGAAGCGTTCCAGATTATGGACTAGGTATTCTCCTGAAACTGGCCTGCTGCACCCTGCATTTCCTATCCCTGGACAAAGAGTAAAGGGGAAATATCTGCTCTCCATCAGAAAGGCCCAGGCTAAAACCTGGGCCCCTCCTTCCTAGGACAACATCCACCTCACTGAACAAGCTGCCCTCTGGTTTATTTTTTTCCTCCTAACCCTACTTACTTTTCCATCTTAACTGTCCACTGTGCCACCTACAAAAGACTGCTCAAAATAAAGTCATGTTCTATGACTTCAAGGGAATGGAGTAAGTCTAGGAGTCAAAGTTCCATTTTCAAATGCAACTGAGATGCACCCTGTAAAATGTTGGACAATATGATGAAACCAGGCACAGTATCCACAGAAATGCAGGGAAAACCTTGTTTTGACGTTCATGGAATCCAGAGAAGAGTTTACTATAATAAATAGGAGGAATTCACTGTAATAAGGATTAGTCGATTTACTGGATCATAATGAAAAACAAAAGTTTCCTGCTGCTGGGTTTGTTATAAAAGAGGAGTTTGTTATAAGCAGGGTTATACAGCAGTACAACATGCACAGTTGGCTTTGTGTTTAGTAATGTTAACAGTTAATTACTGTGTATGACCTTCCTTTTCTTGGTAATCAGATGTGGAAAAAGGCAGAATGCCTTCCCTTTTGAAGTTTCTTCCAAGTGTGTGTTTCATTTCATTTTTATTTTTTCTGCCTTCTCTGGTAAGGCAATGAACTAGGTAACACTGTGGGCTGAGCAAAGGAAGAAAGTTTCTGTTTGCCAAATACTTTGAGAATATAAGAACTGTCATATTGGATCAGATCAATGGTCCATCTAGCCCAGTCTTCTGTCTCCAACAGTGACAGAAATGACTGCTATAGAGAAAAAGCATTGAACTGGATAACCCTAGAGTGATCTATCCCCTATTCAATGTCCTGGTATCCACCATTATTTGTTTAAAGATGCCAGAGGAAACATCCCCCACCATTCTGTTCAATAAGAATATAAGAAGGGCATTTGTAAAAATGGCAGGTCCATAACCCCATTTTGTGTTGAGATCTGACTCCATGACCCAACCACTCTCCAACTTGGCTTTTACATTACATCCTCAGATAGCAACTGTGATATCCAGCAGACCCACTGGCTTGATAATTTAGGATTTTCCTTCAAAAGCCAGACTATAACAGGCTATATTATGAAGAAACAGAGAAGCAACAAAATGAAACAGGGTATCAAAAGTTACACCATACTTGGAGAAATAGATATAAAATAACAGAGACACCAATACACATAACTTTTTACTTATATGGACTCTCTTCAAACTCTTGGGTAGACCTAACTTAGTTTGGTGACCCACATTTTAGAACCATGTTATAGTTGTCTTACTGCAGAACTCTGACTTTTCATTAGCCTATAGATATCTTTTGATCATTTTTATCCCCCTTCTCCTCAGAATAGTTTAAATTTGATTTCCCTTTTCTCAACCTTTGCATAATAGTCTTATCCTCAGGTTTGGGTGCTTGTTGAGATGTTCCTTACCTAAACTGTTTCTGTAGTGATCTTCTTTGATCCAGTTGCATGCACTGAGGCAAATTAATATCACATTGATAGAACATATAACTATTAATATAAAAATACAAATATGTTCCTGTTCTCCATGTGAACAAAAACAATTTTCTGAAGTTTTACAAAAAATACCCCATTTCAGGCTAGGAGTTTGTACTGGAAAATGCCAGCCCTGATGGCATTTTTGTTTTGCTTTTTGATTATAATGAATTTATCAAGCCTAGGTGGGGAGAAGAGTGGGGAGCAGTTTATGGTGTTATAGAAATGCTGATAGACCTTTAACAATAGCATCTTGAGTTCGACACTATAATTATTGAAAATTGCTAGTGCTACAAAGTTGTTTGTTCCTATGACATGGTAAGCCCTAAAGAAATTTCTGTAATGTTGAAGCTCCTGCATAGTGTTCCATTTTCATTGGAGGCAAAAAAGAAAACAAAAAGAATGACATTGAGAAACAGATTACTTAAAGCTTAACAATGTTTAGGTGACATAACTTTGTTGGAGAATCTTATATAAAACTGCACTGTAACAGTAGTTTTAAAAGGCATTTTTGCACTGGGACACAGATCCCAGTTTTACTTACATACTTACGTATTTCACCTGTCTTTCTGTAGTGTTTGCTAATTACAGGGTTGCCAACTCATGATTTTCTGCATGATTCAGTCAAGTTTGAATAGAACTGGAGCCAATTCCAGAATAACTTAAGAAGCCACAACCTCTGGTGTAATTTCCTGGGGGGTGGGAAATCCTTTTTTATTGACTGCCTATGTGACAGCCCCATCTCCTGGAGAACACAAGACAATCAGGATTGCTTCTGGAAGCAGACAGCAATCTCCCCATCTTCACCCCTGCTCCTTAGGAACAATTCTTACAGGGGGAGACAAGAGGGAACTCAGGAAGAATCCAAGTACTCAGGATGGCCTTGCCAACTCCCCTCCTGTGAGCAATGATACTACCCTCTACACCTTTCCCTTCCCTTCCCTTCCTCATCCAGTGCACCTTATCTGTCCATGGTGAGACAGAAGCAACAGTCTGAATGAAGAGCAGACTGATTGGCTAAACTGAGATGAAGGCAGAATTGATGGCACATTGGAGGAATGGGTACATACAAGTGTGAGAACCTTTGCAGTTTGAGTGACAATTAAAGTCAGGGGTATAAATGGCACTCAGCTGTGTCAGTTCTTTCAACTTCTTTATGAAGGGCTGAAGGCAGTGCCCTGGGTTGCAAGAGCAGGGGGAGGGAGCAGCAGCTTACCCGTGTTGGGACTCCTACACAGTCTTAGCTGTTCTGCTGCTGCCACATGTGATCTGCCCACCCTGATCTTAAAGCAGCAGCATCCAGGAACTGTCTTGGAGTTCTCAGCATAGCAGTGTTGCTGGGACGCAGACATTTTTGGTACACCTCCTAACTTGGCTCCTGGGGTGAGCACCCTTCTCACCCACCACTAGTTATGCTACTGCTTTGGTGATAAAACAACAGTACTATGAATTCACATTTAAAGCAAAAATAGGTTTGAAATTACTTCTGAGTTTAGCTGACTCCCTCCCGTCATCTGATCCTGTGGAGAAGTCACAGAACAAAATATATCGTCAGCATAAGCAGGCTAAACTCCCTTAAAATAGTGGTGAATTTGGCACATAGTATTTAATTTGTGAGAGCACAGTTATTGCTATGGGAACAAATTATGCTGTGATTTGTTCTCTGCGGGATCTATCAGAAAGATAAGTTGGTCTACAAAAAAGAAAGGTCTCATTTAAAGAAAAACTCTCCTCTGTGCAAAGCAAATACAAAAACAGTTAGTCCTGAATATGTAGCATCTATTTCCTTGCTATATAAGGGTTCTCTTTCTTTCTATTTTAAGAAGACATGGAGAGCCAGGTGAAAAGTCCATTGAAGTCAATGGAAAAACCTCATTGGGCTTGAAATCAGCTTCAAGTGTGAAATTTGAAAGCCTGAGTTAGAAGCCAGTCAGTTAAAATTCCTCTTTGTGAAAAGTTTAAAAACAAATCTGCATTTTTCAAAAAGTCTTCTATGCTTTAGGGGTGTCAACATTTTTAAGGCTAAACGTCTCATATACAAATGAGAATGGGCTGGCTGCCATCACATTTCCAGCTTATGGTTGAGGAAAAGATTTGATTTCTTTCGTAAAAACAGGTGGATATTTAATATTTACAAATGTACAAGGCCTCCTGCTGCCTTAATCTCTATTTCTTCTACTTTCCTTGAATGTTATGCAATCTGTTACTACTTCAGGTTTTCACTAAAGCTGTTTACTAGTATAGTAACACTGATTTCCACATGACACTAGTAGAAAATATTTTTTTGAAGATTGCTGAAGTGGAGTTCCATATCGAATCCTAAAGTGACTTAGTCCTTGCAGTGCCCAAGTGCCCTGCACTTCATGGAAGTCTCAGTCTGAAACAGATTCTTAGGCAATCCACTGAAAATCAACTGACTGGGAAGCCATATATTCTCTCCAGGAATAAAATGGAGAGAGAAAAAGAGTTGATTTTAGGAATCTAACTGTATGATTGGTTAGAATTAGGTGCCTTTGGCCCTGGCACCTAAATAACAAGTTAATCAAGTCTTAAGTTGTAACCCAGCCACACATCTATACAATTAAAAGTGAAAGAAAACACAGACAAAATAAAACAAACAGGACATGTGTAATAACTTTATGGCTGGTTCCCATCATGCCTTAAACTCAACATGGCTTTGGGAGCACAAGAACCCTTAAAGATTGGCTTGCTACTTGCCAGTGCAAGGGGCATCTGGCTTGCTACTTGCCAGTGTAGGACTGTGCTAATGAATTTTTATGACACAAAATTAGGACACATCACCAATATGGAATACAACACAAGAAGGATCGGATAACCTTAAAGTTCAATATAATAGAAAGGGAATGAAATTCAGTAATATAAAGAGCAAGACCATGCACAGATAGATTAATAAAACAATTTCAACTATAGACTGAAACCTTATCAGTTGTGAATATCATAGGGAAAAGATCTGGGGACTCTCACCCCATTCTCATTATTAAATTAAGTGACTGTGTCATTGATGCCTACACAGTTGGATGGGTAAAGAATTGGCTGATGGGGCATACCCAGAGCGTAGTGGTGGATGGTGAGATTCTCGGTCTTCGGGGCCGAACAGTTTAATATCTTCATCAGCGACTTGGACGAGGGGGTTGAAAGCACATAGTCTGAGTTTGCTGATGACACTAAGATGTGGGGTGAGATGGGTACACTCAAAGGGAGAGAGAAGCCACAACTAGATTTAGACAGACTACAAAACTGGGCAGATGAGAATAGGATGGGGTTTAAGGTAGATAAATGCAGGGTGCTGCAC
>NW_017728931.1:112885762-112900584 GCF_001723895.1 Crocodylus porosus | reverse complement strand
ATTGACTCCAAGATGAACATGAGCTGCCAATGCCAGACCGCAGCCAGCAAGGCCAGCCATACCTTGTCATGCATCCAAAGATGCATCTCAAGCCGGTCCAGAGAGGTGATCCTCCCCCTCTATGCGACATTGGTCAGGCTGCAGTTGGAGTACTGCATCCAGTACTGGGAGCTGGACTTTAAAAAGGATGTGGCCAGCCTGGAGAGAGTTCAGAGGAGGGCCACCCGCTTGGTGAGAGGGCAGCAGGACAGACCCTAGGAGGAGAGAATGAGGGACCTGAACCTGTTCAGCCTCAGCAAGAGGAGGCTGAGGGGGGACCTGGTGTCTGCCTACAAACTCATCAGGGGAGATCATCAGCAAATGGGAAGAACCCTATTCTCCCCAGCACCACCTGGGGTGATGAGGAACAATGGTAATAAGCTGATGGAGAATAGGTTTAGGTTACAGATCAGAAGGCAATATTTTACAGTTAGGGTGGCCAGAAACTGGAACCAACGTCCTAGGGAAGAGGTCCTTGCCCCTACCTTGGGCAAATTCAAGAGGAGGTCAGATAATCACCTGTCTGGGGTCTTGTGACCCCAGCATTCATTCCTGCCTGTAGCAAGGGGTCAGGCTAGATGATCCGTTCAGGTCCCTCCTGACCCTAGCTACTATGAAACTATGGGTGTACTAGGTCATCATAGTGTGACTATAACCCATCAAGGGCTCTGATCAGCCAGGCCAGCCTGGGCCAAGTACCTCAGCAGCAGCACCTGCAATAAGCCTCAGTAAAACCTCAGTAAGCCACTTCACCTTGTGGAGTATCTCTCAGATTACTACTTGACACCTGATCCTCGCACCCTGAACCTGGACTGGGTTGTTAACTCTGTCCCTGGATTTCCCTCTGGTTTTGGTAATATGGATCCCATCATCTGACCCAACCCCAGGCCTGTGTTTTCCCTCAGTAGTCTAACTATTCTACCAAATCTCCTACATCACAGTCCCTTACAATGAAACAATGTATAAAGTCAAATTTGATTTGGGGATGTATCCAGGAGGTACTGAGAAACTTCCTTTTGTGTTTGTGTTGTTTTGTGTTGGTAAAAATTGGCCAATCCATCAATAAACAAATTCAGCATCCCCATGAAAAAGGATGACAGTAGATCTTATGAAAAATGTGTATTTTTTATATATATATATATATATATATATATTTAAAGATATTTCTCCTTCATACACTTACTTTCATTTTCAAATTCAAAGTTCAGCAGTGTTTTGAATGCCAATGCAGATGGGTGTCATTACTAACAGGATAATCATGTGAAGTGGCACTTGGTGAATGATTGACATTGGATATATACTGAGTTCTTATTCTGTCAGACTTTGGCATGTCATTAGATGTCAAAGTTAATCCCCTGCCAGCTATTTGACAGGTTTGTACTTAGTGCTTGTTGCCAGTTTCCAAAATACTCATGATTAAGGCCGCATACAAATGCTGCTTATTCAATTGAATAAATAGCAGTTATGATCACATAAAAGTGGAATCTCCATACTAACATGTTATTTCCACACAAAAAAATAAATCACAGAGCTAGTGTACAATCCTGTAGGTGGGCTAGCAGGCACAGTGCTAGACAGGTAGGCAAGGGAAGTATTATATTTATATTATCAGGTCTGCAGGAGAACTCAGGGAAATGTGATCAACAGAAGTTACTATAGCTGTTGTGAAAGTATAGTATGTTCTGCCACTGGCAATGGCAGCTTGTGCACAGAGGTGAAGCCTTAGCATCTCCCTTTGTAGGGCTCTCCCCTCTGCACGCAGGGAACTCAAGTGGGTGAAACTAGACAGCAATTGCACACCAGAATGAATTCTCACAGGAAAAAAAAAATGGGAAGGTCAGAGACACAAACATGCCAGTAGTGCACATTGTTTTTCACAGAACAATTCCCTTTCTAACCTTGCTATCCTTACGCTCAAGTGAAACCTATCAAACATCTTGAAAGGAGGAGTTTGGGAACATAAATAAATAAGCTGGTTGGATACTAAGAACCAAGAACTGAATATTGATACTAATGTTTTGGATTGCTCTAATTTAAATTGATTCCTAAAATTCTTCCTTCATACTACAGGACATAATAACTTCCTTCTCCTTACTGATAGGCCTTGAGTTCCCATTAATCAACTTCTTTTCTTCTGCTAATTGTTTGTCTGCTATCCCTAGGAATTTTTCCTGTTTCCAATTTCACAGCCTTACCCACTGGTTTTAATCATTGCTGTGCCTATGTCTTTCCTCAGACCTGTTGAGGAATGCCTTCCATTCAAAAGCTTGTCTAACTTTATCCCAATCATGCAGTTGTTCCAATAAAAGATATCACCTAAAAGATTCTTTCCTTTATCTAGAAATCTAGGCAGATATGCAAAGGGAGCTGGGAAGAGTGCCACCTCAAGACCCCCTCTACACATTACAGGTATTGAACAATTAATGGTTAATTACACAATTACCTGGAGACCAGCTACACATGCAAAGTAGCTATCACACAAATAGCTCCAACAAGCTATAAAGTTAGATTTTGAAATGTGGACTAACTTTATAGCTGGTTGCTATCAATCTTTAATTTACACACATACTAGGGTCTCCCCTGAAGCTGGGAACCTCATCAGCTAACAGAGCTCCAAAGCACATATCCAACATAAAACTCGAGGGCCCTGGGGATTATGGCTACTGTAATCTCTAGGGTTTATGGGTGTATGAAACCCCTGGGTCCTAGTGATTGTGGCTGCTGCAATCCCTAGATGTCCAGGGTGAGGAAAAGCCCAAAAGCCGTACACTTACTGCAGGATTGTCCTCCCCATCTACACTGGCAGGAAGGCACAATGGGATCTAACGTGTGATCCCACAATTGTACCTCCTGCCATGAAGCTTTTGCCAAGATTTGGCTCCAGAAACACATGCTCCCAAGTACTCCCCACTGTCTGAAATACATCTATCAATATGTATATCCCTTACTTCTAGAATACAGTTGTAGAAAACATAAAAATGCTATAAAGAGCAAAAGCATCATAATCACAACACAGCAGTACCCAAAGCAATGCATGAAGTATGTTCTTCCTCCTTGTCTCCTGTTCACTCCCAGAAACATCTGGACCACATTCCCTTGTTGCTGCTTTATGTGAGAAGTACTGACTTCCTTACAGCAAAAGTTAGGCTATATCCACTTAGCTACAATCCAGTGTCAGAGCATGAAAGCAGAGAAGTATAAATCAGGCAAATAGAGAGTGGTAGACAACAAGGAGAAGGGAAACAACAAAGGATGAAGCAACAGGAGACATGAAGGGAAGGAGAAAACAGAAAGGGGGATAAGAGGAGAAGAGATGGTGACACAAAAGAAATGTTCTTCATTTGTCAGAATTCCCATCCATAAACAACTTCCATATAAACATAGATATGAAGGTTATATAATGCTTTCTTGTGCTCCTGAATTTTAACTTATCTCCTATTTTTTTCATCTGCTTTCATTTACCACTTCTTTCTTGCTGCACGCATAATGTATAAAGATTTCTTTTTCAGCCTTGTATATGTAGAGTGGAGCCCCAGTTCTCAAGTGAGGCTGTCAAAGGCTATCAGAAATACTAATTACAGGTAGTTGGGAATTTCTCATGAAAATATTTCAAAAATGCAATTTTAGACAAATTTAAATTTCCAAGGGAAAACTGAGCTGCTGAATACTTTTGGGGTTTTTTTTCTGTTCGCTTTTATGAAAATCCAAATTAAATACCTTGTTTTAGGTTGTATATCTTGGAGTAAAATGTTGTTCTTGTTGACTAATCCAAAATATTTCCTTTTGTATCATCTTAATCTTAAATTTCATCTGTCATGCTGGTGCACTGACTCTCAGGATTTTTAGTTTCAGTCTCCCTTGCTAAGACTAAACTGCTTGTGATGGAATGTAATCTTTGCCTCTAATCCTCTAATCCAGCTGTGTATAGCGCTTTATGGAAGTCATGTAACTGTGGCTATGATCAATGCCCATAGCAGGGAAAAGGAGGTAATGGCAGCTGAACTATAACTTACATGAGGTAATGTGGCACCACTGAGACATATGGTTTATTATTCTAAGTCAGCAATATTTTGCTGAGATTTAAAATTTTGAAATCAAACATTTTGCCATTTCTGATTAAATCTTTATAAACATTTCATTTTACATAATATTTCAATGTTTCAAATTTTTAGATTAACTTGTGGTGAAAACAGTATTGAAATTTAATATTTCTTTTAGGACAGAAATCCCATTTTCACTTGGCTAGTGTAATAGGTTTAAAGTGATACTATTTTCTCAGCAGATTTTTCTGACTACCTCCCTGCAAATGACCAAGTCATTTATCTTGTTTTAAGGTCCAGAAGTGTTTCCCCTATGAGGTAAATTAATTCTGCTACCAATTAATGTGTATAAAATTAGGTCCCAGTCCTGGAACTTGTAAAGTGGTGTACTGTTTCTCTCACACAAAGTAGTTTGTCCACATGAAACAAGGAATCAAAACCCCATTTTCTAGAAAAGTGATTAAATTCTATTCATTTGATATTCATCAGCTCCAGTATTTTCTGATCTTAGCACTAGTAAAGTAAGATGGTGAGAGTGAGTATACAGATCTATTTACTGTCGATGGTCCTCAGAGGCAAGTTATGCTTTTACCCTTAATCAAGCAGAACTTGATCCACTTTGTTGTTATACTCTGTAATTCTTAAAGGTCAGAACAACCTGGAAAAGGAACTGCCGCAGTACAATGGCAGCAATTTAAAATGATTCTCTTGAACATGTCTTTTGATTGTTTCCATTTGTTTCTCTGCTAATATTCATTCCTTAGCTGATTAATTTTTACCTAGATAGTATTTGTTAGAAATATGGTATGCTTCTCTCAAGAAAGAGTTTGAGTGTTTAAAGTCAAATTAATGAAATAACTTTCCCAGTACAAAGCAACAAATCATGCATAAATCTGGAAATAAATTGGAAAATATGACATAGTTTCTGGTGGATGCTTTAGAAACTTAGCCCTGAATCTTAAGTTCACACTCTAAGTTAATTTAAATGGTACAGACAATAAAAATAATAGCTCCCTCTGCCATCCTGCAAGAGAAATTCAGCTGGAGGGAGTGTATTTATTTTGCCACTTCAGTCAACATCATGACTTCAACTACGAGAAAGACAGTAAATTGATGAAATCACATTTGCCTTGGCTATATCCTCTCCTGACCAATTTTCAATGAAGCTCATGGAAATACTTCCTTTGTCTAAAATTTAAGGATGAAAAAACAGCCTTCTGTAGATATTATATTTGCACATCAAACTTCCTTTGTTCCATTATAGGGATGGGGGAGGCAGTTCTCATTTATATTCATGCAGCAATAGCATGTGCTAAAATAGGTACATTCATAGAACTTGTTTCAGTTTGTCACACTCTCACTTTCAATGATTTCTCCTACATTTAAATCAGAACATTGCCAGAGCCAGAAATGTCTTCAGAGGTAGGAGAAGAGTGAATGTTTTCAACACAGATATTGTATGAGCCATATAGATGTTTAGAAAGAAGCAATACCTTCCCCAGAGCTTACAAGATAAATGGACAACTGAGTTCCTCTTGAGGGGAGATGGAACATATGGCACAGGTGTGTCAGAGTGGGAAATGTGTGCATCAAATTATGAACTTCATTTGCATTATATGTTGAACATGTCTAAACTTGCCGAAGGGCAAACTATTGTAATGCTTTGTAGACAGCTGTTCTGCCCAGGAAAGGTGGCCAACAGCTCATTTAAGGACTTTTACTGAGAAGGCATCAACACTGCAATCTGGAACCATCAATGTTCAACTTCTGGCCTATCCCTTGAAACAATGATTTTTCCCTACTTGGGGGCCTGTTTGAGACAGAGCTACCAAGACAGGAGGAGATTGAAATTCACCAAGCTGGACACATGGCAGAGAGAAATTCTGCTGAAGAGTTTAACTTTATGCATGGGAGACAACCACTGCTACACAGAAAGAGACTTGAGACACCCTATTTACTTCAATCTGAGACAATTTTGAATTCAAGATAACCTACTGCAATAATTAGATTCTATACCTGTTAAATTATAAATTTGCTATAATTTTTCAGGTATAGAATCTAATTATTGAAGTTTTGTGTTGAATTTATCCTGCCCACCACAGGAAAAAAAGTGATGGAGGGTGAGAGGCAAGAACCCCCACCTTTTCATAGTTTCATAGTTTGTAGGGTGGGAAGGGACCTGAGCAGATCATCAAGTCTGATCCCCTGCCATGGCAGGAAAAAGTACTGGGGTTAAATGACCCTGGCAAGGTGTTCATCTAGTCTTGTCTTAAAGACCTCCAGGGTAGGAGCCAGCACCACTTCACTTGGAAGTTGCCCCTCGCCTTCCTGCCTGCCCTCTATGCCTATGCCCATCTCCCCCAGCCTCATTCTTTCTTCCACCCACCATGTCTATGCCTCCCCTCTTGCCAGCTGCTCCCCTGCCACTTGTCCCCTGTTGCCTCTTGTGCTTGTGCCTATGCCTAGCCCCCTGATGCCTGCCTCCATCCCAGCATACCTGCCCCCACTCCTTGCCCCAACCCCCCATTGCTTATCTTTGAGGATTCTTCAGTTGGACCAAATGACTTAAAAACATATATGAGCTAGCGATTAGATCTACTTTTCAACATGTTTGATAAGTATTCAAACATAAAGCTGGATACTTGGTCAGGTACAAACGATTAAAATGATTCTTGACACATCTTGTCTTTGTGATTTTTGTAGGCAATTTTTTTAAAAAACTTTATTATTTCACTCATGTTGCCTCTACCTGCAAAGACAAAAGAGCTCTGATAAAGGACGCACCTAAACCTAAAAATTTGCTGGAAGAGCACACTTATCAAGCTAGACTCCTATAAAACTGATTCTTCAGTGTACCCAGAGTAATGCATGTCCATCCTCATAAAGGATCTGAAAAGGAGGTGCAAAGAGCCTAGTCTAGATTAACCCATAGAATAAAGAAGTTTCCTGAGTAGCCCAGTGTCAGCCCTGCTCCCACATACGAGTGATATGTGGAGAAGAGTATGCTTTGGACTCTTTGGTTACCCAAGAAGGTAGGAAACTGAATTTGATGGCCTGAGAGGCCCCTATATTCCTAACAGAGAAGGGACCTATCAAGAAAAAAAAGAGGATGCTTTATTGGAGCACACTATATTTTTGACTATCCTTGGTAGCCAGTAACTTTGTTGACAAAAACAGAATGCAAATTAAAATAGCTATGAAGCTGTTCTAATTTATTTAAAAAAAACAAGAAGGCTCCCAGACAGCCTGAAACTATGGGGAAGCATAAAGGCAGCTGTAAGTGCCTGGAATGGAGGCGCTAAGCCTGGAAATGGAGTAAGTGAGAATTAGGCCTATCTTGTATACAATTATTTCTGGTGATGTTTAAGCAGGGTATTTAATGCTCAGTCATAAAGATGACCCTACAATACTATTCATAGTAATCCTTGTCTTCCCATTCCAAAAAGGTTTGCAAAATAATTGCTTAAGAGGGCTTAGAAACATCAAACATAACACATTAAAGGGAATATAAAGCACATTGAAATATTTCTGTTTGTTTCCAAAATGACAACTGTTTTCAGGGAGACTCTTCTCCCTTCAGACTTACTCAGATACAGAAAACAAAATCTTTTATACATGAGGGGAAAAAAATCTACAGACTATTTTCTTGGAAGTATTTCTTCTGAGTGTTAGACAAACGATGGTATGTTGAAAATAGTTGGTTAAAGATTAATTCACTCTGTTCTTTAAATAGCATCATGGGATTTGCATCAAGCTACGTCTTCAACAGCTAACATATATTTCTCTATCTATAGTTATAAATTGGTGTCCTTCAACTATGAAGTGAAACTCAATGGAGAACAAAGTGAATTAATATAATCATAAGCTTTAAATATCCTTTTTTGTATGTCTTTAGTATTACAGTAAAAGGTAAGTAAATTGAAAACTGACAATTCTTTAACACCAAGGGCTTATTCTTTTCTTCCTTCGATGCTGGTAAAATTCCCAGGCCAAGTTATTTGCATATCTAATAAAAATGGTAAATTTAGGAGGGGGGAAAAAAGGTGATTCTCTAGTAGTGATGCTCTAGTATTGACAGGTGATCATTTTCAAATATCCATTATGTATGTAAAGGCAAATGTCAAGTGCTAATTCAGAAAAATGCCTTACTTCTGAGAATTAAAATGAATTCCAGAAGAAGGAAAATCAAGATAAAACACAGCACATATGCATCAGCAATGAGAAAATTCTCTCTATTTCAACAGATGTGTGTGTATTAAATACCAACTAATCTGCATGTTATTATCAGTTACCTAAGAATGACAGTTAAATTAGTTCAATTGTTTTAAATTGCTCAGTGTTACATATTTTCAGTCATATATAAGTCTATAGGTGGTTAATAAATGATCAGTAGATCTTTAGTAAATTTTCAATGAGTTGTTACAGATTTTTTTTTTTTTTTAAATCACAAAAGGAATAGGTTGCTTATTTTCCAAGTTAGACCAAAAAATGATGGGGCAGAGGAGGAAACCTTTTTGTCATTGCAACATGGAATTTTCAGTGAATAAGCTGTCCGTCTGAAAAAGCCAGTCTAGCTGTAATTGTCATAGTCTTTAATTTAAAGATCATATAACATTTTCCCACAGAATTCTACTCGCTATTCATTATACGGAGCTGATTTGCCTGGAATGGAATCAGGATAGATTTTTGATCTATCAAAGAAAGAACATTTTTGCCTGTAGAGCCACTGCTTTATTTCTACAGAAAATACTGAAAGATACATGGCCATTGAGGCAGGGGCATAGGCGATATGTAGGCAGGGCATGGGGGAGCACATGTTCCCCCTGAGACTGCTGGTGCCCACCCTGACAGTGAGCGCTTTGGCTGGTAGGGGGGCACGGAAAGCACTAGTGCACCCCCCAAAATTGGCTCTGCCAGCACTTCTGCTGCTGTCGTGCCACCAGCTGGCTGCTGGGGACTTCCCCTCCCGGTTGCCGGCTAGCCACTGGGGGACTTCTCCCCAGTCATGCCCCGTTGGTGCCCCCCCAGACTCACAAGGCACCAGTTGCCTATGGGCAGGGAATCTTATAATTGAGACCATTTGGCACTACACTAGAGAGTTGGATTTTATCCTCACTTCTGCTACAATATACTTTTGACGTTAATCTCTCCTTGCTTCCATTCATCTGTAAAAAGGCCATAAAAATACTCCTTCATCTTGGGGGGGGGTGATTGTGAAAATAAGTTGGTTAATATTTGTAAAGTATTAAGATACTATAGTGACAAGCCACAGAGAAAAGCCAATGAGGAAATCCCTCATTCTTTCTTCAGAGCAGGGTTTGAGAATACAGATTTCCCTTGCCTTATGTGGGTTCTGTCTGTGCTAATTCACTCTTATGCAATTACCCTTTTTATACCAAAAATCCGTTATATACCAGGTAAATTCACTTGTATGCAATTGGCATGGTGGAAGCCCACAGTCAGCTGCTTTCTGCGGTGTATTGTGGGAGTGAAGCGCACCAAAATATAATCTCCTGCGTGGAGCTGTGCTTCTCACTCATTGTCTACAACATGTGTTTCTGTAGTTGTCATCCCCATTATGGCTTCTAAGTGTCTCTCTAGATTATCTCCTACATCTCTCCATGTGTTTACGTGTACTGTTGGTGAATACCAAAGTTGTTTTGTAAAAATGATAGAAATGGGTTTGGAAGTCAGTACAGTTGAGGTCTTGGAATGTATCCCTATTTGTTATATTGTAAAGTGGATTCCCTTTATGCGAATTTGAGTTATGCGCTGTTTTCCAGGAATGAATGCACTGCATAAAGCAAGGGAAACCTGTAACATAATTCATAGCTGTTCATGAAAGGAACATTATTCATCCTGTATCTGTACTAAACAAGAACTAGCTAGTCATATTCTACTATAGAGTCCCCTTAAGTGGTCCAACACAGTACAAATTGGTCTATGTTCTGTTGTTGGGTGCAGTGTCCAAGCTCAAAGGAGACATGCTGACCCCAGGAGTCGAAAGAGGTGGAAGGCATCATCAGAGTAAGCCCCAGCAAATTGGTTCCTATAGCTCTTCAGAACTGCCATTTTGACTGGCCATAAAATTAGCCCAACAAATCACATTCTCTGTGCCTACCTGGTACAGGACAGATAAAATGTAGCAATCTCAAAGAAGTTCAGTATTCCAAATAAGACACTGAGGATGACAAAGAGTGCTATAGGCAGAGGACACTCAAAGACAGCATGGAAGAACATCTCCTCCATGTTACCTTCACAGAAGGAACAGGCCACCAACACTGTCAGATTAAAACCAAAGTTGACAAAGTTGTTAATGGCCACAACCCTGTGCAACAGCCACCACTGGAGGCTGCCAGTCCTCTGGGAAGGTGAGCTTGTATAGGGTAAACCAAGGCAGGTGGATCTGCTGTGACACTTCTGCTAGGTGTTTCCTTCAGGCCCTGTGGCAGTGAAGAGGAAGATGGCAAGGATACAGGCATGGTGCACTGCATGCACAGTACCTTTCTAATCAGGATCTCAAAGCAGATTCCACTGGGTACTGGGCCTGCCATTCTTGTCACAGTCTATAGCCAGGGTGACAAGCAGCCAGAAAAATGGTATGTCCAGAAAACTGCCACTGGAGAGGGCTCATCTTATGCAGAGTGGTCCTTCAGGGCAGCCTTTACTTCAGCCAAGAGGCAAAGCCCCATCCAGGCAGGCAAGGCCTTTGCCAGGAGCCAAATGGACTGGGCTAGGCCCAGGAGATAAATTAGCTTGAAGGTGGGTGACTGGACCAAGGAGGTAATGAGACTTCTTGAGGCTCAGCTGAGTACCACACACTGCAAGGCCAGGGAGTAGACCAGGGGCAGTAGCTATGGAATTCTGGGCATCTAGCCTGGGTCTCAGGTGGGAAGAGACCCACCAGACCTGTGTAAGACTGGCTAACTGTGAGTGGTAGAAAGGCAGGAGAGGATCCCAGCAGAATCAGTTAGGAATCAAGAGGAAGAGTTCCTGATCAAAGCTGAGGCCTTCACCTTTCCTCCTGGCACAGGAATTCATAGATGAGCTGTCACCAAGAGAAAGGCTCACCACCAAAAAGCAGCCACTGGAAAGCTGTTGGGCCAAAGGCAGCCACCCTGCTCACCAGATCAATCGGGTCCTGACTCCCTTAATGGTGAGCATGAACGGTGCGTGCCCCCAGTGGCTGGGAAGACATGGATGCAATGGCAGCAGTGGGAGCATAGTGGTGTGAGTACAGCAGCAATGAGTGGGGAGCTCCCACAGACACAGCAGACATTGTTAGGGGGTGGTGGCAAGCACTGAGCAGAGGTTGGCAACCACCTGCAGGCACTGCCAGCAGTGGCAGCAGTGCGCACCAGGGATTGCTAACTGCCCACAGACACCGCCGGCAGTGTCAATTATGCCTTTTTGCAGGAAGTGCACTTCCATGCTCAGGAGGTGCATGTACACCTCTGTGCATGACCTACTTATTGCCTCTGGTGGTGAGCAAGCAGGGGACAGCCACCAGGGCCAGTGGACATATCCCAGAAGTCCGTAAGAAACTTCTGGAGTTTCTTGAATAGGGTCATCAGCAGGCTCAAGGTGGCAGACCTGTGCCACAGTCACATTTGCATGGTTGTTGATGATCAGAACCCAACTGTGGCAGGAGAGACTTGGCAGGAAGCAGAGACACAGCTATAGTCATACCTTAGCCTCTTGAGGCCTTCCCAGCCCTGAAATAGAAAGATGAGTAGGCCTAGAAAAACATCCAGGGCTTTGAAGCTATTATGGCTAATTGTGAGGGCATGGGTGGAAGATAACTCAGCTCTCAATTCACCCATTTTTGGGGCTGGTGGAAAAGCCCTGTGGGGGCAGGGGTTCTTCCGAAGTTTCAGCCCCAGCTGTAAGAATTAGGATTTGTTCTGAATGAGTGGGGTAGGGTAAATGACAGTCCAATCTGCTAGTGCTAGATGCCCCAGAATGGACAGGTATGCACATAGGTGGAGCTGGGCTTAAGTTGGGTCTGTCCTCATCTAGCATGGATTGGGCTCTCCGTGCAGTAGTCTGCCTTTTTATTGGGCACTGATCAGTCAGGTGGGTGGAACAACTATAGTGAAAGCACTTTATCTTGTCCATGGAGAGATAACCCATGTACCAATGCTTACTTTGCATATACCACAGGACATTTCTCTAGGACTTGGCCTCATCCTGCTGTATCATCAACGCCTGCCTCCTGAAGGACAGGACATACCTGAGCTCAGTAAAGCCAAGGGAAATTCTACCAATGGGACTTGTTCTCTTACTAAAAGAAGCAAGGTCCTCAGCCAGACTGTGATTGTTGTGGAAAGGAGAACAGGGGGGAAGAGATGAACAGCCTTGCTTTTATGGCCAGGGTGTCTGTCCACAGTGTTACCAGATTTGCCCATCCCATTGGGGTATGCTCATTTATTAGAGTTATGTTTCTGGGGTCACTGTAATTCTATCAATGTACTGCTTGTGTCACTTGTGTTTCTATATGGAGTTGTATCTTTCCCTTCTGCAAGTCCCCACCTCAGGGTTTATTTTCAATGGGGCTGAGTTCCTCCAGCTACTGAACCAATCAAACAAAGACACACAAGCAGGTTAACAGAGCACATCTGAGTCGGGTCAGGTTACTCAGCACAGGAATAAAGTATGTCTCAGCTGGCTGGGTCAGTCAGCATTTACAGGCTGACCCCCTCATATGCCGTAGTTCAGCACAGCAGGACAATCAATGAAACATAGACACATGCACACAAGTTAACAGGGTACCTCGGAGTGGGCAGGATTGCTCAGCACTTCCAAGCTGACACCCTCACAGGCCCCAGCTCAGCACACCCCTTATTTTAGCAGGACAATAATAAATGCAGTTAGACACACATACACACAGGCTAACAGAGTATGTCTGAGCACGCTGGATCCAATCAACACTTTCAGCTAATACCCTTGTGCACCTCAAAACTCAGCACGTCCCAATCTCTTGTTATAAATGTCCTAGTAGTAACTCCCTTGAGGAGCAGACCCCACAGGATCTTTGGGCTTTACAGGGATGACTGGCTTAGGTAAAAGAAGCATTGCTACAGAGTAGGTGGGGAGGTAAAGGAGAAGGAAGAGTAAATGGAGTTCAGAGAGAGAGAGTATAGCAACCGGCTTGACTATAAAAATTATTTTATTGCCAGGTATTTGAAACTTCATGATACTAGTAGTAATAGCCATACAAGAAAAAACAAACAAAACGGTTACAATATTACACCGTTTCAGTTAGGTATTTGGGCAAGTCTAGCTCAAGTTTGATCAGTAAAAGTCAGGTTTAGAAAGCTGTGCCTGGAGTAAGAGAGAGGAGAGAGAAGGATTGAACCAAGTCTGAGATTTAGAAAGTGGGCTTAAACAAAAGAGAGAGAGAGAGAGTGTTGGGGTCTCACCACTCCAAGGTTCCATGGTGTTTGTTGACAGGCAGAGCCCCCAGCATGCCCATTGAAGGGATTCCAGGCAGAAATGGAGTGGAACTGGTGCAACTTTTGGATCCAAGCACCAGGACAGAAACTTGAGCTTAGGTAGGGGTTTTTGTAGGGAACGAATAATGGAACACTAGGTTTATTAATAGATAAACATGACTCATAGGCTGGATAATAGGAACTAATCACTCCTAGCTATGAGTGGCATTGCTCTGACGGAGCTCACAATACAGACAGGCAGATTCAGTGTTTTGGGTACCAATAAAGGAGTCATTACTAGAATTGGTCTGATAAATGCTGAGCTGGGTGTGTGGAGACATGGGTGACTAGTATTTGGAGCAGAGATCCCCCATCATGCAGTCCTCCCATGCTTCTCTGATCCCAGAGTTCAATGCAGTTCCTGTCTTGGAATCTCTGTTGTCCATTGTGGATGCTAACGGAGGTGCCTCCCTTTCCCATCTCTGATTCAAATAAGACTAGGGAATTTTCCTTAATCCTGTCACCCTTATCCAGAGGGGTTTAGGTGCGTCTCTCACTGCATCTGCGTTGCCTTTTGTAAGTCCTTCTTCTCATCAGTTCTGGTTCAGGCAAAGGTTGGGATGAGGGAAGAGTACTTTCTGAGTGAGACAGGTTGGGTTCTGTGCTAGGGTTCGCCAGGAACATAGAGGTGACAGGTAGCAAAAGAAATAGTGGTGAAAAAGGCACCCCTAATTGTGATGATCTGTTCTAGTACCTTGTTCACAAAGTTTGGGGAGCTCAGATAAGTCAATGGCACAGCATTGAAATAGTTTATCTCATGTTTTTTTGACTGCCAGCTTCCCAACTGGAAGGGTGTATTCCTCTACTTCGACAGTATCAGGAGTGAGGAGTTGCAGGCCATGGGCCCCTGGAAGATCTGGATTCCTTTTAAAGATTGTGTTGAGCTGTTGAGGGCCACAAGGGTAGCCCTCCCCCTTGGTGGGTACCCTCTCTTCTGGTCCCCAGTCTCAATGATATAAAAATCACGGTTCGTTTCTTGGAGGCTCACGAATAATAATCCTTCAGGCACACATTGTTAGTAACACAAAGGATATATTTGCAAATAGGGTCAGAGCGAAGACAAAAGACCACACTCTGCCCCTGAGGAAAACTCTCAGCTGGCTTTTATCCCCTCTCTCCTGGGCACATGTGCAGAAACAGGAACTCTTACAACTTATTTCCCGTTCATACAAACATATATGTAAACATGTCGCTTCATACGTCCCATGTGCATTATAATTAACTACTTAAGTATGCGGGGCGGATAGGC
>NW_017728931.1:112877699-112885662 GCF_001723895.1 Crocodylus porosus | reverse complement strand
AAATTTGCCAAAGAAGAAAAGGGAGTGATACCTTAATACAAAGAGTTCTTGGTAGTTTCTTCCCCCACCAGGCACGAGATGCCAGCTGTGCAGTTCTAACAACACTCTATTCATAATGCATTTTTAATAATATTTCTAACATCAAGATGGAAGTCCTACCTCTAGTCCTTGATCTTTGTCACCCGAAGTCCCTCCTCTTGCCCTGGAAGTACTCCTTTTGGGAGGGAGAGTTCTGCTATCTTGAAACCATCCCCTCCCCCTATCTTGAAACCAAGCCCCCCAAAATAAACAAACAAAAAACCCAAACAAACAAATCATATACTAAAAAATAAAACATCTACTATAACTTATTTTAATTTTATTTGAAAATATTTTGTCTTGATGTATGTGTGCTTGCATAGTGCATCTAGAGACAATTGCATAGAAGCCCAAATACAGTCCTACTGTTGTATATTGTGTGTGGGAGGGGTAAAGGGGTATGGCTGGGGAGTGTGTGTGTGTGTGGGAGGGTATGTGGGTGGCTGTGAGGTATGTGGGTAAGGGGTATGAAGGAGTGCGAGGGCCTGGGTATATGGTAGAGTGCAAGTGAAAGCGTGCATGGAGGGGGAGGTCCTCAGAGTTCCTGGAGTGTGTGAATCCCTGGAGCTGCCTATGGGGCCAATGAGTGGGGCCAGCCCTGTCTGGCCTCATAATGCACAGCTCTCCATGCTCCCACCCTAGTTTCTGGCTACAGATGGCAGCAGCATGTAAGGCCAGCTCCACTGAGCCCTGCACAATGAAACCAGCAGTTCAGGTCATGGGGCTTGGCCAGGGTGGCAGGGAAAGGGGTGGAGCTGGCCCAGCTTCATAGGGTGGAGCTCCCTGCCATCCCCCATAACCTGCATGGGCTGCCGGCTCCAATGCGCACAGCTCCTGTGGACTGAATGATAATCCTGATAAAGGGTCCTGATGCCGGTTTTTCCTGGGTTCTGCTGCCACTTTGACAGGCAGGCATGCACAGATAATCATAATTTAAAAAAAATTTTTTTAGGGGGCTGTGAGCCTGGTGGGCTGAATCTGGCCTGCAGGCCATATTTTACCCACCCCTAAGATAGATACATTTACTGAGCATCAGAACATAAACAGCATTAACTTATTTGGATTGTAGGAATGACTTACTGTTTTCAGTCCAGTAGAGATGAGAAAGTAAGAGGACAATCATGTAAAGTTAAAGATATTCAGAACAGATGTTAAGGAACATATTTCATACCTGGCATAACTCCTAGAACTCAGACAGTTTTGGAACTAAATGGTATTGATCCCCACAGAATTGAAAACAGTATTAGTGAAAGCCCTTTATCCCTCAACTCTTTTACCTTGACCTTCCAATGAAGAGTGGCCCTCAAAAAGTACACAGAGAGGTTGGAGATTGTTTTAAATATAAAGTATGCTTGGATAGGCATGCAATTTATTTCGCCTTAGAACAGACTGGCTCTAAGACAATGGAGTGGGGTGGGGGGGAGAACAGTTGTATTGTTTATTGTTTTTGAAAGAGAAACTGGACTCGATAGATTTTTCCATAATTACATTTCCTTACACAATAGCTTATTTTTGTTGCATTGGAATTTATATTTATGATATGAGGTCAAATTTACTCAGACCCTTACAATTAACTGCCTCATTCAGATTATACTATATCAATGTTTGCTATTTTCTTTTATCTCATTTTTCTTGAACAATTATTAAAAATCTCTTTCCCCCTTCTCTTAAGGAAAAATAGAGAATGAAAAGACGGAATGAAACAAAATACAAAGAATGCTCTTTATTAATGTTTAGAACCTTGTTAAATAGAGTGTATTTAAATATCTGTTTAGCATCTGACAAACATATGACAAAGGTTTAACTCCCAAAGTTGACGTTTATGCCCCCTAAACTGAAACAGTGGGGTTTTAATTAAAACCTACCATTTAAATTTTTCTGTCACACATCACATTATGGCAAGGGGCCTGATCTTTTTTTTTTCCTTTGTCAGGGCCAGAGCCTGCCTGCAGCCAAGGGGAGAGCTACCAGTAGGCCAAGTGGCCCCTGAGCTCTCAAGGGCCCAGTCATTCTTTCCAGTGGCAGACCCCTCTGGGGCTGTGAAAGCAGGCTTCCAGCAGGCCATGTGCTGCCACAGACAGTTTGGGGTAAGGGACAAGTTGGATCAGGTAGTACCTGTCCAACTAGCAGCCAGCCCAGGTGGCTCTGGGGGATGCTGCCACTGTGGAGGGAAGGACAGGGGCCCCACATATCTCAGGGGCTGCTTAGCCCACTGGCAGCTCAGGCCCTGACCGTGGGAGAAGCAGGTAGGCTCTGCTGGGAAAAATAAAAAAGGATTGGGCTCTTCACCACTTCTGCCTTCAGCATGCACCTGCTGAAGGCAGAAGTAGGAAGGGGTCCATTCACTTTTTTCCTGTGGAGTCTACCCACCTCTCCCATGGCCATGGGGTGAGCTGAGAGCTGCAATGCATTATTGCAAACTCAGCTACATCGGGACAGTTTAGTTTGCAATGATGCAAAACCATTTAATACCCCCAAAAGTCTTGAATATGTACAGTGCGACACCATTAAACTACAGAAAGTGACATTTTCATCATGTGTGCATGCTAATGACGTCATGTGTACAAGTGCCCTAGCAGAACAAGTGCCAGATGTAGTTTAAAAGTACAACTGCTCCTACATGATGTGTAATCAAAGGCATCTTCAAAAAATAAGAAGTTCAAATTACAATATCAGTATCACTATCAATTTCTGCTTTCACAATGTTATTACAAATATACTTACACACTTTGGATATTCAGAGCCCAATTACTTGAAAAAAAAACACTTAACACTGTTTTTAAAACTTTAACACTGCCATAGCAAAATAAAGTTGTCCCATACTGGAGGTAAATGAGAATCAGATTTGGATGCTTTTACATATGAGTTCTATTGCAATTGCCACTCCACACAAAAGATTTGTTTTAACTTTAGAAATATATTATGTTTCACCTTGTACACTTCATACAGTAGTATCCAATTATGCATATGGTGGATTTAATCCAAGTTATGTTAGTTCAAGTAATGAATAAGTATTTACCTTTCTAAAAATGGTGGGAAATCCTCACATAAAATAAACACTAGGTTTGCAGTGACTAACTTACCACCATTCTTTGGTGTTTGTTACACATTAATTCTAGGTGGCTCCTGGAACTCTTACCCCACATATTAATACATGAAACTAGGTTCAAGCACACTTTAGGCAGCTTGAAGTAATGCCACTTCAGGGACAGTTTCTCTCTAATCTGCATTACCTAGCTTGTGTTCCATTAATGTGTGGCCACTCCCTACAGATAAGCCACCCAAGTTGCAGTCCTCCAGCATCCCAGGGGGAATTATATCCTCCCCTACTCTCCTATTCTGTGCAGACAAACTTTCCACACCCTGAACTCTACTGCCCAAGGTGGATTCTGGTACCAAGTCAATGACCCGTCCTGCCTCCAGGGGTGCGACCCTCTTACTCCCAGGGGTTCACCCCCATGCAAACAGCCTGCAGAGCAAATGCCAGATAGCCAAGTCACAGAGCATGAATGGGTCTGGGAGTATGGTCTAGGGGAGGTCGGGTGGGAGCAAGGTAGGGGGCCATATCAAATTCCCATAAACTGGGGCTTCCTTCCTAAAGCAAGGGCAGTTGCTCTCTCAAAAGCACCTTCCCTCATTTTTCCCAGCTACCCCAGGAAGCACGACCAGCACCTCCACAGCACAATCCCAGTTTATTAAAACATGAGGTATTCTTTAATATACTTCCCTTTTATTTCTTTTTAAATTCCTGGCATCTGTTCATCAGCAAATGACAGTGAATGTTGCAGCTATTCTACTGATCGGTGGTGCATTTTATCTTGTGGCTGTAGAGACTGATGTTAGATTTGAAGGTCCTGCCATAGTGGTCACAGGTGTACAAGGTGTTAGGGGCTACTGTACTGACAGGCTGTCTCCTTAAGTCACATTTCTGTTATAATTTGAGGAACCATTTATTCCCATTATCAACAACATTATTATTGTTATTATTGCTATTAGATAATCCCTTTAAAAATACTATGCTCCATTTTAAATATAGTTAGGTTTCTCACCCCCTCAGTACTAATTGCCAAAATGTCAGTGTTTTACTGGTTAGAAACTTTTTTGTAACTTCCAACCTAAATTTATTCATGGACACTGTATACCCATTTTTTCTCATGTCAGCACTGTCCTTAATCTTAAATATCTCTTCTCCCTCCCTGTTGTTTACCTCCATGTTGTATTTATAGAAAGAAATTATATGCCTTCTCAGCCTCTGTTTCCTAGATTAAACAAGTCAAACTGTGCTAGTCTCCTTTTATCTGATAGGCTTTCCATTCCCCTTGTCATCCTAGTACCCTGTCCCTGCAATACTTTCAGTTCATCTTTCTTGATGCATTCTTACTAACAGTCTGTGCAATGGCCTTCAGATTTCAACTGAAAATACCTTTCCCAGTACATGCTCAGGTACAGGTTTTCCTTTGTTCGATCCCATGCCTATGGCCTTCCATTTTGTACTATTGAATTCATACTGTTTATGTTAAACCAGTCCTCAGGTTCATTCAGTTTTCTGTCTGCTATACTGATCATCTTTTGCATCATAAGCACATTTCATTAGCATAGCCTACTTTTTTTCTGCCAGTCATTAATGAAAATACTAAGATTGGTCAAGGCTGTTCCTTGAGAGTCTTCACTAATAGCTTCTCTCCAACCCAATACTTCAGTTTTCAAAACTATACATTATCATCTCCCTCTATCCAGATCTTTTGCACTTGCCAGAAGGCTTACTCCTTGGTTACGGTTTCAAGTGGTGGTTTGGACATGGCCAATAGGCAAATGTGCAGAAGCCAGGACAGGGTGCCTGAGACATGCCTGGGGGACAAACCCATAGCAAGGTGCCAGGGGTATGCCAGTGTTTAGAGCCCTGTAGGAGCCTTGATTTGAGATTTCAACCTGAGGGGGCAGTTGAAGCCTAGAGAGAGAAAGAAAGGCTGAAGCCCAGCTTGGACAGGAACTGGATGAGGGACAAGGGACTCAGTGCTCAGGAAGGGTAGAGACACAGCCAGGGGGTCCTGAACATGACAGGGAGAGAAACAAGGCCTGGGCAGGGTTCAGGAGCCTAAGCAGGCTCAGCAAGGAAATTTCCAAAGATAAAACAAAGACAAAGCCTAATTAGGCAGTCAAGCGCTAGAACCTCAAAACTAGGTCTGGCATAGTGGGCTTAGGTTAAGGGAACCAGTGGAACAAAAGGGGCTGAGGCACCAACAAGGCTGTAGAGGCCTGAGATGGCCTGGTATTGGATTGGGGCCAAGTGCCCAAGAAAGTCATTTATTGATAATACCTGCATGGGCATGGCTGTACGGGAAGTCTCAGGCCGTGATTAGCCTTTATAGCTAACAGGTACCCCAGGGAAGGGCACTGATAGGCCATCAGGGAGGGCAAGGTGGAGACCAGAAGGAGCTCAGAAGAGCTGAAATCTAGAGAAACTGAAGATTCCTCTAGGAGCCATTACACAGTCTCCCTTCCATTCAAACAAATACATCAAATTATAGCAGCTGAGTAAGAAAGGAACAACACCCTAGAGCCGGAGCCGGGTAAGGGTTCCATGGCCACCAGGTGGAGTGACAGTCTCCCAAGGACCCTGGACCTGGTTACAACAGTATAAAGCACACAACAAAAACAAATACCGTCACCCTTTGTAGTTCAATTTCAACCACTTTATTCCAGTTTCCAAAAGAAGAAGAGTGTTTGGCTTTTTTAATGGTAACTACACAAAAACAGCGGGGAGCAACAAGCCCCACAGCAAATGTAATGTTATGGCCAGTTAGCCCACGTGTGTGTGTGTGTGTGTGTGTGTGTATATATATATATATAATGGTTATGCATTTGAATTTTCAGTTGTGTGCACTCTCTTAGTCTGGACACTTTTAGGCCAAATAGTTTTATAAAACATATTTATACAAACCAAAGGAAAGGGTCTTTTGCTTTCTTTGTACCAATATTAATGGACTTACTTTCTGCATCCATAAAATATTATTTTAGAAATTTTTACCTATGAAAATTCAACAACTATTCAATGCTTTTTGGCCAGCAAGAGAGGAGTGGGGATGTGTGGGCAGTAATTTTCTCACTCTGTCTTAAATATAAGGCCTGACCAGCTGCTTAGTTTTGCAAGCAAGCCCTAGGCTTGTTAATGGAGATTTTAGAGGTCACATTTCATAGTGTTCTACAGAGGCACATTTTGAAGTAGCATGTGAAGATGTAGCAGAAGGAAAGAAGAATGAAAGGAGAATGATCCATGGGCCTAAGTTACAGTGGAATGAAACTACTGTCTAAAACGCATGAAATCAGGGAGAAATGATATGAAGTAATCATGACTGAAACTAAGTTTTGTGGCTAGCAGTGGTAGTCATCAAGTGGCAGTCATTGGTACTATAAACTCTAATGTTCATTTGAGAGAAGACTCCATGAAAGTCTTAGCCCATGCACCTTTTTTTCTGTGTAACACCACCAATTTGCTTGGGTCTTTGAGAAGGGAACTAGAATAAACCTGTTCAAAATACTTTCTGTTTTTAACAGCCATAAAAACTAGTTATGTATTGTTGTCTACTTCTCAGCTATGTTTTGTATTTTACAGTTATCATCTTTAGATCTCAGCGACACTGCTATGTTATATTGTCTAGTCACTTCCTACACAGTCTGCTCCCTCGTATGTGTCGAGGGCCCCAGAGCTGGTGAGCCAAGCTCACGGTCTCAGTCACGGTTGGCTGGTCGAGTGGTGGCAAATTGGACACGGAACAGGTGGGATTTTTGGCGTGGAGTTCTGAGGCACAGAAGCATAGCGGTTTCAAAAACAAGCTGGATTTATTTAACTTTTGACGGCGTAGGTACTAATCTTCAGTTACAGTAGACGATAACAATAAACAACAAAGGGGTCTGTTGGCCCACGAGGTTCGCAGTGAGCCCTTGCTTTCTACCCCTACAAGAGGGATAGGTGCGGCTGCCCACTGCTAGTCCCAGGGCTGGTCAACAGCTCATGTAAGGGATTAACATACAAAGAACGACTGTAACGTGTCGTGATGCCAGTCCAAGGTGATGGACAACAAGTAGTCGATGTATGAAGCCGAGGTCAAGAACCGGGATGTGGTGCGGCGGAGACAAGGTAAGTCGGGATGAGCCGAATCGTGGTCAATGAGGAATGCCGAGGTCTGTCCAAAGCCAGGTAAGTGAAGCCGGAATCAGTATAAGCCATAGGGGTGATCAAAATCGAAGTCGAGGCCAGAGCCAAACAGTCCAGTAATTGAAAGAATCAAATACGCAGGAACGAGATAGAAGAGGTAAGTCGCGGTATATGGTTAAGAGGAGAACCGGGGAAAACAGATCCCAATCTCTATTTGCCTCGCAGTCCCTGCTAACAGCAGCCTCTGCTTGTTGATAGAGCAGCTCTCTCTCTAATCCACTCACACCAACGACACCTACAGCTACCAACTCCCAACGCCCCCTCTGAGGTGGGGGTCAGAGACCTTTTAAAGCTACCCTTCAGCCAATTAGAGTGCTTTGTTGTAAGAATTTTCTAGATGGTGACATCATGCTTATAATAAACTGAGCATGTTCAAGTCTGAGCTCTGTGTGGTGACTGAGCATGCGCAGGAATAAAAAGTAGGTCACCAGTGATTGACAATCCAATAGGTCACCCAGGGGGCACATGCTGGGCACACTGTGGAATTTTCCATGAATTAGTGTTATCTGCGCATGATCAGACTTAACTCATGCGTTGCCAGCACTTCTTTGAATTTTGTTTGGACAGTTGCGACTCTGGACTACAAATCCCAGGGGCACTGGGAAACAGGAAGAGGAAGTGATAAGCAACCTGGCAGAGGCATGCTGCTGTGATGCTGGACCAGAAATC
>NW_017728931.1:112779704-112877599 GCF_001723895.1 Crocodylus porosus | reverse complement strand
ACAAAGGGGTCTGTTGGCCCACGAGGTTCGCAGTGAGCCCTTGCTTTCTACCCCTACAAGAGGGATAGGTGCGGCTGCCCACTGCTAGTCCCAGGACTGGTCAACAGCTCATGTAAGGGAATAACGTACAAAAGACGACTGTGACGTGTCGTGATGCCAGTCCAAGGTAATGGACAACGAGTAGTCGCGTACGAAGCCAAGGTCGAGAGCCAGAACGTGATGCAGCGGAGATCAGGTAGGAATGAGCCGAACTGTAGCCGATATGGAATGCTGAGGTCAGTTCAAAGCCAGGTAAGCAGAAGCCGGAATCAAAAAGCCGTGAAGGACGGAATCAAAATCGAAGTCGGGATCAAAGCCAAGACAGTCCAGTAACCAGAAGAATCAATACACAGAGATAAATCAAAGAGGTAAGTCGTTGTATGAGGTTGAAAGGAGAACCGGGGAATCAGATCCCAAACACTCTCTGCCTCGCAGTCCCTGCTAAAGCAGCCTCTGCTTCCAGATAGAGCAACTCGCGCTCTCTCAATCCACTCACACCAACCATGCGCCAACAACCCACACCAAAGGTGGGGGTCATAAAACTTTTAAAGCAACCCTTCAGCCAATTGGGGTGCTTGGTTCAAGGAATTTTCTGGACAGTGACATCATGCTCTTAGTGAACTGAGCATGTGTAAGTCTGAGCTCTGTGTGGTGACTGAGCATGTGCAGGACTGGAAGTAGGTCACGGTCGATTGACAAGCCAACAGGTCACCCAGGGGACACATGGTGGGCACGATGTGGAATTTTCCATGAGCTAGTGTTATCTGCGCATGTCAAACTTTAGCTCCCTGTATTGGTAGCACTTATATAAAAATTTACTTTGACAGTATGGTACTTAATTTTTTCAAAGGCTGAAGGAATAGCCTTTAATGGTGATCTTTTGTCTGGCAGACTAGCACAGTTCAGATGGTTGTTGCTTCTTCACTGCCTCATTGAAGTGTCTCTTTTCCACTGATCCAGCCTATGGTCTAATTTCTGATGTGGTTTCACCAGCTGACTTCAGACAACATTTTATTTCAAAAGCCAGCAGGTCTTGTCCATCAGTACCTGTGAAGGTCCATGTCTCCTCCATGCAGAACATGATCAAGAGTACAAAAATCTCTAGCAGCATGCTTTTTGGAGATTCTCTTGTCTCTCCATATCAGATTCAGGTAGCCGAGAGCTGCTTACTCTCATCACAGTCCCCTTAATGTGAAATTTGTTTTCACCTACTTCCTAGGTAGACAAAGTAGTCTGTGTTGTCTGTCTTACTGCCCCCTACTTAGTTGTTTTCCTTCCTCCTTAGGATATCATGAAGTTTGTCTTATCTATATGCATACATGAATCCCTTGCCAATCCTATGAAGAGCTTTGATGTGGCTCTCCATGTTTTTTATGAGCATGCATATGTATGCAAGTGTGTGTCCAGCAGATGAGCAGATTTCAGATTTTTGATCTTGAAATGTACATTTACTCTGAAGTCTTTGGCATTCATAACTTCATCCATCAATATCTCAAGGTTGATTAGGAAGGTGCTACGAGATCCCCGGTCACCTTGTCTTATTGTATTGAAGCTGTCATTTAGCTTGCCATTGATCAGAACTGCCAAGCTCATCTCTTCGTAAAAAACTTTTCAACAGTGATAGCAAGTTATTGTCCATACTGTACCATATGGAACTGACTGCCTTTTTAAAAGTGATTGGAACAACCTGCCATTCTGTCAACTCCTCAGTCAGCCTTCTGCTCAGATAGTGTGTCCTTTTACCCATGTTTTAAATTTTTCAAGAGGAACCATGAGGAAGGATGCTAGAAGTTGTATTTAATGTGATTGTCTTAAAGTTTACATGATTCTGAAGGATGCCTCTCTCTGGTATCTCCAGGTTGATTTTTTTTCTCAGTATTCAGAGATAGTCTCTTCTTTCCACATATTGTTGCATAGTACCTGCAACTGCCTCTTGATCAGATAACTGTCCCCTGTTACACTTGACTTCTATCATGTCATCTACTCCTAGGTATTGTTTCTCTTTAGCTTTCTGACTGTGCTGTCAACCATCATCTGTCAGGTGAGGCTATGCTTTCCAGGTCTTTTCAGTACTTCTTATTGTCTCTGAGTATTCAGCCTAAATCTACAGGCTGTTCTGCTGTCCTAAGAGCAATGACCTCTCTTTTTCCATAAGATAGCACTTTTCCTGGTCAGCCCTACTGTTTTGAATGCTTCATTCCAGGTGGATGTTGTTAAGAATATTTTAACACTGTAGCATAATTCTTTGAGTAAGTTTTTCCTTATTCTTTCCTGTCCTCCTGACTATTATAGATACACTTTCTGACACATTTTCACATGACTGCTTGATAGTATCCTTTTGCTTTTGGCTTTCTGACTTCATTCAGCCAACAAGAGTAGTAGCTCCTTACACTTTAGCACATTTGAGTTAGCCAATTTTAAGATGTTGTAACAGGACCGTGCCTAGAGGGGCAGCTGCCAAGCCTCCTAGTGGCTGTATGGCTCCTGCCCAGCTTTGACTAAGGTACCCTCCCTTTATTCCTCACCTGCCACACCTTGTTCTTAAGATATTTAAGAAAGGGAGGCTGCCCGCAGGTTTTAGAGTGAGCCCTTGTCACTTCCAGCCACCAGTAGATCCCTCCTAAATCCTGCTGTCCTCAGTTCTGCCCTTAAGAAAATGGTCCCTTTCAGCCTACCTGTGCCTCCAGGGAACCTGCAGACATATGGGGCTAATTGTGTGGCTCCAAACCTCCCCTACACAACATCCTATGCCTCATAAGTGGTTTGAATCACCAGTCAGGTGGGAAACTTGTCCTTAAGTCTCCAGGCCACCTGAGGCCTTCCTTCCCTTCTTGGCATTTCCATCTTCCTAGCTTCTGGCCCTCTATTTTGCCTGGTCCCTTAGCCAAGGCCCACTGTCCTAGGCCTGGCTTCTGGGTCCTAGCCTCTATTCTTGTCTGGAAGTGGCCCCATCTGGACCACCAGGGTCTCCCCAGGGAGCTTCTGAGCTACTGGTTCTCTGAAGATGCTTTGAGCCTTCCCTTAGCAGAGGCCAAAGCTAAACCATCAGTGCAACTTAAATAAAAAAGCATCTTTGGCCTGTGGCAGGCATCCCAAACCCTTTGGGTCTAACATAAAACCAATACCATCTGCCTGCATCAACAAGACTCTCCCTGTCCAGGCAACTTCCACTGCTACCAGGCCTGCAGAGTTACTTACCCTGTTTCACTGTCTGTTCAGAAGCTCTCTGCTGTGCTACTAGAAGCTCCTACCCTCACGGCTCCCAGAGCTGGACTACCTCACTGGCTCAGGCTATGAGCTTGAGTCTCAAGTCCAGGCCCTTTCCAGGCAAGTGAGCTCTAATCAGCCCCCTCCCACCTGCAAGGTGCCTCTCAGGATGCCTGCCTTCTTAAATGGACAGGTGCACTCCTGTACCCTGTCACAGTGTGCATGGTCTGTAGCTGTTCCTTGTCACTAAAATTCTTGGCTGACTCAAACTTTCTCTTCTCTTCATGCCTTTCCTTTACCTCTATATTGTATCTACCACATCTTCATAGCTTAAACTTCTCACAGTGTCCCTTCAAATGCAGTTTGCTGGCAAAAAGTGGTTGTGATCTAATGAGTCTTCTGCAGCTAAGCAGTTCCAGCATTGAGATATTGTGCTCACCCACTGTATTTCAGGACAAATTGATCATATTGATGCCATTTGGAGCTTCTCATGTTTATTTCTTATATTATGTTTGAAGCATTCATTCCATGCACAGACACTATGAGGTCTCACAAAGTACACCCATCATTCACCTTCACTTCTGAATGATACACAAACTTGTCCATGATGTCAAAATCTTGATGTGGCAAACAACTATGACCATACAAATAGTTTTCTTAGAGGTGTAGCAGGGAGCTAGAGGCTCCTGGTACTTTGAGATAGAAAGTAGCAGAAATGTACACAGGCAGGTGCAGATAGCTGAATATAGGCTAGCTGCAGGAGAGTAGGCAGCCAGGGAGCTAAAAGGCTGCAAGCAATTACTTGGGAGCTAGCTACAGACCAATAAGCCAATCAGACAGAACTCCAGGTAGGTAGGAAGGAACCAACTACAGAGTATTGTATTTCAAACAGGTTGCTTACATATTTGTTTCAGTATAACCAGAGGATGAGGTTGTGGCTGTAGGGGCAATAAGGAGGTCTGGCTGCAGCCAAGGTAGAGATAATACAGCCAAAGAAACAAATAGGGCCTTGATAGTACCAGGGGTCTAATAGGCTGGAGAAACAAATCAAGAGTAAGATCTGTGAATCATGGTCATGGCAATGGGGGAGGCTGGAGGCTATTATGATTAATGCCCCTAAGGCAAGGTAGTGCCTGAGTCCATAGATAGGGAGAATAGGTCCCAATAAATTAGTAAGTTACAGGTATGTTTAGGGCACATAGAGGTAGTGGATTTTGCATCCATTGCCATGAACAGGACTGGGGTCTGGAAAGTAAGTGAAGCTAAGCCAAGTGGGGATTGGTGGGTGCCCTTGGAGACTCTGGAGAACCACCTCCCAAGGTAAAATACAATTTACATCAAGGCATGGCAGGAAGGATTGCAAGGAGGTTATCCTGAAGAGCTGATTTGGATAGATATTTTGGCCATTAGGGGACATCGCAGACACCCTTGATGGCTATTCCTGTCATAGAAGTTTTACTGTTTGGTTTGTTTGGGTTTACTATCTAGTGCAGACTGGGACACTAATCTATCTCCACAATAACCACATTGAGATGTTTGTAATCATCTTTAAGCTAACTGTGTTGTAGGTGATTTTTATTCTTCAGGATCATTCCTTTTAGGGTTTTATCTATGCCTCTTGTACTTTGAGTTTTCAGCTATGAATACAATACTACCATCAAATGACACTCCCCTGACAGGTCACCTAATATCTGAGTCCTATGATGCCATGCTGGCACCTTCCACCTAATTAAACAGCAAGAATATTTACCACTGTCAAAGTGATATCATTTTCCAGGTTCTAATGATCAGGATTACCTTAGTGACCTTCTGAAGCTGCCCTTTCTCTTCCCTTCATCAAACACCAACCTGCTTATTGTGGCTTCAGCAAAGCCCAAAGGCAAAGTTCAGTTTGGAATACTTAGTATTAATAATATTCATAAAGCTACTGATAAATCCTCATTAGTTATTTTATTCATTTTTTCTGGATTTGATCAGAATTAGTTGTCTTGATATTCACATAAACATAATACATATTTTCTTAAATATGTGCATAAAATATATGAGAAAAATATGAAATCTTCAAAAAATAAAGACAATCTTTAGAGATGTTGCTTTCAAATTTTGAAAAGAACTCTACCTAAATATTGTCCTAAGTGATCAAAAACCATTTGAACAGTATGTTTAATACATAAACACACTGACAGAGTGGCATTTTGTCAGGACAGGGCAGGTTGTCATTTACACAACATAAACAGAAACCTGCTCTGGCATTTCACCTAACTGAACTGAAATGTATTGTTGTTTGATGTATGGCACTGCTTCCTACAAATGTCATCTCATTTTCTCTTCTGCTGCCCTTCTCTAAACAGATAATGAGAACATGTTTGAATTGGAGTTTATTTTGGGTCCTCCCCTCCCTCCCCCCCAAAAAAGAATATAAATATAAACATTAATTGTTTGGTTTTATTTTTTACAAGCAATGAGATTAGTTAGAACAGATGATATGATCAAAAGTAAAACTGGCTAATAATTCCTTTAAAGGACATATAAGTTAATGACTATTCATCAAAAGGAAATAAAATATAATGCATCTCTGACATTCCAGCAAACTTTTTTAACCACTAGGTCACATTAGGCCCTTCTAGAGCCCCCTTTTGAAGCTGGACCCCTAGGCAGCCAAGAAAGGGAGAGATGTGAGACTAGAAAGAATGAAGAAGTTAAACTAGAAACAAGTGTCACCTTTGTTTTAATGGGGGCACAACGCCTAAATAAACAAGCACCCATGCCCCTTGTTGTACCACAAATGCCTGATAGAAACAATAGGTAGCATACAATAGATTTGTACCTCTTGTTTTTGTACAGGATGTCCATTTGCTTTGGATCCAGAGAGAGCAGGGAGCCTGGAGCTACCTGTGCTCTCCAGCCCTCCAGACAGGCACTCCCAAGGTTTCAAGGGCCTGATACTGCACACCCTAGAAATTCCCCATTCCCAGGGCACACAGGATTGGGCTTCTAAAGCCTAGGAGTGTCTGCCTGGGTTCTCCCATTTGCAGAGATGCACCCTAAGAATCCCCCAGCAGGGTCTTCCCTAGGCATGTATATCATGCTGACATGGGAGTGTACCTCTTCAAACATAGGATCCCTAGTTTCCCCACTTGGAATCTCCTGGAAAGTTCCCTAGGTGTGTGTATTATTCTGCCACACCTAGACTTAGGCAGATTTCTACAAATGAGGAAACCCTGGGGTTCCCCCATTTCCAGAGGGACACTGAATGTTTTCCTACAGAATCACAGCAGGGCTTTGATCCTGCAGGATAACAGGCAATGACTGTTTCACCCAGTGAAATGGATTAGCTGTGTCCAGACACATCCCAGCACAGCTGATCTGCTTCATTTGGTGACATTTGTTTATAGCCACGGGGAGGTTATGACTCAGTGAAATGGATACTGCTATAAAAAATAGCAGATTCTGGTCCTAGCTTATACTCTTATTCTAAATGAGGTAAAAACTGTTCTCCATCCATTTTGTCCAATGAAACTTAAATACAAAGTTCAGTAGCTCAGCTTCATTATTTATTTATTTATTTTTAGGAACATGTACATACTTGTGTATGCACTAATACATTTAAAATTACCTTGATCCTATTCAGAGATTTGTGTCCCCTGCAGTTGGAGAAAAATTGGGCAGGTATACACGTCAGCATCCGGTGACATTTCTATTGCACCATGCTTTAGTACTTCATTTTACAAGTATTAAATCATGGTGTAGTATAGGCAATTACTGTGCTGTGCAGGCAGCACAAACTTAGATTTCCCTGCTACATCACCATAGCAGTGCACTATATCTGGGGAGCACACAAGTATGGCAACATAGCTGGAAATCATGTGTAGACCTACGTAGAACACCGTATGGCAGTGTAGCACATTGCTATGCTGCCACAGGACACTGTGTAGATGCACTTATCATGAAATGTTTCATGGGAGCTGCCTCTTGCAAGGCTATCACCTTACACTTATATAACAAAGTACAAATACCACCCATGTACTAGGTCCTTCCCTATTCTGATTTTCATCCTCATGGTCCAGGCGATTTCCATGTAGACAAAAGCCCAAATTCTGTGCTCTGACAAAGAAGTCTTCTATCCATTTACACCAGCTGAAAATTTGGCCCAGTATCAAAGAAAAATGCCATTGAATAAGAACAAATAATAAATGAATGAGGTTACAAAGACAAAGCAGCAAAAACATAATTGCAAAATTGTAATTAATCAAGGTTTGTGCACTCTAGGGTGAAACTCCTGTTTCCCCGCTCCACAAATTCATAACATTGTTAAAAAACAAAATACAATAAGGTCACTATTACTGCATTGTAGCCAATGACTGTTTAATATTAAACGTATAAACATCCATGAAAGCAAAGATTAGAAATCAAGTCTTCCCTCTACCACTCCATTGATGGTATCTCTAACTTATTATGGTGATGGGACTTCTGTATCTCTACGATCCTGAGAGTTATGCCAGTGGTAGCTTAGCTACTAGAAGGGTCTCCTAAGCCAGACAGGCTCAAGCTGAGGGATCTTGGTATCTAGTGATAAATAGAGCAGCTATACATTCAGGGCATCACATACCAATAAACAATAGAAATTTTAAGCAAGTGACCCAGTTCAAGTATTTAGGTTTTATTATAGCAGTGGATAGTAATATAAGGGAAGAAATTAAATGAAGAATAGAAGCAGGAAATAGAGCCTACTTGCACAAAGTCCTATTATTCAAGTTTATCCCACAGAAAAATTAAGTGTTAGGTCTATAAAACCATAATACAGCCATATAAATCCTATGGCAGTCAAACCTGGCTTTTTCGAAACAAATGAGATGCTAGTAAATTGTTTTAGAAGAAAGATTTTATGGAAAATCTTTGGTGCATGGTATGATCCCAAAAGACAAGAATGGCACATAAGAACCAACTATTAGTTATACCAATTGTACAGAGACCCAATGCTGACACAGAAAATCAGAGAACAACAACTACAGTGACTGAGCTACATGGAAAGCCTGACAGTGATCTGGACACCAAAGAAAGTGCTTTTCAGGGTGCCAGAGGGGAGAAAGCCACCTGGATGACCAAGACAAAGATGGATAGATGATGTAGAGTCAGACCTAGAGAAATGAAATGTGGATGACTGGAGGATGAAGGAATGCAACAGAGGGAAATAAATGAAAATAACAGCCAAGGGCCTCTAGCTCTTACAATACTAAATTACAGATACTCTTTCCCTTCCTCACTGGCTACCTCAGTGAGTAGCCTACTGAGTGATGCTACTCTTCTCTCCTTTCTCTGGTCCCAGGAATCCTAAAAATAGCCTCTGTGTGATGAGGGTACACTCTTGAGTTGTGAGGTCTCCCACTTCATGAGTGAGACTGAGTGCTCTAACCACTACAGTGTTATATAAAAAGTGTTTGTACCAGCATCAGTATGCTTGAACAAAAAAATAGTGAGCCAGTCATCCTTACCAAAGCGAAAGAATTAGGTCCTTAACCAAGAAGTGGACTTCAGACTAAAACCCAGTCTCATATAGATGGCTAACTCAGAGTTGCAGACAGGCACTAAACAGTGGAGAGGATTACAGGCATACTGCTCTTTGAGATACTTCCTGTCACTTACTATAGGCATCCTTCTGTTTGGTTTGCTGCTGTTCTGATTCCCTTCCACAGGTTCCTAACTCTTTCCATGAAGTATATAGAAACAATAGGAGACTAATTTTGCATTGTGACTTCCACTTCGGGAGCCGGAGGTCTAGAAGTTAGGCTTAGTTGAGCTGCCACCAAGTCCCATTATAGATCTGGACTTTTTCTTTGGGTTTTTTTCCTGAAACTATTTGTTGGTGACTGGTCTGTGGATAATGTAGCACTATGAGAATACTAGGCACATTGTAAAACGTATTCACATTGCTGCCTCTGAGCAACATGCATCACCTTGCTAGATAAGAGTGGATGTAAAGAATGCCACATTATGCCTTCAAGTGGTCACACAAATGTGAGAACTGTGTGAAAAATGTTCCACTACTAGATAAATCCATAAGAAGAAAGGAGACATAATACATAATACATAATATCTATTACTTTCAAATCCGAAAACTCACTCTTCCCACAAGGTATCCTTAGCTCAAGAAAGTACCACACTGACAGATACCCCTTGGCTCTTTCTTTTTCCTCCTGAAAGGCATATTTTGACCCCTAAAATCATTCATTCTAATCATCCTACTGATTTCAAGCAAAAGTCTGTTGTGCTTGGAATGTGTGGAATCTAGGTCCCATTGAAGCCAACGGCAAAACTCCGATGCACTACAATGGGCAAAGATGTCTCCTAGAAATGCTGCCAACTGTGTTAATACTATTTTTTGCAAAAATGCTAGAAAGTTTTTATTTTCTGTAACAGTCACTAACAGAGTCACAGTATCAATACGTACAGATAAATGCTTCATGTTTTAAAAGTAATGACTTCTTCATTCACAATTTAAAAAAATATCCTCAGAGGAATAATAAAGCAAATACAAATTGATGAAATAATCGCCTTGTCTGTATATGTTGCTCTCAGTCATTAGCTCTGGCACTGTATAGTCTTTGGAAGTTTCACTCTCTGTGGAACAATACTAGGACTACTAGTCCTCCATCATAGTGTGATAGAATTCTTTATTGTAACCCATGCATAATACTTTTCAGGAACAAATTTTCTAAAAAACATCTACATGGTATAGCATGTTAGGAATGCAAAAGCACTAAAAATCAAGCCTTCTTTAGTGCTTACCTCACAGAAAATAGTGTGAAGATGTTATTTTATGCACAAAAAAAAAATACTGCAGACTTTACCTAGTTGCTAACAAAGTATGGCAATTAAAGGGGGAAATATCTTCTATCTGTAATATGTAAATGTTAGATTTTAGCAATTCTTTTTCTACCTATCTTAGATTTCACCCATGAAGACATTTTATGTATAAGACTTACATGTACCAGATGACAATATATAATGGAAAGATCAAAGACTAGACCAACTGGTGCATTTTCATCTGATTCTATTCAGGAAATGTTGTTGAACAGCACCATCTGCAGGTGTGTAGCCATAAAATTAATACTGCTAATAGATTGAGAGAGATTGTTTATTCCTATTCCTTAATCTAGTGTAAATTTGATCTTTGCTTCTGGGGGAAAATATTTCAATAGCATATGAGATATTTTCCAGTTAATGAAAGGCAGGTCATGAGCTAGAGGAAAAAATACTTTAGCAATATGGACTCAAAACTGGAGTCTTAACTGTTAGTGTAGACAGAGAGTATTTTGTTTACAAGGTCTATTTATGTTCACTTGAATGGTAGAATTAATCTTAACATATACAGCCAGGCAATCTACATTTTTCTGGGTATGCTTATAACCTATACATTTTAAATACTACTTCTACTTTTAAAAGCCAAGCATTATAGTTCTGAAAGTGTTGCATTTTGGGATTTGTATCAATGCACTGCAATGTAGCCAGTTAATTAATATGCCTTAATTTGTGTCATTCAAGTTGTATATGATACTGTTGATGTGATATATTTAGGAATTAATATAGCTGGCTTGTTTATTATTTTTATTATTTTTTGAGATTACTCTTAGTAGAAGGTTTACATATTTCATGTCTATTTATTAAATACTGTTTTATTAGATCAGGTCAAATTCTTTCCTTTCAAAGAAGTGTTTGAAATAGAAATATTTGGAAAATGGTAGTGTACAAGGCTTGGGAGAGGGAAAGAAATTAGTGGAGTGTCTAATACTCACATCCCACCATTTATGACAAAGAAATAACCTAATATGAAGATTATTTACAGACATGTGCCCTAACAAACTATAGATGTGAAGTACCATACTTGAATTGTCCAGATATTGGTACAAAGTCTCTCATAAAATATCAGTGCAGTACAGATTGTTATGTACTGACATGGGGGATTATATCCACAAACAGAAGAGACAATAAAGATTGCTCCAATTCACCTATCAATTCTCCATATCTTTAGTGCAGCTTAGATCTCTTCTGGTCCTCATTACATTTAGAACAAGCTATGAGCTTCACTTGCATGCAGAAATAAGGATTTAGAGCTTTGATTTCCCACTGTCATTTATACCTTTAAAAGTGAGTGCAAAGTGGAGATACGGTGCTAACATAGGACAATAGTATTTTATAACCACTTTTTCATTAATTGTGGCAGCTCACCTTTAGATGCCTGCCACTTTAAGGCTGAGAGCAGGCAACTGGCAGGTGCAGGACAGCCTGACAAGGCAGCCATTTTAGATCCCGACCCACAGGGTTGAGTCAGTAGTCTGCTGCAAGCAGCTGGGGAGCAACAACACTCGGCTGAGCTGCTGTTCACAACACCCTGAAAGTAAGGGCAGGAGCTAGGGGGAAAGCAGGAGGCTCCTGGTCCTGGGTAAGACAAAAAACTGCACCTTTCTGGGGAAGGGCAGTCTGGTGGGGCAGGCCATGGTGGGACAGTCCCCCAGAAATGCTAGGCCAGTTACCTCACCAGTGAAGGGCAGGTAGGGGTGCCTTAAAAACCCAGCCCCCACATCCTAGTGGGTTACCCAGACCTAGGGACAGGCATGGGAATCAGACATATCTCTGGACACCAGAGCCCTATGGGGTGCAAGACCATGGAGGCCCCAGCAAAGGGGGGCAGAGATGCAGAGTGGCCCTAGTGAGAGGGCATATGTGAAAGTGAAGGCCCTAGCAAGAGGGCATGGGTGGAAGACTCTAGTAGGAGGGAAGAAGTTGAAGGCAGTTAGGCCAAGGTCAGTCTACAGACATCTGGGGCCACAACTGGACCAAAAGCTGAGAGCCCAGGAAGTCCTCAGACCTGGTAAGGCAGTGTGTTGGGCCAGAGGGCAACTCCAGTAAGTCCCCAGACATGGTAAAGACAAGTTTTGGTGAGAAGTGAAGAATTTTGGGTGAGTAGTTGGCCCCAGTGAGGGAGCTAGAGTTATGAGGTACCCATAGAGGGGTTTGGGTCCACCCAGGGCAAAGCAAATTGGCTGGTCACCATTCTGATGAGAGTCATGAGAGGGCCTGAGAGGCTACCCATCAGCCAACCAAGGAGTGTGAGTAGGCAAGCCTGATGAACTGCACAGTCACTGAAGGGAGAAGGGCAGGTTGGATGTGGCCCAGTGAGGAGCAGCATGTAAGAGAACCGGTGAGAGAGGGGTGGTATGAATGAGGGGTGGCCCGATGGGGTGGTGTGAAAGGATGAATGCATGAGTCCTGGTAAGGAGCTGAGTTTGGCCCAGCCCTGGTACCAACTGATGCTGGTACAAAGAGCAACTCTAGGATGCCATTTGCAAGGCAATGAGGGAAGGCTGGAGTCATGTACAGTGCCCCCTGGCATCAGGGCAGTAAAGTGGGCAGCCTCCCACATTTTTACATCAGTTTTAGGAACAGCTAGTGGTGGCAGGCAAGACTGGGCAGACTGCCCTACCTGGACAGGTGGGCAGGGTGAGGTTGAGACCCAGCCCCAGGATGGCCCTCTGTCACATTAATGCTGTACAAATATAAGTGGAAATTGGACCCTGGGAACCTAACTTTAGGTATCCTTTTTATTTTACATCTTGGCCCCTTTTAGTATCCATTTAATATGCTTTACTACTGAGAATACTAATAGTTTTCTCATTTTAACCCAAAAGTAGTTGGCAATTCTTTCTTGAGTTTTCTGAAAGAAATTCAAGCTAAGTCCTATTAACTATGTAATGTATTGCTTGGACATTTTAAAACTCTTCCCTTTCACATATGCAGAAGACAAATAAATTGCTATAAAGAGGTATATGTAGGTCAGGTGTTTTCCAGCAAAAAGGGTTTTTCCTTTAAAAGTATGTTTCTTTGAAAATGAAACTTTTGGAAAAGCATTCCAGTTTTGTTGAAACTTTAATTAGTAAAAGTTTCTCAAGTCCATGCCAAGTCTAGAGGGAGACTTAAGACTTACATTGTATAGTTAATAGACTGTTGTCTGGGGCGCTCAACAAGGGATATGAAAGATTCAGTTTGCAAATCACTTCTCCAATATCTATTTCTCTATTATACATAAATTGAGAAGAATCCCCTCTTAGTAATGTTGCAACTAGGGAACTCACCAGGCTGAGAGAGAATAAATTTAAGACCCTAGCCTGAATCCGTTCAAGCCACTCTTCTGATTGATTCAGACCAGGGACTTTGAGCCTTTGCTGTCCTTCATTTCAGGTGAGTTCCTTATAATGATTTTGCCATTTGGCATGGGTCACACTCTCCATTTCACCCCTTTGTTTTCTGTAATGGGAAAAATGTATTATTCTAAGTTTTCATAGTAAAGTAAACATTATTAAAAAAAACACTTCCAGTATATAACAAGCATAGGCTAATGCCATATTTTCAAGATTCACATAAGAATATTGGTTTTGGGGTTTTTATGAGAAATGGCATTGCTAAAAGAAGCCTTCTTTTTCCTGATATTTGTTTTCCTGATTCCTAAGGACTTTACTTGAAAATCCACATCCAAAGCTTCTATTGTTTAGCAGTTTCAAAGCCACCTGACTGAAGCTGAAAAATATGTCTCAGTTGTTTATAAACAACATGAAACAATTTAGAAAGAACAAAGTTCATTTCAGAAGTCCCTCCATGCTATTCATTTTTATATTTTAAATTTTAGCAGGATTTTTTTTAAGTACTGATTCTGTTTTATTAATTACTATAGTGAGGCTCTATTAATGTCAGGCTTCTAAAAATAGTTATTAGGTAATGATGGGAATTATTTGATTTATACAGTCATACCATTTGGTGCTCCCATTGATATCAAAATGGGGTAATTTGGGGATATTCTTATACTACTTTCAATAATTAATCTTGGTTATTTCTTTTTCCTTTTTTATTGTTTTGAATTTTAAAACTGTATTTGAAGCCGTATTTTCTAGTAATCTTAATTTTAATTCCATTCTAATAATCACTTGGCTTTCCTGACAAATTGTGCTGTACCCTTTTTTTTAACAAATGTAGCTATAGCAGAACCTGCATGGAAATAAATCCATTCATTTTCACATGTTCAGAGAAATATGTTATTCACATACATTTGTAACTGAACAATCACCAGGGGTTCTGGATACAACTTACAGACAGATCCTATAGTTCTCCATTCTTGCACAGGAAAAAAATATTTTATATAATATGAATGATCTTTCATGAGACTATGTAGTTTATTTTTAATCATGGAAAAGTCCAGAAGTAACTGGCCTGGCCCCTTCTCTAGTGGAGCACAGAACTATAGGCTTTATGATTTATATTATGCTAGTATCCAACATCACTAATTAACATCACTAATCAGGACTAGATCCCATGGAGCCACTGTTACAGAGTAGCACAGTTATTGTATACCTATAATTAAATAAAGACTTAAGGCTGATATTCAGAATCATAGGCTAGTACCTATTACATCTTTATGTAAATTGATGGAAATTATCATTAGAAACAAAATAACACAGCTTTTATTTATAGTTCGTAATGGCACACATTTTCTTCAGAATAGTCACTGGCAGGGAACATTGTTCACATATCTCTGAGAACACTTTGAACATGCAAATTAAATGAGAATTGGTTAACTCCCTTTATCTAGACTCTAAAAGCCATCACCAAGATCATAAATAAAAGAGAACTAGGGAAGTAAAGTAGGCATGGGGTAAATGGAAAAGTAGTTATGGTTGAAAAATGGCTTATAGACACAAAAACACAGAGTAAGATTATACGGACAAATGCTTTGTAGCAGAAGATTATGATGAGGGCGTTTCAAGGGACTGTACTAGGTCCCATGTTGTTTAATATTATTGACTGAGTAAGTTAGAAACAAAATTTGCTGTTTAACAAACTTGCTTTGTTTAGTTAGGACAAAGAAAGACTGAAAATTTTCACAGATCAAACCAAGCGAAGTGAATAGACAGCACAACACTAATTTAAATGCCATGCTGAAAAATGGAGAAGCGGTACACCTTTGATGGAAAAAAAATTAGCTCCTTGTACTACTGTGTTCTAATTTAATTGCTATCAACCAAGATGGGGCCTGAGCACTACTGTACATGGTTAATTGTGCAGCTGTTGTAAAAAACACTAAGAAGGTGTTAAGAAGCATAAGAGATGGTAGAGACTATAGATAACATTATAATGCACTTTTCCTAATCCAAAGTAAAGCCTCACCTGAAACACAATATATAATACTAACTATTCCATTTCAATAATGATAGTGTAGAGCTGAAGAAAAGTGCCAAAAGTGAAAAAAAAATTACCATTGAAACTAGAGGCATAACGGATGTTAATTATTTTTAAAAATAATTTGCTAGAGCAGTGATTCTTAAGTAGGGTTCTACCAGATTTCTTGCAAGGTGCCATGAAGTATGAGGGGATAAGTGGGGTATGGGGAGATAAGGAGATGAGCTAAGCAGGTAAGCTTAGGCTCAAGGGGCATCTATACAAGTGATGGAGCTCTGCTCCAGTGCGTGGTAATTAGCATGCATCAGAGCAAATTTAATTAATTGAATCTGCTGCAAGTCTGCTGAAGCTTGCTAATTAGCATGTTCCAGCAGCCTTGTGTCACATGTATTCAGTATCCTCACCTTTCAAAATGGTGGCAGGGATGCTTGAACAAGCTTTAGTTAAAGCACCCCCACTGCCATTTTTCAGCACAGGACACTGAATACATGCAACACTACATGCACTTTAATTACAGCAGCCCTTAGGGCGTTTATACACATGCTCCAAGAGGTGGGGCATGGGCACTTTAATTAGAGCTCAAAGTATCAAGTGTATCAGCATCCCTGCACTGAAAAATGGTGGCAGGGGAGCTTTAACTAAAAGTCAGCTGTACTTTAGGTAAAGTGCCCTTGCCACCATTTTTCAGGGTGGGGACATTGATACACATGATGCTGGAGTCTGCTGGCGTATGGTAGTCACCACCCTTGATTAATTGAGTCTGCTCTGATGCATTGTTATTATTGTATATCAAAGCAGCTTCAATGTACTGTATAGGAGCCCTCAGAGCCACTTTAATTAAAGTGCCCTCACCTCACCCCAGAGCATGTGATCAACTCCCAGGTTGTCCCTGGTTTACAAGGGGGTAAGCACTGTAAAGTTGGCAGGGGAAGAGTGCCTTGAGTCCACTTAGGGAATCCCCAAGTCCAAAAATGTTGGGAACCAGAATATCAGAAAGTTCTATTTTCCCTACACAAGAACAGAAGAACAAGGAAATACACAATTAAAACAAAACTGAATAAATACAACACTGAGATAAGGACATACTTCCCTCCAAATGCACATTGTGAATTATAGTATGGAATTCATTTTTGCAGGAGTTATTGAGGCAAAGATCCTAAGAAGATTGGAAAAGGGATTGGACATTTATATGAAGATAAAAATTATCTAGGGTGATCATAATAATAAACTGTGATAATTGTATTTCCTAAGGGACATATAATTCCATTTTTAAGGGCTTTAGTCAGAGATAAGAATGAGACTCAGTGTAGTAGATGACACAACTACATGGAACATCATATATGTAAGTACATGGAAAATAAAGGTCCTGCACTCAAAGAAATCAAAATAAGAAAAATTAAAAAACCCCTACCAAACAAAAGGCCAAATGTATTAGGGAAAGAAAGAATACAGCATATGGGCAAAGTAACTGCATTGTCAAAAAGCAAGTTAATTCCCAGCTGGTTTGTTCTGATAGCTAATACTGTAGCAGGCATGATAAGGAGACAGGAAAGATAAGTTAACAGGACGAACAAAGTGATTAAAAGAAGGAAAGGGGAGACATTTGGGAAGGATGGAAAGGTGATGATGAAAGGTAAAAATGAGGAGAATTGCTTCAAAACTACAGCCAAGCTCTGAGCTGACACCAGCAACATGTGTGCCACATTTTGCTTTTGCAATTGGAAATATTTAGAATAAAATATGGGTTAAATATCATTGCAAGTAAAGGGAAGGAAAGACATCACAAAGCTATTTTCTGTGTATCCAGACTAAATAAGAAGAGCAAGAATTGTTTCTGTTTCAGTCTTTACGTGGTCTCAGATCAATGTCTTCATAGATTTCCCTGAACGTTACTTGACTAGATTGACATACCATCAGCCTCTTATTTGAGATGACAGAGCTTCAAGAATTTTATGATAACAATTAAACTGTTTTTAGTCTAAGCCTGACAATAAAAAATGTCAACAGCTGGGTCAGCATTGCTGGGGATTAGAAGAGAGGGTTAATTGCTTGAAGGATAGAAAGGAATAGCTCAATGGATTGAAACTATATTCCGGTTTATTAAAGGGGGAAAAAAGCAATATTCATTCCTCAGATCTAAATTTCATCATCATGCCATTCTCATACAGCCTAAATATTAAACCTTGAAAGTCACTGCATATAATAGAAAAGCCAAGTCACTTTTAATACTAGCAGTATCACTGAATTGTTTGTGATGGAAACCTGGGTTTTAATTTTAGGACACATATTGCTTTCTTTTTACTACAGCTAATCCTGTATGCATTCTCTGCAGTCTGGCCACCTGGATAAAGTGTAAAGTGGAATGAACTGCTAGGAATACTGACAGAATGGTACTTGTGCAAAAGCATCAAGGACAAGATTATAAACAGTCTCAGTTTAATGAGTCCTCTTGAGACTTGGACATTACAAGTCTAGTCTTTCTGACACTCATTATTTACATAAGGAATCAATTTTAAAAACTGGGATGTGCCAAGCACTGAAAAAAATGTCACATTGAAACTTTCTTTTTGTTTAACAAAAAGCACTACAGATTTTTAAAGTACATCTCAACATTTATGTAGGGAGAGGAATGTTATATAAGTAATGAGGCAAAATACAGGTAGTCATAGGCAAATTAGTTTGGAATTGATAGCAACCCATTATTGCACTGCTCCTCTATACAGCCATTTTGCACTTCAAACACTGAACTTGAAATTAGTTCTCCTTCATTGAGTCTGAAAATATTTAGATACTTTTGGACCCATTTCTATTTAGTACTGAAAAATAAAATGTGGAAAAGCTACTACTGTGGCCTGTTTAGCCCCAAACAGAAAAGAAGAGCTGCAAATCTTACATTCTTGCAAGATTTTCTGCCCTGATTTGAAAAATCCAGAGAAACAGAAAAGCTTTGGAGGCAGCCTTGGCTGCTCAGCCAAATCCCATTTGACACATTTCCATCATCATTAGTACTGTATGCAAGAATCAGGGGCAAGTAGGATGCATTCTATAATGCATATAAATATTATCTATTTAAATGTAATAGCAGGATTTTTGTAAGTAGCAGTTGTCCTTACTAACAGTATTTGAGAGAATTGGATTTTCTCAAAATGAGTTTTTGGTAGTTCACGCAGTGTAAAAAATGTCATCCTGCATAACCCAGCCAGCTGTAACCAACAGCACTACCAGAATTGCAGTAGGTAAACAACCCAGATTCATATGCAATAAATTTAGTATAATTCAGGCCTTCCTTGCACCGTAGCCACTTGCAAGTCTTCTCACTAACTTCAATGGACTGTGGATCAAGCCTGTAGATTTCTCCTGTTCTTTAATTGTATACTGTTGTACTTGTAACTGGTTAACTGATTCCGTAACGAGCTGTAATGATTCTATAATGAGTATGTTTTATTAATCATTGCATTATTGAACAGGAATAAAGAACTAGATAAACTTCATTATTACATATGTGTTAACAGTTACGTGCATCTTCCCACTCTTCCCAAATTCTTTGTTCTCAGGAAATACTGACCTTGTGAAGGTGTACTTATTCATTTTTTCAGGTGACATCTAACATGGACCTTATGATACTTTATTCAGGTTGATTGTATATCTGAGGTGTTTATAAATGGTTTAATAGAAAAATGTTTAGCTATCTATCAGGATGTAAAATTTACATACATGCATTAAGTACTAAAGATATTATAATGGAGAATATTAATTATTTCCCTGTGTGTTATTTCATAAGAATACAGCTTCAGTATATTACTGTTTTTCTGATTTTCATCAAATGTTTAATGTTTAACTAGTCATTATACTTTGGAGTATCTCATGCTTACCTCCACTGCCACATTGTTAGATTGTTTTCACATCAAGACCAGTCTTGATTTTCATTATCTTGACTTAGGTAAGTCTTGACCTTGCAAGTCAATGGGAGCTTTGCATTGACTTCAGCAAGCAGAAGATTAAGCCTCTAATTCTTCACAGCAAATACCTCCCATCTGAATCATTCTGAGTTGATCCTCCTTTAGGAGGATCCTAGTTTCTAGGAATAAAATTAGCCTTGTAAAATACTAACATGTCAGCAGGTTGAAGGTCACAGCAGAAACTTTTATGCATATGAAAGCTCAACTATTTTCTTCTAAAGGCTATATGTTCAGCAAACTCCCATAAAAAATCAACCTCTAAATATTGGAGAATTTCTCACTCCATGTGGAAAAATAAATGGAGATATAGCTGTGCATCTGTCCAACTAAGCATTTGTTTCTATAAAAGCTAACTTTGTAAAATAGGTAAGAGTGCAAAAAATGTACAAAGCGTTAATGGCAGTTTTAAAAAGTGTCCCTTAAGAGCCTACTTTTACCCATGCATTACTGAACCATAAATATCCTTTAAGATATTAACAGTGATATCCTGTGTGCCTGCCCTTAATTTTATGGTATTCTTGCATATAACTGGTTAACTAATTCTGTAATAAGTTGTAATGAATCTATAATGAGTACATTTTTTAATTACTGCATTATTGAACAAAAAGTATTGAATATACTACATTATTACCTATGTATGTTAATGATTAGAATCCCCTGGAAGAAAAATAAATTTAGTCTACATGTAACCATATTTTAAAAGTAATATTTTTTTCCACAAGGCCCTATTGTATAAGAGGTCTGATGGAAAAGATTGCTACGTGTCATGGTAATAAACGTGTTAGTTTTTATGTTGATGTGTATTGCATTGTACAAGTACTGCTGACTTGAGTTCAGTAACTGAATCATGCAGTAAAACTTCCTAATCATATTGCAGAACATTTTTTAAAACATTGTAATGCTGAATCAAAACCAATAAAGCATCCTTTGGCTGGTCAGCAGTTTTTTCCCGGACTATTTTCTTCTGGCCTGAAACTCTTTTCAGTGTTCCTGTCTCCCATGTTTCATTAATTGATTTTGCTACAGACAGCTCCTCAAGGCTCTCATCAGTGCTCTTTTCATTTAGCTCTTTTCCCTCTGTTTCTGTCAGCTCATTCTTGTTGTCTCCTACTAGTTCTTTCTCTTTTGCTGTCATTCTTGCTCTCTCTTTCTTTCTTCATTTTTTTTTTAATTCCCCTTTCTCTACCCCTTTCTGGAGCTTCTCTTCTAGGTCTCAAACATTTTCAGGAAAAATATAATACATTGGTACTGATCAATTAAACAGATTCAAAAAGATTTCATTTCCCAGAGAAGTTACCCAAAGTATGGGCTACTAAAAGCAGCAGGCTGGAAGCTGGCAACTGAGGGAAGGCTAGGAAGAAGACAAGCAGAGAGATGAGACTGAAGACTGTGAGATGGTTCATTGCATCGGTTGCAAGAAGCTATCCAAAAGCAGCCTGCACATAGCCAAGGGGTGGAGGATTCCAAGGCAGACATGACTGTCCTCATGATAGGCTGCCCTGAAGTTGACATTTATAGTAATTATTTAAAAAAACCTGCGGCCAACATATCTGCATATTTTACCTGAAACCTGGTGACCTTAGAAACATATTATTTTTCAATATTCTTAGTGTAGCAGGACTGTTAATGGGGACCTACTGAGGACTCGAGCCTGGAAAGCCTGCTCCCAGAAGCACCTCCAGAACATGAAACTAGACCTCCTGGTCAGTAGCATAACTAGGTATAGGTGACTGAAGCATGAGCCTGAGCCACTGATTTTGAGGGGATGCAAAAATGGTGGTTCCTGCTGCAATGGCTGCTGCTCCCACCCACGACACACAAAATGCTTCTTACACCTCTGCTGGTGGTCATCGCACCACGTTGAAATGGGCTCAGTTACAAAACAGTGATTGCCTCAGTTACATAAAACCTTCTCTCACAGAACGTGTCATCAGTTTCATAGAGAAACATAAAAGGAGACAACAAGGGGAGAATAGCAAGAAGGGGGAAAAATATTGTCCTAACTATTCTGTTATTGCCTTTCTTGCTCTAATGCATCTTCCCATCCAACCTACACAGATTCAAGCAATTAACATATGGGCTATTTTACAGAAGCCTACATACACAGCTGTGAATAACTACTAGCAAAATAGTGTGGCAGATTGTATTTGCTATCAGACCAGGGTGCAGACAATTTTTCAGAGGGACTATTTAAAAAAATGCTTCAGTCAGGGAGAAAGGAAGAGATAGTGTATCACACCCATTGGGAATCAATTTAGTAGTATTCCCTGCCTAAAGGGATAAGGGTTTATTTCGAGGAAGTGTTACAGATTTCTCTCTTCAACAGTGAGAACTATATATTTCAAAATATACTGAAATATGCATGGATATTTTCTGTATAAAAAAGCCACAAGCAATACTGACAATGTGTTTTAAATACTTGCTGGTTTCTCAGCAAAATAAGGCTGAAAATTCCAGGGTATGCCAGAATTAGCCACACCTGACTATTCGCAGTATACCACAAGACCTTCCTGACACCCATAGGCAGACAAGGTTCTTTGGGTGAATCTGATTATCTTTTATTAGACCAACTTAAATAGTTGGAAAACAATTATTAAGCAAGCTTTTGGGTTCAAAAACCCTTCATCAGGCTAAGGAAGTTTCAGCAGTTGGTGTGTGCTCTTCCTGGATGGAATGAAAAGTAAAGAAGCCAGAGGCTGGCTACACCCTTGAAACCCATATGCACTTTTTCTGCATAGAAATATCCCTTTAGCAGTATTGCTGCTCACAGTTTCAGTAGACTGTGTGGCCATGCACCAAACACTTCAGATAGAAAACCTGGGCAAATGAATAGGGTTCTTAATTTTGGTCTCATTAAAAACTTTATTTGTAAAATATAGGTGTATATATATATATGATAGTATAGTGAGCCCTTTTCATCAGGTACAATACATTCAAAAATGGCTAGGGTATGCCAAGGGTAAATCCTGTCTCTGTCTCTGCAGGCAAGACAACATCTGTCAGAGATCTTGCCTGATCAGCCATCAAACCAAAATACAGGAGTGAAAGCAGAAGTCATTCTGGTGATGATTTTCTTATAGCTAAGAACAAAGGACCAATATCAAGGCTGATTCTACCTACCAGAGCCATATTCATCCACAACCAGTCAATGGATCAGGCAGAGTGGCAGTAGAACAGGTAAAAGATTAATTAGGCTCAACTAATAATTTGGCTTTGTGTTTGACTTTTAGGCTGCTTACTACAGAATGTGACTAGTTCTTTAGGCAGGACGTGATCCCTTGTTTCCCTGTAGTGTTCTTAACATGATAACAAGGGTTTGGCTGAATTTCCCAAGATTACACTATAGGTTATATAGCACAGATAGAGTAGCTGGTGAATGACTGTAAGTCCACCTTGTTTAGCCCTCTTGTAGAGAACTGTGTCTAGAAGAAAGCCTACCTTATATGGAAAATTGCAAGAACGTATCTTGCCACCTGTCTTTATTAACCTATCTATGAGGTTTTTGGGAAACCTAGCAGAGAGACAAGGGTTGAAGTGCCTTTGATATAGAGTTGAAGTATAGTTTTCTGTGTCTCCTTCATTAATTCAGATAAAGTAGACCACAGGATTTTGCATCTGGTGGAGGTTATAAGAAGTGCTGATTGCCTGGGGGAAGTAAACTGGAATTATGGCTAAGTTTATATTAGTGTCTTTGAAAAAGGTGTGTGTTTTTTGTCAACTGGATTAGTACCCAGAAAAATCTGGCTAGACTCCCAGCTGCAATCATAGGGAGCATGTGACATCACTGGCCTTACAATTTTCCTTACAAATGATCCAGCTATAGCTTGGGCACAGTCAGATGGTCATGCCCTTCCCTTTTAATCCGGGGCTTATAACTTCACCCATACTTCTGTTCTCAGGATCAGACCAGTCAACTGTGTCACACAGGTTTATGCATAATTGTATGAAAACCAGCAAAGTCCCATTTTCAAGTTACTCAACACATTTGAAAATCAATGAAGTTTAGCTTTATCTAAAAAGTGAACCTAGTGCAGAATGCAACCTGTTTGTTAAGTAGTGTGTCTTGGGTTCTATACTGGATATCTTTTGTTTTTGAGGCGTATTTTAGAAGACCCTTTGGCAAATAGCTACAGCTCTGATCAGCACCCGACTTAGAGCTCCATTCCCACAATAAAAAGGGGCTTCTTGGAATTAATTTCCTATGTTGGCCCATAGCAGATAAGTTTATTTCATTTCAGGGCACACTACACAGTCCATCTTTTCCCTTGGCTTGCAGGAAGCTTCATTTACATTTGCCATGTTCACATTCTGCTGCATGATCAATGGATATTGGCCTAAATCTGGTTTTATACATTTTAGTCCTCATTTTTTCAAGCATACTCAGGAGTTCGCACAACCTGCTTTTATCTAGTTAAGCCATGTATAATGTTTTCCCCAAACCATGCCTCTCCCTGAATTTGGATTACAAACTCAGCAATTAAAAAAAAAAAAAACCCTCTCCCTTCTTTTGGGAAAGATAATGTAATGGAGATAGGGAAGAGTTTTCTGAATTAGCCAAGGGGAAGATTCAGCACCCTACAGCTACCTTTGGTTATTAATATATCATGTTTAGGTTTTAATTTACTCCTGCATTTTTTTTTATCTAATAATGTTTATATTTTTGCTTGGAAACTACCCTAGAGGACACCAGACATCTGGTGGTTTGCTCACACATGGGGCTATTCCTTGGATTTTCCATCATAATGTTGTAATACCTGTGTAGCTTCTGAGGCTACAATGGAAGTTTTGAACCTGTATGAGAATAGTTTTATGGTAACTTATTTTCCTCATATTCTCTCATAAAATTCAATATATTTATTACCTGTTTCACATGGCTTCTTACTTTATGTAGCACTATAATAATAAAGGTTTAAACCCTTTGTTTAGTATCTTTCAGGACACATCCTGGCCTTTCTGGGTATTTAAGGACCTTGTTACATATTCTCTTGCAACAGTTGCAAGTCATTGGATTGTGGTGATATGTGTTAGTATATGTTAGGAGATACCTTCTCCTGAAAGGAAACGACTTTGCAATGCCATAAGAGCACTTAACACATGCTAAACTGTTTGAAAGTGCATCTGTTTGCATTTTAACTGCACATAGTAAGTGTTAAGTTGAATACAACACTGCCCTAACTAAAAACAATTATGGCACGTTTTGTAAATTAAAGCATCATAACACATAGAATTAAACATATCCACAATGCTAAAGGGTTCTGAGAAGATGCTGCATGGTATCAACTCCAGACAAAGGCTAAAGATCTCCAGATACTTTTGCATTGTTCCTAATGTTAATCTGAGGGCAGAAATGTAATCAGTGATGAAGGTAGACTCCTCTGAACATTAGGTCTCTTACTAGCATAAATAAATTGTCCATAGTTAAAGTATTTTTATTACCTAGAGACCCCTATGTTTTAGGAGTGCTGTGTAAGCATAAATTAAAATTTCAAGCATTGAGTTATATAATTTTTACCAATGATGACCTTACAAAGAATGTCAGTCACTTGGAATGGTGAAAATTAGTAACATACTTTTTTTTTTTATTATTATATCTTTGCTCACTGTAAGTGAGATTGGCAATATCTATAATGGTCCTACATTCTCTGAGGCCGCAGGCTAGATCACTGCTATTTAAACCTACCAATATCCAATGAAAGGAAATTTGGCAAAGAAACATTGTAGGGTTGCAAAGAGAAGAAAGCCCCAGATATGATCATTATTAGCCTCTGACAGCCTCTCTTAGGCAAGAGTTCTGTTATTCTAGAAACTGAATGACATTTTTAGCAATATGTACAATTATCATTATAGTTGTTTTAATTAAACTAGGATCCTTATAATTTGTGTCCCATATGTTTCAACTCCCATACAATACTGGCTATAAACATGTTTTGTATCACAGCAGTTTCAAATAAACTTTAAGATGTTTATCAGCAAAAATAAACAGCCTTAGCAGGCAAATACCACTTCCTGTTCATTTTAACTGTATTGTGCTTAGATGTGTCTACTAGAACTCTAAGACTTGAAAAGTCTTTCAGCAGGAACTTACTGTTACAGTGGATCAGAAATATATAACCGGTACATAGAAATATTTCTTGTTTCTTAAAAAACTCTCCGTGGCCTATATATTCTTAGGAACATGGGGATTGCTATACTGGAACTAACTGTTGGTCCATTAAGAATAGCATCCTGCCTCTGGCAGTGCTTGACACACAAAGCCGCAGGGAAATGCATACTATTTGCAGCCTTCTGGAAGCAGAAACAGCAGGACAAAGTAAGCTGTGTGGTGAAGAACTGCAGCAGCTTCCAATGAAGAGATGTCATGCAAATGAGTTCCTGACTTTATGCACTCAACTGTTGAGTCTCCGTCTCTTTCTCTCTCTGACTCACAACTGTGCAATCCACATGTGAGGTTTTTGTAGCTCAGTGTGTCCTTGGGAACAGGGAAGTTCTGGTTCCTGACATAGCTCTCAAGTCCCTAATAGTACAGCATAAGAATAAAACTCTTCTGTTTTCTTTTATTTCCAACTAACTATGAAAACCCTGTGTGTGCGTGCATATGTTTGTAAGTATAATACACACACATGCAAAGGATTTAGATTTACCATACGTATTAGGCACTCTATCATGTAGCTGAATGCACAACCCCAAACTACATGCTCAGACTCCTTATATAATACATGGTATATTTACAGCTTATCCCAGCTACTGAGAGGTTCATACTCTGAGCATATCCTGCCCAAACTTGTTTGCAATGGCAAAATCAGGAAATATTGCAGGAAAATCACTCCAGGGGTATACCTTCATAGCTTCACTTCTCTGGAGTTTGCTGCAGAGCACTCTCTGGGGATGCCCATAGCCTGAATTCACCATGTTTCCAAGTTTGCTCCATGCAAATAGGTGCAGGTGACGACACCATACTCAGAAACATGTACCCCTAGGAGAAGCAGAGAAACAGTTTACACCAGTCTTGGTGCACAAGAATGAGTTTCATGGAAAACAAACTGAGTGGGGAATTCCCAGGCCAGCCAAAAGGAAATACTCAAGAGAAAGGTTAGAAATAGCTCTCTCACAGGTCCCATCCTCCACCACGGAACAACCCTTCTTCTACAGTTCGGTGCCTGAGCCAGGCAAGTCCTTCCTGTCAAATAATGGAGGAGATAATAACCCCATACCTAATACCCTAGTGGTTAAACTACTAAAACTGCATGTGGAAATTCCAAAGAAAACTGAATCATCTTTCACACTCTCAAAGGGAGTGCCCTAATCACCAAGTGATCGTGTATTCTGAGATGTGGTTCTCTCTCTCTACCTCTTATTGAAATTCTTCCACTTTTTATCAAATACTAAAATAATCATTAGGATAATAAATGACTCTATATTCTAGTAGTTAGGGCACTCTCCTTGGAGTAATGAGTTCTAGTCTGGGCTTCAGTGATTACATACAAGGCCAGTCCTCTATCTAATGAGCAACAGTTCCCTTAACAAACAGAGGTCCTTTGGCTGGCCTTGAACTTCTCAACTCCCCCTCCCCCCACTGCATTTTAATGTATATCTGGAAAAGAAAAACAAGTCTTGATTTATGCATGAGCAAAACTCAAAAGGTGTAAAGGTCAAGCTAAGTTCAAATAAGAGTCTGCTATTTAATTTAAATTTAAACTTTTTAATTTAAATAAATGACCCAGGGCCTTAAATTGTCAGAATTGGGCAGAAATCCTTATAAGAATACATTTTCTTAGACTATGTACAGTATTTGTTACTTCCAGTACTTGCTACTTTGCCCATCTCTATTTTCCGTCTTTGACAATAAGTCGTTACATGGTTGATGAGCATTTAGTAAGGGAATTGTTTTACTGCCACAGAACATATTTTGCCCTTTTCCATCTCAGACATAATCTGGCAGGGGAAAAAATCAACTTCCTACTAAAGTAGAAACCCCTGTATAATTAGGATAGCCTATACCTTTAAGGGGGAAAAAGAATTCAGAGATGAAGATATTATTTTAAAATATTGTTTGCATGCAAAATAAATTCTGCTGGAAAAAACTTTCAGTACCAAATAAATATTTGTAAAACTGGAACTGAAACAAAATTTGAAAATGCCTTATTAATTATGGAGGTTTCAGAAACTCATATAGAATTAATTATCAATATATTTGAAATGTAAACACTATATATTTTCAACTACTCTAAGATGTGATTTTTGTCTGGTTTTCCAAGGTCCTTAAACAGATATAAATTATACTAAATAATGGGCAAAGGCAAAACAAAGCTTCAATCTGATTGTGCCCAACAATTGAATTTTGGCTTCCAGAAAGTATAATTAAATAGTTAAGGGCACACATAATAGTCACACATTGCCAAGTGAAAACAGCTACTAATCATATTATAAAGGAATGTAATACTTCTAATAAATTTCTAGCATTGCCAAGAAGAAAGAAAGGATTAATTACATCATTACTTTCAAGTATATGCAGTCTGATGTAGGTGATGTATAAGCATATAAGCTCTTTTAGGAATAGAAAATGGCTATCCATCAGTACAGCTGGCTTTTTCTGTTCTCTGTCCTTCTTTTAACCACATTACTCTCTAATCATCTAATCTACTTATATAGCCTCAAATGATTCTGGTATTTACATTCCCAAATGAATAGAAGAAAAACTAGTATGGTGGATTTTTGTGTTGCAAACTATATTTAATCTTTTTGCCTTAAAGTTTTTTTCCCATTTATTTGTTTATTCTTGAGCCTCTGCCATTGAATGCAGTACCTCAAATGCCCAACTGTCACTCTGTACACAGCCAATGCAATACCATGCTGAAATACCCAAGCTAGCTATTGACAAGACAGTTGGGGAATTGAAAAGAGCACCAATGTGTTAGCTAGCATAGCAGTCTATCCAGTTTACTGTATTCTGATTCTGAGAGTGTATTGTACTGTGTAGATATATTTTTACTTGTGAATGGAGAAGGGTACAAACAGCAGAGTTCAGGTTAGATCTCATGGTTGTTTTGTTTCCCTATTCTCTGAATAGTAAGACCTGAATTTATTATTACCTGATTTGATTTCATGCTGGGATAGGCAAAATAGAGACCTGGAAGGCACATGTATGTCACAGTATGACGATGTTACTACAGCGCCATGCTTTAGTGCTTCCATTTCGGGTTTTTTTGGCCTTTATTTTGAAGCAGGGAATATTTACACATCCAAAATATCCTGAACATATCAACTCTCATTTTCAAGCTTCATAATACTCTACATTTAAGACAGAAAGTACACTGCTTAAGTAAAACAAAAAACAAACAATCAAAACAAATATAAAAGGAAAAGGGCTAAATCCTTAACTACCTATTTTGAGACGATAAACCATACATTAGTTTAAACTAATCTTATATCATCTACAAGATGTCTCTCTTTTCTGAGAGAAGGATAGTGTCTCTTTTCTAAGAGAGGGATGCTCTCAGAACAGACTATTTCTCTAAGAGGATGCAGCAAAATATTTGGCATTGACTCAAAAAGCTATTCCAGCTGCAAGGGAAGTTAATTCTGCACCATGTTACAAATTCTTCTTTATTACTGAGTGGGCGGTTACAAAAGAGTGGATTTTTTGGCTAAGTCATCAATACTGTCCTTTGAGAAAACTGCCTCTTTTCAATCTGCAGTCCGTCACACAATGTGTAAGTGGGCTTCGCAATAGCTAAGAGATGAACTGGATTGCTATCGCGCTGCTGTTTGTGTTGTATAGCTCAATGCAGACAGTGAATAATGGGTGATTGACATCTCTGCTTCACGGCCTGGCAAATGTCAGTGCTGAACTTTTTCTCTTTCACTAGAGAGTATGCTGAGACAGGTCATTTAGTGAAGATAGTAAAACAACAGTTTTAGAATAGAAAGGATTGTTAGCTCAAACTATTTGCTTTAGAAACTTGGTTCATTCTAAGAACATTAGAACAGTGGATGGTGCAAGGATGTGTGTGTGGGGGCGGGGGGAAGAATAGCAGTGTCCTAAAACATTGTACCTGTTAAAACCTTTGTTCTTTAATTAATTTTACTCCTCTGCTGTTAAGTTTGTTTCTGTTCAGGCCTGATTTTACAGCATTCTCCTAATGAGCATGCACTGCAGGTAGACTGTAATGGGTGGCTTGTGCTTTTCAAGGTGCAGTGGTTTGGGGCTGGTGAAACCTGTTCCATTTGCCTGGCCTGCTATAGTTGGTGGGTCTTATTAGGCTGAAGAGGGAGAATGCACACAGGCAGGGGCCTGGCTAGGGAGGAAGGCAGACAAGGTGCTCCTCCAAGGAACAAGATGTCTGATAGACTAGGAACTGCCTCTATGTAAGCTGTGGATTGCTTGAGGCTTGAGATAGGTTGCTGTGTTAAATAGAGCACATAAACTGGAGTTTGAGGCAGCAAGAAAGGGTGCAAACAAGTGTTCACAGGACCTAACTCAGGCTCAAATGGCTTAGTTTAAGTCACCCAACCCTGAGTCAGGGGGTGCTTGTACATGTGACGATGCTACCATGTACACATGATGAAAAATATCCTTTGTGTGGCTTACTGGTGTCACGCTTTCCACATATATAAGTTTGGGGGATCTAAAATGTGTTTCTATCATCACAAACTAAATCACATCCTGATTTAGTTTAGTTTACAACATTGCAACTTGGAACATTGCAGCCATTAATCTGTCAGTTCACGCCCTGGCCTCAGGAAAGGCAGGCAGGCTGCAAAGGAAAAAAGGATCAGGCTCCTCACTGCTTCTGCCTTCAGCAGGTGCCTGCAGCCACAAGGACACCAGGGGCTGCCCAGGAACAGACTGGCTTGCCCCTGGGGCAGTGTGGGGAGCTGGCAGGAGAGCAGCTGGTTGTGCTGGTGGATGGAGAAGGTGATGGGGACAGTACACATGGAGCTGGAAGCCCAGGAGGTCTCAGGGATGAGTTGGATCGGGTGCCTCCAAGCTGGGGCTGCACCCAGCCCAATAGCAGCATACCTGGCTGGGCTTGGAGTGGTGCTTCCTTAGAGGGAAGGACTGGGTTTCCCCACAGCTCGAGGACCATTCGACCCACCAGCAGCTGCCCCCTGCCAGCTGCTAAAGAGGTGGGCAAGATCCACAAGAAAAAAAAAAAGAATTGGGCCCTTCGCCGCTTCTACCTTCAGCAGGCACCTGTGGCCACCAGGACAATGATGTGTATACAGTGTTGGAAAAATAAAACCCAGTGTTTCAGTTAAAAACTCATTGTTTCAATTTAGGGGCATAGAATGCAACCCTGAAAGACTGAACTCCCATCACATGTACAGGTGCCCAGGACTATGAAGTACAGGCAGCCAAAGGCAAATAAGTTGGAGGGAAGCTGATGGGTCTGGGAGGTGGGGTTGGTAGAGCTAATCAGAAGGTAAAAATGGTCTGGTCAGGGGCAGGGGAGAGGGGTGATTAAAAAGAAAAAAGGATAGTCCTAGGACTGTGGAGAGTGGCTGGGCTTTCCATGCCCTGAGACTGTGCTGGGAACTCATGCAAACATTCAGTAGGCTGGATTAACCCTCACTAGGTCAGGGTAACCCCACGCTGACCTAACGTCAGTTCTCGACTGATGAGAACAAACTTTAGATCACGAGTACCAGTTTTAGGGCAAACTAAGCCCTGTGAATGCTTGCACACCCAGGCATTTAGAGAACCCTAACCTCAGAGCCATCTAAATGTAACAATTGTACATACTCACAGGCTGCACATGCAGAAGATCAGAGCCAAGTTCAGAACGGTGATGGTGCCAATAAAATGCAGTTTAATAGAGGAACAGACTTCAAGGGAACTACAAATGTGACTGGATAGAGCAGTACAAGATGAGGAAACAGTAAAAGGCTGGAAAAAAAAATCCTCTCAAACCCGAGCAGCCTTTATTTCATCTCCCCTCTCCATGTCCCGCTCCCCACAACTGGCTTCATACAAGCTGGAACCCAAAAGAATGTACTGGACCTGGGTTCTACTACCAGCCCCTGCTAAATAGTTACTAAACTTAAAAGTACGCTGAGGGCAGTCTAAAAAGGGGAAATAATGTTAGAGGCCCAGCTACAGTAACAGCTTAGCCAATGGATTAAGAATAGTGGCATAAAAAATTAGATGAAGATCTAGTACAATTCTTCACACATTATGAGAAGGTGCTAATGGGTGACGGCTGGTATATTTACAACTTTAAAGCAATTTGGAAGCCTACCAGTGCCTCAGCCATTATAATACAATACATTCTAAATACCTACATATTTTGACATTTAACTTTTTTTTTTTAAATCAGAAAATCAGAGTTCCCTCCTCCACTGAGGCTTTCTTCCTCCTCCCTACCCTCTGCTGCTTTGTGGTGCTGAGCAGCTCTGATCCTGCCCATACCATTGCCCCTCATTCCTAATCCAGAGCCCCCTGGCCCAGCTGGTGTCCCACACTCCCCCCATCCCGAAACCTGCTGGTGCCCCTTGCTCTGCCACTGCCTTTTACTCCTGACCTATAGGTCTCCACCCTACCAGCCTGGCTGGTGCCCCTCATCTCCAACCCACTGCTCCCTGCCCCCAGGTCACAGCCCCACAGTGTTTGGAGAACAGGGCAGAGTGTGGGCATAGGTGATGCACTGGGAGGCAGCTCTGCCATGGGCTCCAACCCTGTATTGTCACCACCTCATGATCCTGGCCCCAGTCCTGCCTGCCTATATTGCTCCTTGCCTACCCATGGCCCCATCCCATCCACCCCAACAAACACACCCTGCCTGCAAGGATCCTGAGTCAGTATCAGTGGAGAGTTTTGGTGAGCTGTTGCATGCCCCAGCTTACAACAGCTCACCAAAGCACCCTAAGTGGCCCTCCAGCCCAAATAATTGCCCACTCCTGGTCTATGCAGATATTTTTTAATAATAACATGTCCAAATCTTCATGTCATGAGAAATTATAGTATATTTTCCTAATGTTAACCAAGCTGTATGTGTCCATGAAACTAGACAGAGTTGATTCATACTGTGCTACTAGTGTATTACTTGGAGATAAGTAGTCTATTAGACAGAAAGCTACCAATATTCTTGCCTGAAACTCAAGTTGCAGGGTGTTTGAATTCTTTGCTGACATCTCGCTTGTCCCTGAAGTCAGTTGTGATTTTGCCAGTGAGTTCTGGGTCCACAGAACTCAGAGGCTGTCTAATTAAGAATTGGTAGATGAAAAGGGAGAAGCAACCAGCTGCCAGGGCCATTTTAGCAATCTACATGTGAGGAGTTGCAAGTTTCAGAGGAAGAGTTTGGAGAGTCAGCAGGAAATCAGTCTGTGTGCAATGGCTAGGAATGTTAAGCTGTAGTTGGAGCAGACCTTTAAATAGTTGCTTTAATAATGAGCCAGTTTAATTTAATGAGAGTGCAGTTCTCTTCTGTATTACCTAGCACATAGTCCAGGGAACTGTTATTGGTGAGGTTCATATTCAGTAATGCAAGCAATTTTCTAATCTTGTCAGAAAAGTTATATGCTTTTTCTCCATCTCACTATCTAGGGACCTTTTCCAGAGAGTAATGAAAGCAAAAGGAAGAAACGCATTTCAGGTTTTTGTTAATACATCAGAAGAATCTGCCAAAGTGAGTTACACTGGATCAGTTTTGACCATTATAAAGATAATATAACCCCCTTATTTTCTTCTGATTTTTTTAAAGATATGTAACTTTGTATCAATATTACAATAACTTTGTATTGCAATGTTACATTATGACAAAAAGAGAATTTTGTTCTTAATGTAACTAACTTTGAAAAGAACATCAAAATAGTTTTTCATCCTAATAAGGGAACATTGATTTTATGAACAAATGCAGCATATTGTGAATGAACTGTGAAAAATCCCTGCATAGTTCACAGACCACATTGTAATGTAGTGTGCGCTAAAGTTTAAGGACATTTTAGGTTGCAGAAGTGTTAAAGACTTAGAACAAAGAATCTTGATGTTCAAGAGAGCCCAGTAAAATGGATGTGGTTTTGAAGGAAAAAAAAGAATTTGAAAGGAATTGTGTCTACAGTACCTCAAGGGCAGTCGTTATCTGAATGTTCAGGTGCTGCCCAGTAGCCAGAAATCCCCCCCTTCCCCACTTCCATATTTTTAACAACTTTCTAGTGCAAACTGAAGTCAAACTCATCTTTACAGCATGAGCAATATACTAAAAAGAATAGACTGGCATTCAAGTCCAGAGACTTAAGTTGACCATGCAAATGTTCAACATGCTATATTGGCTCTCTAGGCCAGGGGTTCTCAATCCCCTAGCCATGGCCTGGTGCCAGGCTGCAGCAGGTTAGCTGCTGGTCTGCAGCACAGTTGGCTGCCAGACTGAAAGTGGCCTTGGACCAGCAAATAGTGGCCCCCCAGAGCCAGGTGGAGAGGCTGCAGCTCTTTATGCAGGGCCCACAGTAGCTCAGATTTTGGCCCACCCTCCCACGCAGGGTGGGGGTATCCTTACCTGTCTTCAGGCCAGAAATTCTGACCACAGTCAACTGTGACTGCTGGGCCACACTTTGCCAAGCTGTGGTCACTTCTGGGCCATAGTTTGCTGGGCCACAGCATAAAAACTTTGGGAACCCCTGCTCCAGGTAATTCAAGTTGAGCATGTCAAGAATCTGATATTAAGAATAACCATTGGTAATTATTATGGAAGTTCCATGTAAGAAATTAATGGGATTTCCAAGGTTACACCTATGTTTTTATTTTTGTCATTGCCAGAACTGGAGGGGGGTAGGGAGAGGGGGAGCTTGTATTTCTTATAGTATTTAGTGCTTTAGTGCTTTAGTGTTTGTGTTTGTTTTCTTTAACATCCTCAGATCCTGGAGTTCATTTGTTCAATTTGAAAAACCCTCATGGTGGGGGGACAACTTGGAAACATGAACCCTAAAGAATCAGGAGCCAGAAAAGAAATAGAACAATAACAAACCCTCTTAAAACTCCTTATTTTAACAGAAATTCATGATTTTAGAAGTCCTGATTCTCTCACTTTGACCTTTTAGCTCTAACAACTCTGTGTCACTATAGTAAAAGCAGAAATGGAAAATTAGTTTGGTTTAGTGCACAGAGTGAGATAAGAAATTGAAAAAGGTTTCAAAACTCTGGCTTTCCTGTACCAGTCTGTGGGCACCTCTACATGAGATACTTCATAGCCGTAGCAACATGCTATGACAACGTAGTATCGGTGAGCACAACCCATGACACTGCAGCTGTGTCACTGTAGCAACCTGCTCCCTTGTTATAAGCAGCTAAAAATAAATGTGCACCACTGGTATGGTGCAGTATGGGCTGTAACCGCAGCATCATTTAGCACTTCCTTTTGGAAGTGCTAATTGATGGCACAATAACAACGGCATTGTGGGAACACATGCAGGTTCTAATTAGCTCTGTAAGTTCTAATTATGTGGTTATGATGGTGCAATCAAAACAATACAGTAGTGTACAGTGAACTTGAACCTAACCAAGAAGTAGAATTTAAAGTGATCTTCATCTGTTCCTATGACCTCCAACTTTGGTTAAAAAATAAGACCAGGCATGGCAAGGACAGAACACATTTGTATATGCAAAGCTATATGCATCTGTTTAGGTCCTTACATTTTAGTAGGCATAACATTTGCTGAGACAAGAATAGCAAAACTGTAAGTGCATAGTGTTACTCTTTGCAAGCACTAACCATTTAAGCCTTCTAGTAACTTAAATTGATACTTTCTAATACCACTTTTGTATAAGCAGGCAGTGTAACTTTTAAAAGCAGATTACAGCTAGTTGCTTAATTTGTGCATACTGCATTCATAGTGTAAAATGTGATTCATTCTGAATTACAATGTTTACTAATACTAGCATTATCTCATACAGTTACCATTTTGCTTACTTGGGTAATTCTGAATCAGATGAAGCAATTTTTAAGCACTCATACAAAACACCATGTTAAAATTATCAATATTTATACAGGAAGCAAAATTAATTGCAGGCAATTAATTGTAATTAGCTGTAGGTCATTAATTGTAGTGTCACATCCATGATGCCCCCAGTGTCATTCCAATCAGCTAAAGATATGTTGTCCCAAGACACTAAAAATTTCCTTTCACATCAGGGTTTACATGTGTAAAAGAAAGAAAACAACTCTTCAAAATGGCTTGAGAAGTTATAAAACTAATTTTATATTCTAAATGTCCATGTTTAATTGGGTTCTCATATTTAAGTCACTTGTCGAGTTTAAAAAACAACACAGTGAAATATTTTTTTTTTCTTATTGGGAGTTTATTATTTAATTAGTGCGATCCTATGCATAGATTCTAAAATACTAATAGGATTAGGAGAACTCAGATGAACCTTTTGAAGAAAAATATTAATTCTTTTTTTAGTTTAAAATGAATTCTATTACAAACACATTTGAATGAGCTACATATCTCTATTGATTAGAAATTTCGCAGTTTCACATATCAGAATTGTATCAGGGACTAAAATAGTTGGCTGTTTGGCATTTAATGGTTTCTGCCATCTCATCTCTTCATGAGAAAAGCCTACAAGGAACTGAAACAAGTTTAAATTATCAAGGTTAAAAAGTGCATTAAGCAAAAGATGTAGCATTTTTTAATTACTTTCTTCAAGAATCAAGATTTTATGGGCAGAAAAATCTTTTATGACTATTGTGATCTGGCCAAAGGGTCAGGGCAAATTTCGTTTTGTAACAGAAAATATAGGTAAGGCTATTTCATAGCAATTTTATCCTAGTGCAATGAGTCTCAAGCTTTTTTACAGTCAAGGTACCACTCCATAACTTTTTTGAAATTACCAACACCAACCCATTGTTCTACTGCCTCAGCTTACCTCAGTTCTTCTCAATGATCATCCTAATGCAGGCGATGTTATGATAAAAGTTATAATTTAGAGATGCTCCCTAATGTAGAAGAGTTGGGAATTGGGAGATGGTCCCTCACAGAGTAACTGTTAGAGGGACTAAAGGACTGCAGAAGTTTACTGACCACTCAACAATAAAACTTGTTCAGTTCTTCTCATTCAAGTCTGACTGTCTATTGAACTCCATGATCACTGTAAGCAAGAGTGCCAGATCCTGTTGCAGCCCTTCCTGGTCCTACCTCCCACTCTTTTTCTAGAAACAGAGGTACTTGTGGTGGCAATGCAGCAGCATTGAGATTTACCTGTGTGCTTCCGTTGTTCCTCCAAGCTTCTGTGTCACCACTGTTGCCAGATGGAGCTGGCCCACTTGCCTCTGTTTCCGGGAAGAACATCCAAGGGATAAACCTAAAACAGGCAAGAGTGCCCCCGAATACCACAGCCACTTCCAAGTCCAGCTCCACATGAGGTGAATGCAGGCACTTCTGCCGGTTGCAACATCAAGAGCAGCATCAACAACAGCAGCAGTAACATATATAGTGATGGAACTGTGTCAACCTTGGAGGGGTCTTACAGCACCCTGATTGAAAACCACTCGTCTAGTGGCATGCAAGTTGTCTCACAGCATGCTGTTGTTGGACAACAACTTGCATATACAGTGCATCTTTAAGTCCTATAGACAGCGTCAACATTTTACTTTAAAGAAACAGTGGTACAGTATTTTCCAAAAAGGGAAACTCCTTTATAGTGTAACTCCACTGAAGATTACTCAGAAAACCATTTAGCACCTGTGTTGCTGATAATGTAAATTGATGAATCTTGTATTAACTTCCATTTATCCTGCACCTCTGCTCAGATTATTTAAACTTTTGAACACTAAGAAGTCCAGATCATTTTCTAACTACTAGATACCTAAGGACTTAGCTTCCTCTTGTCCCAAATATATCCCTAATGGCCTAATCCCTAGTAGCTGAGGGCACATGCACACATGTATGCAACACAGTGCCAGGCACTTTTAAAAGCACTTGGTTTTGCATCACATGCATTCGTATAAATTGCAAAATCTATGTCAGCGCTGAGAAAATAGTGGCAGTGAACTTTTGGAATCAAACACATGAAAGGTGTTTTAGTTTCAAAGTGCGCTGCCACCATTTTCTTAGCACTGATGTGCATTTCGCTGTTTATACAAATGTAAGCAATGATGCACCAGGCGCATCAGTTTGCATGCTCTGCACATTCAGTTAATTGAGTCTGCTCCAACACATTGGATTTCCAGGGTGTGGAGCAGACAAATGTACATGTATAAATGCCCTGAGATATTAAGGGCACATATACATGTGACAGAACTCTGCTACAATGTGCGCTAACATGCACTGGAGCAGACTCAATTACTTGAGTCTGCTGTGAGTCTGCTGGAGTATGTTAAGTAATGCACTTCAGCATCTGCCATGTTATGTGTATTCAGCATCCCCATATTTCAAAATGGCAGTGTGACCATTTTAACTAAAGCTCATTGAACAAGCTTTAGTTATAGTGCCCCTTGGCCATTTTGAAGTGCAGGACACTGAATATACAAGTGACAGGGTGCTGTTGGTGCCTGCCACTTTAAGAGCTGAGCTAAGCAGCCAGCAGGTGCTTGATTGTGGTGGCCATTTTATATCTCTGGCTGCCTATATAAACAGAGAAGTTCACTGCTGGCAAGCTAGGCAGAAACATTGCCTGGATGCAAGGCTGCATATAACATCCTGGAGGTAATGGTGGGAGCTGTAGGGGATGGCTTGGAGGCTCCTGGTCCTGGGCATGACCTAAAATTGAGTCACCTGAAACCAGGGAGGGTGTAAGACCCAGAAAGAGCCAGGCATGACTATGGCCATCTGAGACTGACTAGTGAAAGAAGCCCCATGGCCCCAGTGAGGGGGTGGTCCCAGTGAGGGGGCAGAGATGAGGAGCCCCAGTGAGGGGGAAACCAGAGGGCTGGGAGCCCAGTGTGTCTGAAGGTATAATAGAGTTGCCCTGGGAGGGGCCAGAGCAAGCTTGGCACCGGTCAGCTAATTGGCTGAGGTGAGGGTCATGGGAGACGCCCAAAAGATGGTATGTCTGTCACCCAAGGCACAAGCTACAAAAGGCCTATGGCTAGAGGGGCCAAGGTGGTATAAGTTGTTGAGGCATGAAAGACACCCTGTGAGAGGGGGTGGAGTGTGAGAGGCCCTAGTGAGAGGAGGGAGGTATGAATGTGCGTGTATCAGAGGCCTGACAATGAGGGCTAAGCTTGGTCCGACTGTAGGCTGGGAGCATTGTCACCTGGATGCCATCTGCAAGGCTTGGGCTGTGGTGTAGGGGAGCCACAGTTAATGCCCCCGGCATCGGGGCAAGAATGGGCAGCCTCCCACCTAATTAACATCCTAAAAAGATATCAACAAGGTGTGGCAAGCAAGAGCAGTGTGCGGCACATGTGCAGAGGCAGACAGGGAAACCAGCATTGTGGCTGGTAAGGGAGTTCCTATACTGCCACAATACATGACGCTGTGGGTGCTTTAATTAGAGTGGTTCTGAGAAACTCTGTAATTACAGCACCCACACTTCCCCCTCCACCCTGGCACATCCAGATGAGTGTGGCCACAAAATGTCTGCAGCGCCACATACTGCACAGTCAGCAGTTCTCCGCGCTGCAAGAGTGTGCTGCCCATACATTTACTGCTCCATTTTATTTTTCTGCATTTTTTTTTTTTTTTATTCCTGGAAAACCAGGGGGCAAAAAAAGTGTGAAAAAGAATGGAGCCGCGCACGCATGGGCAGTGTGTGTGGCTGAAAAGTGGAGCTGGGCTGCCTGGAGCTGTGCTGTGGCTGTGGGCCAGGCTCTGCATGGCAGGATCACCACATCTGCAGCCCTGAGAGGCTACCAGGACATCAGGTCAGGCTGCTGGGTCCAGAGCAGTGTTGGCCCCAGCCTCCCCTACTGTTCCCAGAGTAACTTGCTTTCCACCAAAGCAGACATGGCATGGGCATTTCCCAGGGACAACTAGCAGCAGTAAATCAGGGAAACTGAAAAATGCAACATTATTGCAACCAAAAAATACACAAAAAGCCACATTTAACCCACAAATATTATAAAACAATAGCACAATCTGTTTGATTCTACATCCCAAGGGAGAAAGTCTCTAATCTACCCAGGGATGAAGTCTTTATTCTCCCTATACATAGCTCTGTTCTTTCAAAGGATTGCCATAGCCAAGTGTGTCTAACTCAATCTAAACAGCAAAGCAAGGAGAAATCCTATGAGGATCTAGCTCCTCAGAAGGGAGACATTTACCAGAACCAGTGCCTTTAATAGACAGAAAGCAGCATTTAACTTTTAACTGAGCCAGGCAGCATCTTTGAGTTATGCAAAATGTAAAAAAGAATGATCCACTTCCGGGGGTGAAAATGTAGCACCATATAAAGAAGTCTCTTCCCTACCACCAATGCTAGCTGCACACTTTCTTTCCAATGCCTAGCAAATGCAGCATGCATCAAGGCGTTTCAAGAAGAAGCCAGCAAGCTAGGGCTCCCTACTTTGCAAGGCAGTACACACCTCAGTTGTCCACAGAGCTAGGGTCCCTTCTGGGCTCTGCATCTGGTTGCATTAATCTTCCACTACTGGCTGCCCAGTTGGTTTTCCACCATGGCTTGATACTTAGAGCACTCTTCTAGGAAGTAGTGATATTGGATTAAAACTTTCTGAGTGAAGCAGGCCCAGATCCAAAGTCTCCCACTTTCGCATAAATAAATAAGCCAGGACAGGTAATTATTTGGGCCCACGGGGAGTTCTGGGGAGTTGTTACAGGTCAGTCAGTCCTCTCCCCCTGCAACATCCCATATCCTATGTGCCCTGCAATTCCTCCCTACCACCAGCTTCGGCACCCAACAGCAACTGAGATCATAGTCCCAGCCCTGACCCCAGCCCACCCTATGCCTGCTCTGGACCCCCTGCCCATATTGACTGGTAGCAGTAGCAGCAGAAGCTGGGCAGAAGCTGCTGCTAGGCATGGGGGGAAAGTGGCCAACTCCTTCTTGCTGCAGCCACCTGAAACCCATGCCTGGGCTGCCTTGTGCCTTTGCTCTACTGCCACCACTGCCCCACTGGGTGGCCCAGAGGCAGCAGTGACAGCAGCAGAGTCATGATTCATAGATTGTAGAGTCAGAAGGGACCACAAAGGATCATCATGTCCGACACCCTGCCCCTGGCAGGAAAGAGGACCAAGGTCAGATGACCCCAGCCAGGTGACTATCAAGCCTCCTCTTGTAGACCTCCAAGTTAGGTGATACTACTACCTCTCTAGGAAGCTCATTCCAGATTCTGGCCACCCTTACTGTAAAAAATTTCTTCCTAATGTCTAACTTGAATCTACTCTCCACTAGTTTGCTCCCATTATTCCTAGTTACTCCTAGGGGTGCTCTGGTAAATAGCGCATCCCCAATTCCCTGTTGTCCTCCCTTGATAAACTTATAGGTGGCTACAAGGTCTCCCCTCAGATGTCTCTTGTGAAGGCTGAAGAGATCCAGATCCCTCAAGCTCCCCAGGGTGGGCCGGGATTAGGGCTGTGTGTGCGGGTCCTCTCCAGTACCATGTGGCTGGGGCCAGTGGTGGCAGCAGCCAGAAGGAGCCACTATCATCCAGGCTGCCTAGAAATGTACTCCAGCCATGGAGCTGCCCCAGCCCCACTGCACGCCATGGGCCAGATGGTGCCTGGGTCATGCTGGACCAAGGGACCTACCACAAGCTGAATAAAAGTCCCTCTGTGGGCTGGATATGGTCCATGGGCTGTATTTTGCCCACCCCTGCCATAAGCACTTCCCTTTCATTAAACAAGGTTTTCCAACTAAGGTTCGGGGAACTTCCAATTCATATGCTTTCCTAGGTGAGATTTGATTAGAAGAGAGCTTAGATGATGTTAAATGCCAGATGGTTGTACTGTATCATGACAAGCCACAATGGAGATTCATAAGGAATTGAGACATTTTAGAATTTTGGCAAATTTGCCATGTGGAATAAGAACACATTTATTAACTTATGGCTAAATCACAGTCTCAGCTTGGCCTGGCAGGGATGCTCCCAAGTGTGCTTTACCCACCTGTTCCTGGTCTTACGCTCCACCTCAGCTGCTTTGGGGTCATCCTTAGGAGATGGTCTCAAGCACTTCTGAGACTAAGTTTTTGAGTATCTGAAGGGAAACCTACCCTGAGTGGCTTCAGTGATATATTTCTAGGGTGAAGCAAACAAGTAGGAACAGATGAGTGGGGTACTGTGCAGGGAGAAGGGAAAGAGAAACTGCTGCAGTGGTGTAGACATATGCAGTTTGCAGGAATATAATGTAAGCGCCACATAGGGATCTTAGAGGAAGAGCAGAATCTGAACCTAATTTATTTCATGGGGATCACTTTACCGTTCAATCTCTGACAAGGTTTAAATAGCTGTCATTAAAAGGGGAATGCCTGAAACAATGTTTCTCTTCTTCCACCAACTGTAGAATTTCTTCGATACAACTGCAGTCACCTAGTCAAATAAGAGTCGTCACTGAATCACAAATAAATATAAGGTCTCAAGACTTAAGAATTAGACATGGGAGCATCCTATTATTTCCAGTGCAATACAAAGACTTAATTCTAGCTATAGTGTGTACAAAGATTGAGAGGCAAAATTATTATTACTTTATTAGTTGAAATGTCTCTTGCCTTCTATAGTCTGTGCAGTTGAACTTGTGATTAAGGCTGGCTGAAGGCATAAGGAGCATTTAAAATTTCCAAGGTATTTTAAAGATGTAAGGATTCTTGTGTGTGAAAACTTTTATTGGGCCAACTGCATGGCATTTTTAAATAGCTTCCTTAAAGCATGTGGCACAAATAAAGAAAAAGTACATTCTGGAATATGCTATTGTGTCAAGGATTTATTTGTACTCTTTTGAGGTGCCCTGTGCAACCTCCTTATAATTTTGCCAGTACACATATACATGTTCTAAGAAAAACTCATTGAATATTGGCACCCATTTGAAGAAATGCATCAGTCAATTCAGAGATGAAAAAAATTTACCACACGATCCATATAATAAATTACACAAATCAACACAGATCAGATCAGATCATTGAAGTACTACTAGCAGCCAGCAGGTACCTGGCCAATAAACACCTGGCACGTTACAAGGATTTTTTTTGGTCCACAGCTCCAGGGTCACACTTCTCCTTTTGTTTGGGGTCAGATATCAACTTCCAGATCTGAGCCATTGTCTGGTATGATTGCTGAGTGTGTGGATTGCATCTTTCCCATCTGGGCATTTGTAAAGATTGCACCGTTCAATAATTCTGACACCCATACTTTAAAGGAAGACCTGAAATAAAAAGAAACGTAGTATCTGAGTGTTGGAGAAAATGGAATCTGACCAAGCCTAAACAAACCAAGATCAGACACAGCAGTCTTGTCAAATATCAGATTTTAATCTCAGGAGAAATGTAATTAGCCATGTTAGTCTGAAGTTGGGCAGAAGGCAGGATAGATTTGCACCTTGCAGATTAACTAAATCAGAGATGTATACCATGAATTTTTTGTAAGCCAGAGCTCATTTCATCAGATGCTGTGAAAGGACATGCACAGAACAGTATATCAAATAGACAAAGTGATTAGAATACAATCCGAAAGGCAGAAGTCAGGGAGAGAGGGAGGAGAGGGGGTAGTATTGGGAAAGGCATACGAGTAATAAATATAGACAAAGGGGTAAAAAAACCCAACTAATTCAGATACTGAGATAAGATTCCATAGGCCCTGCTTTTGGGGGCCATGTATGTAGCACACAGGCCTGGGGTCTGTCAGGAGACAGGCTGGCATGCAAAACCCTGAGCTTCAGGTCAGGTAATACCCTGCCCTGGCTTTCTCAGGAGGGAACGAGTAGCAGTGTTTAGGCAGGGATTTGGGGTAAAAATCCTTTTCGGGTCACCTTGAACCACAAATCACTTGCAAAGGAAGCCTGTCTTGAGGAAACCTTGGTAGGCCCCTTCCTAACCTGAAGCCCAGTATTTGAGTGCCAGCCTGCCTAATGAAAGGGCCCCGTGTGCTACGTACATAGCACTGAACATAAAGCTGTGTTTAGACTGGGATTATGGGTGAAAGTGTGTGTTGGGGGGAATGGAGTGGTGGTGAGTGTGTGTGTGAATGGAATGGTGGAACATGTATGGAAATGGAGTAGTGAATTGTGTGTATGTGTGTGTGCTAATAGAGTAACAATGAGTATGAGTGTGTATGTAGGAATGAACTGGGGGTGGTGTGTGTGTGTGTGTGGTAAGTGATCTTTGGGTGTTCTGCGATGCCCAGGTGACCCTGCAGTGCTCAGGTGGCCCTGTGTTTCCTGGGTGGGATGCAAGGGTGACCTGGAGGGTTGCAGACATGTCACCCAGACACAACCAGGTCACCTGGGCACCCCACTTGGGCACCACATCTGGGCACGACGGGGTCACTGAGGGGTCCCACCTGGGCACTGCTGAGTCACCAGGGCACCTAACCCAGGCAATGCTGAGTCAGTCAGGTACTGCTAGGTCACTCAAACACCCCACTCAAGCACCTCAAAATCAACTGGGCACCCTGCCAAGGCACCACTGGGTCACCCAGACACTGCCAGGTTAGATTTCAAACCAGATTACTCTGAACAACTATTTCATTTCCATTCACCCTATTCATTCATCACTTGAAAGCTAAATTGTTTCTGCCTCATACTTCATTACCTTCTTAGCTTCTGTGAACAGAAAATTCACTGAATTGTTTGCTCACATCCTTCATGGTGCTAGTAGTTATCAAAAGTACATCCCCCATTTTTTATAAACTTGAAGAGAAGAGTTGAAGCTTCCACCATCAACTTCTCTCAGATATTCAGCTGAAGAGGACACTTCTTAATCATACTAAGGGCACTATAGAAGAGATTGTGATCCAAGAATTCTTTTCCTGCTATTTTCTAAGGTTGCCTCTCCAGTTAACTCAACCCCCTTTTGATACTGCATTTGCTGTCTGTGGACCCCTTTCTTAACAACAAAACTGTCTTTTCTTTTCTGCTGGGGGCCATTCTGTTAGGATCTGCACTAGCTTCTGCTGTGACAGGCTGTTAATGGAGTTTGACACATCATTTATATATGCTATTATTTAGCTTGAAGACTGGGCTTAGCATAGCTATTGTTCTGCAATAATAATTGCACGAACATGGAAATACTCATGCTCAGATCTCAGTGATTAATGCGACACCACTTCTGGAAGTAGATGTACTGCTGACTGCATCAGATGTGAAGACGTGAGCATCCTTAATTAGCACAAAACTTTTTTATCCATTGTGTTACAACAAAATGCACCACTGACTGGTAACAAATTGGCATGGCTCTTTTTGTAATGCCCAGACAGTTCTGGTAATCTAACAATGAATAACCCCACAAACATTGTTAGTCAAACATTGGAAGAAGAAAATGATAGTGAGAAAATTTGCCCCATTGCATGCTCCCAGGTGGCATTATGGTGATATAACTTAAAACAAATAGCACTGGAAGCCCTGAAAAATGCCAGCAGAAAAAGACCCTGAAAAATGCATTAACCGTTTAACAAATCACACATGCAAGCAAAACAGAAAAGGCCTACTTGTATACCCACTTCTCTTCCTAATAAAAGCCTGTGCAAGTCCCATTTTGTTATTCATAAACCATGCACTGTGATCTTTGCAGATGATAAAAGCCTTCATGACTCAGTAAGGGCATAAATAGTTAATTTGCAGTACAAAATGTACAAATCAAGCAATAGTCACTAAAGTTATTTTTAATGAAAGTTAAAAATAAATGCTTTGTATTTTTGCAGTGAGGCTGTTCTGACAGAATTGCAGTAGGCAAGGACTTATCCTCTTAAATGAAGTACTAATCACGAATCACAAGCTGGCAGAGGGTAAATTCAGACTAGACATCAGGAGGCGCTACTTCACTGTCAGGGCGGCTAGGATCTGGAACCAACTTCCAAGAGAAGTGGTGCTGGCTCCTACCCTGGGGGTCTTTAAGACAAGGCTAGACAGTTACCTTGCTGGGGTCGTTTGACCTCAGTACTCTTTCCTGCCATGGCAGGGGGTCAGACTTGATGATATGCTCAAGTCCCTTCCAACCCTAGAAACTATGAAACTATGAAAACAGGACAGAATTTCTTTGTCTCCCACCTCATCCTCTTTTGCCCTGAACTTTTGAATACGGTGCTTCTTCTAAATGCTTTTGGTCAAATGTGAAATTGAAATAAACATGGTAAAATGCAGATCTGGCTACTAGATGTCTTAGTTGCTAAGCACAAAATAAATATGTAAATACATAAAAACAAGGAATAAAATTTAGCAAGAAGGTTAATTAAACTGATTCAAAGGGTTTTAAAGTCTCTTAACTCATTAAGGTCATTAACTCATTCACTCATTAATGTTTCTACATGGAATAAGGTGTATATTTAACTAAGATATTAAAATCCTAGTATACTGGAGGAAGTGTATTACTTAAACAATAGCCAAATGCCTGTCAGGAATGCTGCCTGCCAGGAGCGGGGGTGGGGGGGCAGGAAGCTTGCCCCGCTGTCCCCTCCATCCCCCTCAGCCAGCACCCCATGCCACTGCCTCCCGGGACCAGAGCCATCACCTTGAGCCAGCACCCCACTGCATCACCTCCATCCCTGCTATCATGGTGGTGCTCCACAATGCTGCTGCCACTGCCTCCTGTCCAGAAAGCTTTTGGAGTACTCTGATTGGCTGTTTCAGTCAGCATTGTGATTGGATACTGAGACAACCAATCAGAGTGTGAATAAAGTATTATTGACAGATAGACAGACTAAGGCTCTTATTATATTAGAATGTTTAAACTATATCTATATCTACTGACTGGCAATGTCTCAACTCAAATATGTGGAATATTTAAAAATTTCCACAGATTTCATTTTATTTTTTTCCTGCATGCTTTGAGCCCTAGCTCTGACAGTTCAGGTGTCTCTTAAGATATATGTATTTGAGTTGAGATATTGCCAGTCAGTAGATAGTACGGATATGCAAAAGTACACTCTAGTTTCTTTTGGGCATGGCTACCTCTGATCAATACTACCATGCTGAAATTCTCTTCCCTTTGATACATCTTGCATATCTAACTAGGTAAGTGGTTTTCAACAAAGGTGCAGCAACATTCTGGAGTGCCTTGAGATGCTTTCAAGGGTGCCAGGGAGTGCCATGCAATGTTAGCAATGTTAGATGTACAAACATAATAAACCCAAGGATTTCAAGTAAGAATCCATAATGTCAAAAAATTCTGACTTGCTATGGTCTTTCTGATTTTTTTCCAGCACGAGAATCCTATTATTTTTCTGTAGAGAAAAAAAAAAAGAATAAAAATGAAGAGCTGGCATTTTCTCAGGGATACTTTGAGCCTAAATAGGGAACGTCATGATTTTAAAAAGGTTGACCACCACTTGTAGGTGCAGTGAGTGATCAAGTTAAAAAAGACAGGAAAGTGGACCAAAGAGTATAATCCTAGAATTTAGAAAGCCTAGTTTTGAGTCCCTACACTGCCACATCCTTCTTGTATGACCATAAATAAGCCACTTAGTTTTTCTATGCCTTATAGTTCCCATCTGTAAAGTTGGAATAAATATTATTTTCCAACCTCATAGGAGCATTGTGAAAATCAGTGAAGTAAAGATTCTGAGATGCTCCACCAGTCTACCAGATTCTGAGATGCTCAGTGGGCCAAATCTACAAAGTGGAAGAAATTGGTGTTTCATGATATAAAAATTGTAATTCCCTCTGAATTTTCTACCACTCTTTCTTGTAGGCTTTGATCAGAACTGCAGCAGTTAATGTAATCAGGTTTCTTAGACTGTAAACCCCCGTCCCATCCCCAAAACCAAAAAAACCAGAACTCCCCCCCCAAAAAACCAATGATTTAAGGCCAGATCAATAAAGGAAGTTGTCTCTCTAAAACTGGATTTACGCAGACTTCTGGTGCCTGAGTCAAAAATTGCTACCCAAACTCTCTGGCCATCTACCTTGGAGGTGCTCAGACTCCTTAGCTACGACTCGGTTTGACCTGAAAGACCCTAGTGCCCGGTAGCTTTGTTTTGTTCATTGGCTCATTTCATAACTTTGCTATATTGAAGAAACTTTCATCATATAATTTCTCTTTTCATATAGGTAATTACAGACTGTGATCAAATTACCCTTTAGCTTTCTCTTTAAGGTAAACAAATTGACTTCCTTCACGGTAAGGAATGTTTTACAGTTCTTTAATCATTCCCATGACTTGTTGCCTGAGCACTGTTCTATTCTGGTCTGTAAATCTGTAGATATATGCGGTAGCATCAAATAGCTTCCAGGAATGCACTGAGCTATGTGACTGTACATCTGTCATCTGTTCCTTCACTGAATATCCTTGCTCAGTTCTTTATACCAGAATAAGACACAGTACTACAGGTCACATTCATACCAAAATACAGAGATAATATAATTTCCTTATTTGGCGTTCCAAGTATCACACTAGCCTTCAGGGGCACAGTGTCAGATAGGGAATTAAAGTTCAGTTGATTATCCACCATTACTGCCATGAGTCCTTTTCAGTTTACCTAGCAGTCTAGTTTGGTCTGTATCAATGGTCCTTCCTTTTCATTATGTATCATTCCCCAATGCTCGTGTTATGTTCACACTTCATCAGTAATGATTATGTGCCTTGCTCAATGATAAAATGTTTAAAGAAGGCAAGAACTGGGGATGCCTGGCCAGTATTTCTTGAACTAAAACACCCCAGCCAATGATGGTTTTATATTTAGAATGACATTTTCAGACATATCAGTTACCGGTGCTTAATCTATTTAACCTATGTAGTGTTGATTTATATTCTTCTATTTTTCTCAATAAAAACATCATGAAATATCAAGAAGTATATTGTTCTGGACTATTACGCCTATCAACCACATTTGCAGTAGTACAAAAATAAATGTTATTTTGACAAAGATCTACTATCCATAAACGCAGAGTGAATGGCATTAATTTTATTACCTCCCTTTAATTCTTTATTAACTGAGTATATTAGTTGCTTCATTATTATTCCTGGAATTGATGTAATGCTTACAGGCTATAATTACCTGGTTCATCTCATTACCCATTTTAAAGATTGGCACACGATTTGCTTTTTCCCCAGCCCTTTGGAACTTCTTAAGTGTTCTAAGTGTTATTGAAAGTTAGCATTAATAATCCAGAGAACCCCTCATGCATTTCTTTCAAAACTCTTAAGTATAAGTTATCTGGATCTAAATGCTAAAGTTATCTAATGTAAAACTGTTTAGCATTAATATCTGCTGTTTAACATTCTCATTAGTTCTATTTGGAACAGAAAGTACCTCTTCCTCATCACTATCATCAAATAACGTGATTACATTTTTTTGGATTTTTCCCAAAAGTAGAGCAATCATTTTCACCTTGTAATGAATCAGTGTTATTCTTAGGATTCCTTTTTGTTCCTAATATACTCAAGGGGGGAAACCAAAACAAAACAACATCAACAACAAAACTACTCAGAACAGTTCTGAACAGTGCTGTCCAGACTTCCTCAGGACAGGCTCCCAGTAGCAGCGAGGTGTGTTTTGGGGTGATCTGAAAAAGATTTTCACTATTAATCCCAGCCCAGACACAGCTCTTTATTCCAATGAACAGAGCACACAGGCCTGGGGTCTGTCAGGAAACAGGCTGGCATGCAAAAACATGAGCTTCAGGTCAGGCAGTGCCCTGCCCTGGCTGCCTCAGCAAGAAATAAGGAGCAGTGTTTAGGCAAAGATTTGGGTTAAAAATCCTTTTTGGGTCACCCTGAACCACAAATCACTTGCACAGGAAGTCTCTCTTTGGCTTCCTTATCAACCCCCTACCATTTCGAACTTCCACTCTATATCTATGATCATTAACTTTTTTTTCATTTAGCATGTATATTCTTATTATTACTGTAGTTATCTACTGTTACTTCCTTTCTATACCCACTTGGTTTTTCAACCAATGGAACTTCCTTTCTTGATTATGGAATTGTGGCTTTGGGGGCATCTAATAAAATTTTCCTAAACAATTTACAATTATTAAGGGGGGGGGTTGTTTAAATTCTTTCTACATATGGATTTGGTTCATAAGTGGCACATCTACACAAGATACTTAATGTTCATTGGACTAATGTTACTGTGCAATTAGCCCAATGAGCACTACTTGTCACACAAAAAGCGTTCAACTGCACCAGTAGTACTGATTACGGCACATTCAGTTAGGATCTGGTATTACAGGGCGCTTGTACACGTGATGGTGGGGCCATGTACACATGAGAAAAAGTGACAAGAAATTGTCATATGCCTAATAAAATGGTGTCACCATGTACAGGTGCACAATTTTTTTTGTGTAAAAATTTATTTGACCATGGCAACTTAGACCGCCTCTGATGCATTTTAGCTTGATCAGGCCAAATTGTCCTGTTATGGATAAAAAAAAAATGTGCATTTGTACACGTTACATGGGTGTGCTGGCCAGAGCTGACTCAAGCAGGGTGTGGGGCCTGGGGCAAATCAGCCCATGTGGAGGCCCACCCCTGCTCTGATAGCATGCGCCCTGGACTAAAGAAGCTGCCACTGCCATTGGCAGTGGAAGGATCAGCAGTGGGGGGGAGGGGAGGGACGCAGAGCCGGCGTTCCGCCCAACTCCGCGTTGCCACTGCTCTGCCCTTCTATATGGGACCCCCAAAGTGCAGGGCCCAGGGCAGTTGCCCTGATTTGCACCCCCTAGGGATGTCCCTGGTGCTGGCAGCTGGAGGAGGCAGTGGAAATGATGCACAGGGTGCAGGAAGCCTGGGCGGTCTTGCAGAAGTTCAGGCTTGATAGGCTTCCAGTGCCCCATGCACCATCTCTGCTGCTTTCTCCAGCCACCAGCACACCCAGTCACCCTCCTACCACCTTCCTGCACTGTCCCATGGGGTGCTGGAAACCTGCCTAGCCTGAGCTTGCTCACACCCAGACTTCCAGCATTCCATTTACTGTTGGCTGGGGCCAGGTGCTGCCTGTGAGCTGGAGAGACTGCCAGAGGAAAAAAAAATCCAAATGGTCAGGGTCCCACTTTTCTTTTTTCCAGTGAAGCCTGCACACCTTTTGCATGGCCAGTGGGCCCTGAGCTGCAGGGTCCCAGACCTTCCTTCCATGGTGGTAGCTATCCCCACAGCTGCCCATGTGGGCTTCTAGTGGGCAAGAGCCACCTGGAAGGCACTTCCACTGTGGAGGAAAGAACTGGGGCCCCCCACAACTTAGGGCCCACTGGCAGCTCACCCCTTGGCTATGCAAAAGGCAGGCAGGCTCTGCCAAAAAAAAAAGAGAAGAAAAAGTGGGCCCCTTGCCTCTCCCTCCCCGTGTCCGCATGCAGTGGCAAGGGGTGGGGGAGGAGCTGTTGGCGGGTTGTCACTGTTCGGTCACAGTGACAGAAGCCCCTAAGTTGAAATGATGGGTTCCAATTAAAAAGCCACAAAGTAAAAACCACCATTTCAATTCAGGGGACCTAAATCCCCCTCATGTGTACAAGCACCCACAGATACCAACTGAATGCATTATAATTATGCATATTAATGAACATGTAGATGTACCCAAGTAGTCTCAGCTTTGTAATTTCAGCTGTGTTGAAGTCTTTGTTTTATCTATATTCCTGGATTGTACTGTATTTTGTTAAAAAAAAATTTAAAACTAAACAAAATGATGATTGCACATGCTTCAATTACAGCTATTTTTCAAAATGTCCTATTATACATTCCTCTTAACTTATCCTGAAAGGTCATATAATTGTTCAATGCAATATTTTTGAGTTAGTAAACTGTCATGTATAATTTTAGGAATTCCAAAGACATTTCCATCTTGGCAGCATAGTAAACCTCAAATACACGTCACTGGGTGCATCTAAACATGCGCTTTATTGTGTAGTAGAGTAATTAGCAACACAGTAAAATGTTACCATCTACATGTATGCCATATAGCCACAGTAAATTAATAAACTCATGGACAATACTATCTTATGGTGGAGTATTTAACTGCACCAAAATGCATGTATGGTTGGTGACAGGGGCTGGCTGGCTGCCTGCTGCCTATCCCCTCACTTCAGCACCCTCATGCCCCATGCCCCAGCCAGCCCCTCTGCTGCCCAAATACCACCCAGAGCCTGGGGCTGACCATCTGTGCCCCCTGCCAATCTGGGGCTACTCCATCCTGGCTCAAAGTTATGTAGTCCTGGGGACACATGTAGATGCTGTGCCCAGAAGCAATGGACTCTGGCATAAACTATGCTGGAGATTATTTATTTGCCTTAATGGCATGTGTAGATGCATCCACTCAGACTAATGTTCTTCAATAATAAAGTAGCTTTTTTCCATATACATCATAGATAAGTACACTTAAGACCAAATCATTCTGTCCCCTAGTATGCTTTGATAGTCTGTACCACTCATGAACTACAACCTCATCTTACATTTTAAGAATCTGAGCCATAAGCATTTAAGGTCATTTGCTTCTCAGTCATCAATGGGTGCATCTACATGAGATGCTTTACTGTTCAGTAATGTAGTTTACTGTACAGTAAGCATGTGGATCTACGTGTGCACATGCTTACTCAACCATAAACTTCACTATTCATGAGTAAATTTATTACCTGCGAATGCAAGTAGCACATTTACTCACAAGTACTTATGGCACAGTAATGCACACATAGAGACCAACTGGGAGCATATTTGCTCCCAGTCATCCTTACCGACAGGGAGCTACCGTGAGCTCAGTCCCTGGGGCCTTGGGGCTGGAAGCCTCTTCTACCCCAGGGCTGGCCTGCCTCTATGGCAGCCCCAGGCCCTTTATAAGCCTGAAGGCATTTTGAGCCCTGGGATACAACAGCAGGTGACTCTTGGCCTCCGCTGCCCCTGCACAGGCCACAGGCTACCTCTGGCAGCCTGACTGTGCCTTGGTAGCACTGCCTGACACCACAGTGCCATGCAGCTGCCAGGTCCACACCATCCAGCCCTGCAGGCTGTTGCAGGCTCCTGCCAGCACCTAGACCCACCTACAGCTAGCTCCTGGCCACCAGAGCCAACATCAGTTGCCTGCAGCCAACCCGGAGCCTGCAGGTGCTGTGGGGCATGACCTCACCACACAGCTCCTAGTCCAATGCTGTACCCCTGCTTTAGGTACTGCAAGATGCTGCCCAGGCCGGGCAGCACAGGGACAGCCATGGGGAGGCCCAGAGAGCTGGTGCAGGAGCCCCTGTGGCATCATTGCCAATGCCACATCCCACCACCTGAGGCACCAACTGGTCCGTGGAAGAGACTGGCAACCTTGTGGCATTGTAGGGTGAGGCAGAAGTGCAGCAGCAGTTACATGGGGCAGACAGATGCATGTGGGGGAGAGGGGCAGACAGATGCATGTGGGGGAGAGGTCACAATTGGTATCTGGGATGCAGCCTCAGAGTCACTGCTGCTCACAGTCGGGGCCCCCAAGATGCATTAGCTCTGCAGGAGGAGGACCCAGGATCAGACTCTCCTCTTGGACCAGCTGGTGATGGCCATGGAGGATTGGCATATGGACACACAGACATGATGGGCAGAGGACATTGCCCGGCAGGACAGGTGGCAGGCAGAGGATGCACAGGACTGGGTAGGCCAGGAGTTCATGGTGCAGCTCCTAGCCCTGGAGTGTAAGCATGTGAAGGCCCTGTGAGAGCAGGGCAGTCATGGTCAGGACAGTGCAAAAAGACCACTGACTGTTAGACACCATCCTGGTTGTGGCAGTCACCTTCATGCTGCTTGCTGTCCCTCCCTCAACTCTAGCCCCAACTGCCCCCTGGAAGCCACCTCCTGCCCAGCAGCAGGCCCTCTTGTAAATGTGGGTAGAGGCCCAGAACCACCTCCACCAGCCACGAGTCCCTGCCCTGGGTCCCCTACCACCCAGCCCCCCCACCTGAGCCTAGTGTTGCCACTCATCCTGGCTCCACATTTTACGCCTCTAGGATGGCCTCCCTGGTGGTTGCCTTTCCCACACTGAAGAGGTGGTCCACATAGCAGAGGCTGGTGAGCCAGCTTCAGCAGGGCAATAGCCAGCCAGGGGTCTGTGGGGAGGGGTGGCTGCATGTTCATGTCATCTGTCCCAGGTGTGGACACAGCTGCTGCAGTAGGTCCAGGTAGGTCACGCAGAATTATTTCAGTTACTTCTCATGTCCCAGGATTCCAGCTGCTACCAGCTTCTTGAAAAGAGAATTGAAGAAAAGCAGGATTATGTGGAGCCATCAGTCTTGGCTGGCCTGGTGAGGCCAGAGGTAGCACGTCTGGAGGCCCAGAAGTTGAGAGGACAGCCCCAGCAGTGGCATCTGGGAGCTCATCACCGACATCCCTGTTGGGGCCCAGCCAGCTGGAAGGAGCCAGGCAGCAGCTGCATGGTGGTGGCAGCCCTGGGATAGTGCAGTGGATTCAGGCAGAAGCCAACAGGGCCCAGATGGCCATGGGCCAGCATGCCAGCCAGCATGAGCCTGCGGTGCTAAGCCTCACTGCCAGAGGTGGAGGCAGGAGTAGCCATGGTGCAGGGAGGCAGAGGCTGTGGCATGATTGCTGCGGCACGGTGCTCCCATGCTCTATACATTGCTCCTGGCCAGAAACAGAGCTGGCCATAGAACAGAGAGCAGAGCTGCCTTTTAAAGATGGCCTCAAGCTGCAGAGAGCTGCAGCTGGAGCCTCCAGTTTCCTTTGGGGGCAGTAGGGGCCTGTTGGAGGGTCCCAGGAAGTGGAAGCAGTTTGCTGCTAGGAGCAGCAAATCCTCTCCCACATCCCTGCACATATAGATGCCTGCCTGGGAGCATTTACTCATGAATAGTTTACTCACAAGTAGACTGGTCCCACATCAAATGCATGTGTAGACACACTCATTGACTAGCAAGTAATGAAAGAACCAAGGCCCTCTATTTTTTGCCCAGTCAGCCCTTACTAAGTAGGTTCTTAGCAAGAATATCCCACCATAAAATAGCTCCTGCCATGGCTTATAAACGAGCCATTCCAATTTTTCTTGTTTATTGCAAAGGTTCCTAGAGGTTGGTATATAGATAATTAAAGAATCTCTTTTCCCTGTGCCCTTTGGTATCCTGGTGAATTTTATTTTCAGTATCTTAAATTTGTAGTAAATTAGTGTTAATTTGTTTTCACCTTCTCCTTTAGCTTTTAATTTCCTCCTTCCTACCCTAGCTGATCATTTCCATGTCACTGAGATGACAATTACTCATACTGTATGGCCTTCTCTTCACTGCAGAAGGTGGATTCATTTCGACAAAGCCTTCTCTCTTACATCACTTAGACTAGGCACCACCCTGCCCTACCTTCTGCCATGTCTAACTTGTTGTTTTCTTCAAGGATACTCTGCTTTTCTTCAGTTCTCTTTTCAAGAAGCTGGTAGCGGTTGAAAACCTATAGTTGTGTGGACTCCAGCTGCCCTTTTGGTAGCCAGCACTACCGGTCATACTATATAAGAATCTTTGGGATTATTCAAGCCTCTTTCTCTCAATCAAAGAGTAGAAATTGCAGCATCTGAGCAGTCATGTACTCAGCATGTTCTGCAAATTGTTCTCAAAAAGAAATTCCACTTCCTTTGTTCACAACTCTGTTACTAAGATACTTGTTTTATTGTAATTTGAGAGTCACTTATTCCCTAACAACAACTATGCTTCTTTTCTATCTAAAAAAGAAGAAAAAAAAAAAAAAAAAAAAAAAAAAAAAAAAAACACATTTTCTTGCTTCAGCTTTTCACTGTATCTCATACAACATAAACCAATCACACTATTACTATAGATTTCCGAGGTCCATCCAGCTTGTGCCTTTATCTTTGACCTCAGGCCTCTTTTGTCTTAACATCCTAGTTTCATTTTTTTTAAATGAAACTTATAAGTAAAAATCAGAACATCAACCAACAAATTCAGGGACCTTAGGTGCACTTTAAATATAGCTCTGGACAATAATATCCCTGCACTGCTCCAGGGATAAGGCATTGTGATAAAGACATTCCTCCATCAGAAGTCACAATTCTTTCCCACTATCCTTCTTACCTTGTGTGTTTGAGGAAAAGAGAATTGTAATTAGCTGCTGACCTACACCAGCAACAGTCAGTGACCACCCTCATGCAGCTCAGCTGTGCTGGGGGAGGAAAAGGAGTTCCCTTAGGATTCTACCCATTCCTTGCCGAGCTCATGTTCATGAACTGTTGAGAAGAGTATTTGGAAAAAGCCAGTAAGAGCGCTGAACACTCTTAAGTAGCTAGAATTAAGGGCCATGCATCAATTTAAAGGGGGTGAGAGAAGAGACACTATTCTGTAGTCACTCTGACAGGCTGTTTATGACAATTCCTAATCTAGCCAAAGTTCATTTAAGGACATAACAAAGATATCCCTTGTGGATATACCAAGTAGTGCACTTTACAAATACCTGAGGAGCAATTCAACGGAGTACTCCACTGACATCTCATCTTTACATTTTTTTCCAATTAAGATTTTCTTCTGCACTACCGAAATAAATGGTAGTTTTCCATCTGGCTTCAAGCTTTGTAGTTACTCCTATGTAGGACACTATAGTTTGCTCATTTAAAAAGGACTCACTGTACTTTGTATTTATAAAATGCAAATTTTCTTTAAATACATGCTGTGATTATGTATGGCACAGCAAAGTAAATGGCATCTCTCCATGGTTCTAGCTAGATCTTTACAGTGCATTTGTAACCACACAATTAGGGCAAAGACATGTGACATTCAAAAGAAGAACTATTTTCAGAAACAGAGTTGATAAATAAACTTGAAAATAAGGGATGTGCTGCCCAATTATACTCCTATCACCATGCACACAGTTATCCCTGCAACTGAAAATTAGATCAACAAATGTAGGAAAAATATTTTGTGTTCACATTCATATAATGATCAACACCTCCTTGCTTGTTACCAAACATATCCCCTTCAGTTTGCTCTCTAATTGCTGTTATTTAAGCAACTTCAGACAGTTTCTTTTCCTTTTTGTTCATACAAGCAATGACCTCTGTAACAGAGAAGGTGAAAGAATATTTTTAATGATGCAGAAACCAAACTGTCATTTTACTAATGTAAAATGTAATTTAACTTTTCCCGCCCTCCTCAATCTCTTTCAGTTCCCCAGGGATATAAACTGTAGATTTAATAAGACTCTAACAGGAGTAGTATGAGTGGAAGAGACTTCAATGGATCTCTCCTGTGGGGCATAGAAAGAGAAGTGACAACTTAATGATCTCGTCCCCTCATGTAGGAACCAACTGTAACCCAACCACCAACTACAGGAGAGGATACAGGAGCCCTTGGTCTTTAATACTCAGGTAATTGTGTGGATACAAGGTCGCTACCATCATGAGATGGCCAAGGGAAAGTATTTAGTGAAGCAATTCTCTGAAAGACTGGTGTCATTTCCTACAGATCTAGGGAAGAGGTAAGATATAACTTATACCATCACCAAAAGCTCCTTAAATCCCTCTTCTCTGAAGGTATTTTCTGTTCTTCTGTCCTCTCCACAGGTAGCTGGATAGAACATATTCCCCACATTGGGGGAGCAACCAACCTGCCACAGGACCCTGAAGCCAAGATGAAGTCTGAGCTCATTTTAGGAAGCAAATAACATATTTCCCAACTCCAAAATATCAAATGCTGATCTGTTGTTGTTGTTTGGGTTTACTTTACTACTTCTCCATAACCACAAACTTTCCCTGAACAACTGCTTCCTAAATTTTTGAAGACTGAGAATGTGTCATTCATCTGAAAATGAAACTAGCTGTGCCTCTAAATCAGTAACCAAGTCCTGATTTTAAAGCCTCCAGATCATAAACGGCCCCCAGATAATCCTTTGTGATGTGACCCACATTTTGCTGTAAATTACTTTGCCAGGTCTGAACTTCAGGCTTTTGCTGGCACAGCTGTACTGATCAGAGAGATGTCCTGAATGCATAACTAACATAACAGTATGGGGCTCAAAGTAAGCCCCAGTACAGATGTGTTCTCCCTGGCAGAAATCTACTTTTTCAAGAACAGATTTCTTCCTCATAGTTTTTTTTTAATTGTAGTGGTACAAACAACAACGGTCATCTTAGCTCCATCCATTAGAAGCACTTTGCCATTATAATAAAGCATATAAAGTGTTATATATTACAATAAATGTAAAGTGTCCCTAATGTAGACACTACTTCCTCCTCTCATCTCTTCTCTTTTGGCATATGACTTGATGATCTAACAGGTCTCTTTTGGTCTTTCTTTTTATGATTCTATGACTGGTACTTAATAATGATGATGTGATTGTATCACTGAAAAGAATGAGGCAATTCCTCATACAATAACAATAGCTATTGTTTCAAACTCAACACAAACTTGGGCAATTGACTATATTTAACACACTCATATTGGGTGGTTTTCTACTCCTGTCTTTCTTTTCCCTTATAATTCTATTCCTGGGGCTACAGATGCCTATGTACATTCATACCGGGGCAAGCACCAGTAACAAAATGGAGAAAGAGGGGGCCTTGCCATCTTTTCTCCTAAACAGATGAGTAGCTAGGGCACCCCAGAGAGAAGATGAAGTCCCAGGGTTTTTGGTCCTGTGACAGGAGTATCAATACTGGAGCCTTCCTGGGAGTGGCTCTGCCCTCCTGTAATGGGACAACCACCTGCTTACTTTCCTGCCACGCCTTGATCTTATTTCATCAGAAGATGGTTATAATCAGCGAGAGGCTGCCCATTTTTCCGCGCCTTGGTGACAGAGGGCACCACCTGCAGCTCCTTTTCCTCTCTTACACCGCAGCTCAAGCCTCGCAGATGGAGTTGAAGTGCTTTCCTGCACCTAGTTGTTTTTTAGCCCTCCTCTTTACTCCCAGGGCTCTGCACTGCCCCCTCTCTCACTCGCTCTGGGCCTCGCTGCCCCCTTCCCTCACTTGCTCTGAGGTTCCTCACTGCCCACCTAGCTCCGGGGGTTCTCACTGCCCCCTCTCGCTCCGGGGCTTCTCGCTACTGCCCCCTCTCGCTCCGGGGCTTCTCGCTACTGCCCCCTCTCGCTCCGGGGCTTCTCGCTACTGCCCCCTCTCGCTCCGGGGCTTCTGGGCTGAGGCCAATGCGCCCCCTAACAATGCTGCGCCCTCTCCGGCGCCAGGAGGCCCCAGGCTACCGTGGAGCTCCTATGAGGCCTCCTCCACCCCTAATAGCCTTGCCCCATCCTCCGGTCAAAACAGTAAACATAAAATATAAAGCCCCTGGGCTACAACATAAAAACTAGACCATCCGGTCGAACAAAAATCTACTCCCTACTAGAGAGGGAGGGAGCGGGGGAAGAAGGGCTCCACCAACCTCAGCAGTGACCAGGAGATGCTCTCATGGCCAGAGTCCTCCCCTCTGTCTGAGCTGAGTCCCTACTCCCACGGCCGCTGGAGAGAGACTGCCTTCCTGGCCTCCTACCCGGGCTTAAGAAGGGATAAGCCCTGCCTCTTCCTGATCAGCTGGTTTTACCAGTTGTCCTGGCAACCAGCACCTGTGCAGCCCTGGTGACTGGCAGCTGAGCCTCCCCCTTTCTGCCACTAGGGGTCTCCCCAGAGCAGTCTCCGCTCTCAGGAGCAGGGCACCTGAGTGCACTGAGACAGGCCCCTTTGCCGAGAACTCCAGTATCATCATTTGAGTGGGGTGGGGAGATTTCACTGGAGCAGCAGCTGACCATGCCAGTACAATCAGCACAGCAGGAGCCAGACTGCCTCATGTGTTATAGCCACCCTGGGAGTACAGCTACCCTGCTATGCCTTAATGAAGCTCAGCATTTCTGATTTGTAGCTCAGCACTCTGACTACAGTATTATCTAGTTCCCTGTACAACACTGCTTTTGAAATTGCTCCCCTGGGACACACAATGGACACTTGTGGGGCCTAGAGGAAGAAAGCAAGCCAAAGGGTGGGTCTCTCTCAAAAGTGTGGATCTCTGGTTTCTCAGGTGTGTGCTCTAGGCCCTCAGCTATTGTAGCAAAACATGAGGAGGCCTCTTCCTCCTTTAGGGTCTTATATCCATTAGTCATATGATACGGCTGACTACATTTTGGACCTTAAACACCAACACACATCCACATGAGGCACATACCTATACCCAGGCACATACAGAAACAGTTTGTATCCTACTGCAATACCCAATCTATGTCCATGTGTAGTTGTTTATGTGAGCAGGTTTAGGGGGGGCAAGATTTCCCATCTGCGTGTAACGGGCCAAAATACCATAAAGATGACCAAAAAAAAAAAGCCACTAAAATCTCAAAGAAGGGAACAGAATGCTACCCTTTATGTTTCAAGCATGCTCTGCATGTATACATTTTCTACATGATTATAAATATGTATACTAATAAAATACAGTGATAGAAAATATGTATACTAATAAAATGCAGTGATAGAAAACAGAACATTCTGATGAGATCTCCCCGGCCAGTCTTTTGTACTCTCTCGCACCGAGTTGTACGTGAATCAAAGATCTATGTGAGCATAACTTTCAATAATGGTAGTTATGAGGCACAACTTTCTCTGACTTGTGATTCACCAACATTGATCAAAAGTTGGATATCAAAACAATTGGCTGTTCTAATCAATTTACAGAGAATGTCAAACCTCAGATGCTCTGAGTTAATTTTGAATAATTAGCAAATGTGAAGCAATCCTAATATGGTTGTGGCCCAGATACAAGACTTATTGAATGAAATTCCATGACTTGTGCTATGCAACAGGCTGGACAATCATAATGGCCTCAAAATTAATGAATTCCATTACCAAAAGAGGAGGTTAATCTGTCAAGTAAATTATCTGCTTTGATTTATCACAGTGCTATAATTAATATTTTACTAACACAAAGGTTTAGGTCTTCAGCTGCAGCTAAGTGTTGCTTGGGGAACCTTGAATAAGGTGAAAAGGTTATACTTGTTCATTTCCTTGATCTTAAGCTGCTGGAACATATATTTTTCCACGTGAGTTAAAGCAGCATGGACACCTGACATCTTCTCTCAGCTTCTTGATCTCGCTCTAAGTCAGCTTTGTATCAATGGTGTGATGCAAAGCCATTTATAGGACTGGTTTTGACCTACACACTAGAACAAGACTATCCAACTTATAATTTCCTGAGGGCTACATGTCACACCTGCAGAAACTGCGTGCCACATGGGCTGTGCTGCACGAAGCAAGCATGAGGACACAAGGCAACACTCCACTGGGATGCTCCCCCTGCTCCTCTGCACACCCTTTCAGACACTCCCCCTGTTCCCCCCATTGCTGACCTATGCACCCTCCCTATTCCTGCCCTGTGCATGTATGCTCTTCTCCCACATGAGGCCCTGCTCTTCCATCTCACATGCAGCTCAGACTCACACTGCTCCCCACCCTGAACTGCACAACCCATCTCATTGGGGTGGGAACAAGTAGCAGCAGCTGGAAGAGGGAAGGGGAGACTGGAGAATACAGCTATTGTTACAGCTGGGGTGATGGGAGTAGCATCAGGATGAGAACCCAGGGGCCACAACTTAGCTCCTTTCCAGTTACATATGGTCCACCAGTTAGACAGCTCTGTATTAGAAGATGCAATATTGTATTGGGTCCATGACTGCAATGTATCACTGTTTCCAGTAAGCTGTAGTCTATGACTTACATACACAGCTGGCAATGGTCAGCTGTAACTTTAAAATTACTAGCATACACAAAATAATTTTAACATTTTCAAGATAAAATAAATGATACAATTTCAATGGAAACAAAAAGTAATAATTTCCTCCCAAACTCCTGCTCATTTCCTGTACTCCTGTATATTGCGTGTAACAACACAAAATTAAACACTGATATTGTGTTCTGCAGAAATAAAGGCAGGTATTTGCAGATTAGAGACTTTGATCTCATTGGAATCTGATCAGCAATTCATAAGGCAGGCTAGATATGGTCCTTTCAGTTTCTAGAAGGCCAGTAGTGGTGGAATTAGTATATACACCAAAAGTTTAAAGGAAATGATTGTTTCAGTTTGAAAACTTTTCCTGTTTTATTATTTTACGTCATTGCTACTAAATTTAACTTTTCAGTAGTTCATTTTTAAGCTCTGGATCATGATTTTTAAATGAAAATGATAAGGACTGTAATTAAGCACTGCTAGAAACAAATCAAATAAAAAATCATAAACAATTTCCTTTACTAAAAGCACACTTGGGAATACTACAGAGACAGCTGGACAATTTGTCTGTCTTTTTGATGTGCTGATGATAAAAGCTATAATATACAATACAAAGTCATTTACTTGCATTACACTTCTGAATGTGCCAGAACCTCATCAGAATCACAATGAGCTACTTAGCACCTTTTCCCTTACCCAGCGCTATTGTATTTGCCTCAGAACGATCTGGGAACAAACAAGCACATACACTTGCTGATGTTTGGTGTTCAGCTGTCCTGATCAGAACAGGTTAGATCTACAAAAGGACTTGTGCTAGAGCCAAACAAAGGACTTAAAGATCTAGCGTGGGATTTGGACAGAATTTCTGTGTCAAAGTTGTAATTCCAATTTCGGCTGTGTCCAGACAAACATGGCCATTTTTTCCCCTGGAGACAAGTAGCAGTGGCACACGGTGTCCCCAGCAAATGCCTGTGACACACGAGCTCTGGTGTGTGGCAGGTTACTCCAGATTGGGTAGAGGAGGTTGGGGACAGCAACTGTGCTGGCTTCAGCAGCCTTACCTGGGGTCTTGGGGGGCCTCAGGGAGCTGCAGCCATGTCGATCTTGCAGCTGGGAGCCTGGTGGGCAGCCAGACCATGGCTGCAGCCAGCCAGGATCTGTGTGTTCAGCCCACCCAAATAATATTCTCTCCCTCGACCTATGGCTGCAGACCCACCTGCAGCACCACTCAATACACATGCAGGTGTGGCCCACATTGCTATCTTGCAGTACGGCTGGTGGGGGGGGGTTGACCCTGAGAGATCCCCACAAAAAGCAGAGTGGCAAAAAGCAGGTGAGTTGCCACTGCACACTGAGCTTTGTACATCACTTCTGCTGCCTTGGGAGCCATGTGACGCCATGTGCCTACCATCGTGAGGTGGGCAGGAGGATTCAGCGCAGCCCAGCAACATGGCACTGCGTGGCTCTCAGGGAGTCAGCAGCAGGGTGCAGAGCCCCACACCACAGCGGCAGCTCGCCTCTGCTCCATGCACAAATCCAGGAGACATATGCCCCCCATGCCTGCCCTGAGGTGAGCACAGCAGCAGAAGCCCAGGCTCTGAGCATCCCACGACCAGCCCTGGGGCCCCATTCATCTCAGCCCCTGCCCCTGCCTGTGCTCCACTCCCTCCCTCACTGTGGGGGCCCCAATTTGCCCCTGCCCCATGCCTCTTCCTCTTCCTAAACTTGCCTACCATACTGGGCAGTGCTCCACAGCCCCTGGGCTGTGACCCAGACTGCTTGAAAGCTGCAGCTGGATGTTGGAGTCTGTGTGCACCCCTTCCCCCCTGCTGCAGCTGCCCGGAGTCTATGCCCAGGCTACTTTGTGGCCCTCTACACTGCCACTGCTGCCCCACATTTGGGGCAGGTTAAGCCCCTTTAGCTCTGGCCCTCCACCGCCTGCGTCTCTGGTGCCACATAGTGTACATCTGCACTCCTCTGGACATGACCACAGTAGTTTTTAAATTATGAGACACTGAAATAAGTGGTGCAGTGTTTAATCTTTAAATTTCCTTGGTGTCCTAAAGCACTACTTCTGTGCATGGACAGAAGAATCTCAGCTTTGATAGGTATTTATCTTATGTTTAACCCCAGAAGCAAAGCACTTTTTTTCCTAAGTCACCATTTAGGGTAAATCTATTAGAAATCCTACACACTTTTCTAAGATAACACCTAACACAAATTCTGACAGCAGAACGCATAAACTGCAGTGGTGGTCACCACCTTCTTTTAATCATAGTGTAGGGAAGGCTGAGGTGATGGCCACCTTTTACATTGGAGGGTCTTGTCACATATTACAATTCATATGTGCTAACTATAAGGAATGTTAGGTGGTATTAAAGTTAGCATGTGCTGTGAGCAGCTGTATTAGCTAGTGTGCACAGCTCTGACTTGACGCTAAAGAGCTGGTGAGCAGGGGCATTGCTAAGGCCTACCAAGTCTGCCCTGTGGGTGCCTGGCTCTCTAGCTCTCCAGCAAGCCCTGCCTCACCCACATCCCACAGTTCCATGGAAGTTCTCCATCCACCCACAGCTGCCCTGCTCTCTTCTGCTCTCTGTAATTTTGAGGAGTAGAACTATGGATGACAGATCATCCACGTAGGTGTACTGAGAGAAGTGAATCCTGGGACACTAGAGGAATGCAAATTGCTGTTATTAGCCCTGCAAAGCAGGCTGATGTTACTGCAATGCAATTTGTCTGAAGATGATTCTTGCCTGAAGAGGCATAATCTTGAGATGTTCAGGGGACACGACTCATTTTTTCCTGCCTTAATGCATGGACACTCCCATCTTGGGAGCATTTAACATGTGAGAAAGGTAATGCCTAGGAACACCCATAGCTTAGTGCTGCATCATTTTCCCTGGAAGTTAGAAACTAAAATTTATTTCTCTGCTTCCAGGATTCAAAACTCCAGGTCCTACCTCTGTAAATAGGTAGAGTAAAAGCTCTGTTATCTGGCATTATACTATCCAGGACCGTCTAGTGATTGGAATTTCCAGCTGGCTGGCCAGACACCAGGGGGAAGAAGGAGGGTGCCACCGCCCACCACCCCATGTTGCCGCCATTCTGTCCTTGGAGTCAAACCCAGGTCTCTTCCATGGCAAGCAAATGTTCTAATTGCTGGAAAGTGTCATGCTTACTCCCACATTTTTTCTCTGGCTTAATGCATCTTGAATTATTTTTAGCACAGTGACCTTGCTTCCCAAGAAGGACTACAAAGTGTTTCCACTAGAATCTCATTCCCCATTTCCTAGCTGACTGTTCTAGTGATTAGGCTCATATATAAAGAGCAGGGTATACCTCCTTTTCTCCATCTTCTCTGGTTCCATTTTTAATGGGAAAAAAAATCCCTCTTCAACTCTTTGAAAAGAAAACCTGTAGAAGAAAGTTATAGGCTGTGGGAACTGAGGCTGGATAAAGATGTTATCTTTGGAGCATGAACACCTATGCTGTGATGTGTCATGGCACAGCCAATCTACTTCATTGATATCTACATCTGTCATGGGCTGTCTCAGAGAATCAGGCCTCTGAAGCCCTGGGAGCTTTTGCTCATAGTGGCTGAAGAGTATGGGCTACCCCAGGCTGTCTGCACTCTCCAGCCATAAGTGAACAGATGTTAGTTGCAAAAGCTCAGACCAAATTATGACTAGGTCCATCATAGTCACAAAATGTAGGGAATTGTGAATTGACAAAGGGCACATTTGGGTTTAGTGACAGCAAACAAATATTTATGGTGGCATAAAGTTGATGTCTGTCTGTAGCCTGAGTGAAGGGAATTGCCTCTTTGCATTTCTTGAAGGAGGAGTTTGAGGGATTGGATTTCCCTAGCCTTAAAATTTCCCTGTTGCTTAGCTATAAGAAGATATATGCTGAGTCTTCTGACTTCAAGTGGCCCCTAATCAAAAATTGTGTTTTTCTGGATCCCGTTCCAAGGTACGTAACTCTCCCTATAGATATAGAGGGTGAGAGGCTCTGGATTCTACTCTTATTTCAGAGTAGGTGTCTAAATGTTCCTGTTTCAGTGTCTAACTTTTAGGGGCTGAAGTCATTTATTAGATTTGCAACTGTGTTCAGAAATTAGATTCTCAAAATCCCAATTCAGATGCTGCCAGCCCTCAAGACACATACATTTCTTTGCTGCCTAATTTTGTACCAGCAAGGCACCTCAGGAGCCTAAATCTCACGGGGAGACATGCTCCCAAGCCCTGATGAGGCTGAGCTGCTCAGCACCTAAAGCCAGGCAAGATCCTTCAACTGGGCATTCCCCTCTTTACCTCAGCTGAGGCAGCTGATTTACCAGGAATTCTCAGAACACAGCTTGTTTCTCATAATACCTGATCTCAGATGCAAGAAAATCATGTACTTACCAGGGATATAGCACTGCTTTGTCTGAATTAAATAGGGGTAAGGCTATCAGCTTAGATCCCCTATCTCTTAGGAGTTGGCCTTAAATGTTGAGATAAAGAATATTTTGAGTTGAGTTTTCCAGTGGTTCCTTTTCTTGCACTTCTGGTAAAATATTTAATATTTATTCCAAAGAGGGAGAACAACAAGAATCTATGTTGGGTCATTAAGGTACTCACACTCCAGTGGCTGAATTAGAGCTCACTTCTCCTCAGCATTTCATACTAGATAGCTTTGATTTTTCCCTACTTGTATGCTGACTTCTGTGGATCCCATTCTTAGGCACAACTTTCCCATGTATTGTAAGGATATGGGTATCTAATTCAGGGTAGTGAATTCCAGTAGACATCCTGGCAAAAATTAGCCATTGCAATACCGATCTATGTTCTATTTGTGGTTCTAACCCAAAGATTATCTACAACTATATTGCAGTTAGGCCAAATACAAATTTGCATCGAAATACATATATTCATTTTCATTCACACATCTTGCAATTTAAATATAAATCTATCTAGATACTCTTCTATTGGAATTGAATTTTTCTATTTTGAATTAACTGAGTAAAAGTCAGATTCAATTAGATTGATATAGTATATTTTAATTATAACAATTTTGCAGTGTGGTATACTACTTTCCAATCATGGATATCCATTAAGTTTTAGGCATCTAACCATTCTTTTCTTGGGGTGGCAATGTGTTTTTTGTTCCCTCAAACCAAGTTTTTAAGGTTTCATTCCTTTTCCAATTCACTGTGATTAGTTCAGCAGGTTTGAGTTGAATTTACCACCTACACATCTTCTCTCTAAACAAAAATGAGTTAGTCAGTGAGCTACCAGATTTTATAAGACAAAGTACATATTGTATAGGGCAAAAATGTTATTGTGAAAATACATATCATAAATAATGACCAGTCTATAGCATGCCTGCTAAACATGTAGGCAGGGACTATTAAAAAAAAAATGTCAGTTTTTTGTTCCAGAATGAGTTTGTTTTAGGGTCTTTGTGCCAATAGTTATATTTCATTATATTAGTCTCTGAGGTTTCTAGGCTTTTACAGCCTCAGAGCTACCACAGGACCCCTTCAGCTTAATACACTTGGACTCTGAATCTTTTTCCCCACCCTGCTCATAAGATGAATGATATAACCAAAGGATAACCCAGCCAGCAAAAATTCAGGCCCCCTTTCTCCTTGCAGGCAAGTGGTCCAACAAAATTATTCTAGATGTCATGTTTACCCCTGGAAGCTTGTTTTTTTTAGCTGTCATCTACAGTGGACCCCAGCTGCTAGCTATGACAAAAATATGAACATCAGTTACAAATGTACCACTTACAAAGACAATCTATAATCTTTTGAATTTAAATCCAGATCTCAATGGTGCTGCAAAGAAGACAGAAACTGAGAGATAGACAGACAGAGAGAGAGAGGGCAAGAGCAAGAGTGAGCACATCTTGTTAATCCTCTCTTGAGAGACCAACTCCTTCCTAATCCCAAAAAAATGGCAATTGGTCAAACTCAAAAAAACTCACAACTGAATTAGAGAAATGGTTCAAAAGCTAACTCAATTATTGGCAGGGAAAGGAGACAACAATCTCAACAAAAGTACTGCATGCTCTGAGGTTTTTATGTATAAGATGGGAAAGGAGCTAAGATATGGTCAAATCCTCCTATTCCTGCCCCACAGCTCAATCATGGTAAAAAGTCAAAAGGTAGAATCCTATTTCATTTTACACACATACATTGCAGTCTTCCAATGATGTATTGGCACTTATGCACAGTTTGTGATACTATTCTCCATATAGTGTAGATGCATCAACAGCTACACAGCTACTGTGAATGTACAGGAGACTGCACTCTATCTGGGCAGGCGCATGGATATGTAGGCTCTTTGGGTGCTTATACATGAGCAGTGAGGCTGCTCCAACATGCTGTAATTATAGTGCTTCAAATCAGGGTCAATTAATTGAGTCTGCTGGAGCTTGGTAATTATTGCACTCCAGCAGACACCAGCATCTCATGCATCAGCATCCCCATGCTTAAAACTGGTGACGGAAGTGCTTTAACTAAGGCCATGTGTAGACAAAATGAGGGGCATGTGTGCACGGCACTTTAAAGCAAGTTAAATGCTTTTGCACCACTTGAATGGTGTTGGTGTTTGCATGTGTTGGCACTATACTGTACAGTAATTCCAGCCACTGTAGCATATTCAGCAGTGTAATACACCTTAAGTGACTTGGGGTGCAGTAAACTAAAACTCCTCCGAGGAGTTTTAGATTCCTGCTCTACAGCCATGGAGTAAAGCACCACGCTCTGTGCAGCTCAGGGGCTGTGGAGCCAGCCCTGCAGGCAGCCTGGCAGCAGCCTGGGGAGGCAGGCTCCACCCAATAAAAAAAAAAAACCGTGGTGAGCCTGACCTTCCCCAATCCCGAAGCCTGCCTGCCTGAGCTGTGTGGGGTGCCCCTGGAACTGTCTGAGATGGGTGTCTGCGGGTGGGTGCTGCCTTGGGGGGGCTGCCACTGCCATGGAGGGAAGCACTAGCCCCCTCTGCAGCCCAAAGACCACTTTGCCCGCTCTAATGAAAGCACCTTCCACCCACTCCCAAAGCACAATTTAGCCCAATAGTCAAGTGGTTAAGGCACTTACCCAGAAAAACTGTAGGCACCCATCGGCTGAAGGAGGCTTCATTTTGTGTCTTTCCATCACAGTCCTCTAACAAATAGGCTAGGCAACTAGCCTAGTACACTCTGTAGCCCTTCTCTTGAGGCTGAGCCACTAGACCTTGCTTTTCTTATTCACTAGATGGAGGGCAGTGGGGAAGTTTCTGCATTATTAGGGAAGTGAGTGGAGATGTTTCTGATTTTGGCTGCCCAGTGGTCCAGGTGCAAAAAGAAAGCTGGAGAAGAGACTGGATAATCCCTAACCTGTTGCGTGTTGTCTTACATATTAAGTCCACAACTCAGAGAGATTCAAGTTCAAACTACTTCTGGGTGCAGAACACCGGGGTGAGCAAGTAGGCAAGTATCCTAACCAGTCAACTATTCTCCATCTAAAACATCCACTTATGGGATTTTATGACACACAGGATAGGCAGGGCCATGTACTGTTTACTGCACGTGCTCAGAAACTGTGTAGGATCACAGATGCGTGTGTGTCAGTGTCAAAAAATGGAAGATATGTGGCTGGAAAACTGGGTAGAATTTTATTATAATTTATGTTCCAAAATGGTAAAGAGTATCTGCAGAAAGACAAGGCTTTTGTAACTATCTGCTGAGATTGGGGATAAGTATCCAGCTTCTTCAGTCCAGGAACAAGCTTTTTACTAGGATAGAAGACAATTTGAAAGGGATTTTTCTTGGGTTCTAACTTTTTGAAGCCATTGGATGCTGTTTGTATGCTGTTTCAGAATTACTCATAAAACTAAACATTTTTTAAAGAGAGCGTTCAGGATGACTGCAACTGTCACACATTTCCTAAATTACAATACTTCTTACTCTTAAAAGCAAAATTGACGCTATTCATGGTATTTTGCAAACACTGGTTTAGCACTGCAAAATGTTACAATATGTTGTCAATCAAGAAAGCTGACTTGCAAATTAATTCTTGTATATTATCCATACATAAATATAAACAAACTGGAATGTTCAGAAGTTAACGAAAGATTTCATCCAAAGGTTAAGAGGGACATATTCACATATGGTTTTGTTCTTATTGTTTTCTTTATAGGGAATGGGAAATCACAAATAAAACACCATATGTCATGTATCCTTTATTTTATAACTCCTTTCATGGCATATAGAGAAGCATATATGGTTGTATTATGACATCCAACTGAAAGTAGAAGATGTGTGAAGGTGCAAGCAAAGTTGAATACCTTCTCCTACCCCTCAAGGGATCAGGAAGTAAAAGTGACTTTTCTGTTTCCTGTTACCCCATGCATGTATGGGCCATTTGAACTAACTGGTATTCACGCAAGAGATTAACACTGAACTAAGTAATAGCATCCTCTGAAGAAAATGAGCACTCTCTGTAGTAGGAAGAAATACTTATAGCCTTTGGAGGTGACCAAGAGCATCAAAAGTAAGGGTATGTTTCTTGATGTGGTAAGGGCACAAATGGAAAGCAATCTTTAATCTGAGCAGAGGAAGCAAAACAAAAAAAACAAAAAGAAAACAAAATACAAATCTACCTTTTCTGGATTTTGGAAGTTAGCTCCAGACTCATCCTTTGTGAAATGACTAATGCCAAAATATGGGGAGGGATAAATGAATATTTTGAGTTCTGTTTCAAGCTCATTTGTAGAGAATTATTTTTCTAATGTTAAATAGAAATTGTCATTATCCATAGTCTGTGGAATAAAAGCACCATTCTGGTCTTGCAGATACCTTTATCTAATGTCTAAAGATTTAATTAAAAGATTCTAATCAGAGACAGTGAAAGAATTGAACTTATAAAGCATCCAACTCTGACCAAGCAACAGTCTTATCATAGATTTATTCTACTGTAGCAACTCTTTATTCAAACCAGCATTAGAAAAGGAAGTTCAGAATGACACCCTCAGCTGTATGCAATACAAACAAAAGCCAGGAAATTCAAAATGTAGACTAAAACTGTTGTTAACTATATCATTTTCCTCAATATAATATGACTTCCCTGTTTGTGTGTCAAAACTTTTGTATGAAAAAAAAGCAGTAGTCTCTTGTCTTTAATTTCCTTTCATCGCTACATGTTCATACTTTGTCTAAAAGAGAAATAATTCTCTGGAAATGTTGGCAACAAAGAAATCTGTAGAGATCAGTTAATTTGTTAACTAGTGATGTTCACATTTTTTCTCCCAATTAAAAGTTTAAAAGGTTCCTTCAATAGGTTGTTCCAATTTGTAATAGTTTACGCAAGAAAAGATGGCAAGAAAAACATAATTTATTGCCATCATGTACCACATGTATTGTGATGGTATCCTGAGTCCTTTTCAGGATCAGCCACTATTGGTCTCCAAAAGAGCTTTATGAGAGGACAGGGGTTAGGCTGTATACAAACGCTTAAATGACTTGAGATAATTCTCTTGGGTTTGTTCCCCTGGTAGAAAAAAAGCTTGCTGAGAGATGCCTGAACAGAAATTCAAATGCTGAGCCCCTCAGGGCACAGATCTTGCAATGCTGATGCTCCTCAGGCAGGGAGGCCCTGTGTACAAATCTCAGCATGCTCTGCAGGATCCCTCAGTCTGCCTGGAGACAGATGACAGCAGTCCTGATTGGTTAATCCAGACTGCTGTGTCTCTACACAGGAATTGTAAAGGGGGCATGTTTTGCTCCCTTCTTGGAGTGACAGACTATCTCAGAAGGGTTGAGGACAGGAACAAAGCACCCAGGGATGCTGGAAGGCTGTGCTGTGCCTCCTCTCAGAAGGGTAGGTTGTACCCTAAAAGGAACTCTCCCGGGTATGATTTAACCCTGGTTGTTTCCAGGTATTTTTTATCCTGGAGTGGCTATTTTTGCTCTGGGAAAAAAATCTTGAACCTCTGTGTACTCAGGGCTTCTCCTGAGAGAGCAGAAACTCCCTCAAGAGAAACTCAGTGTCTGTACCAAGCCTTAATATTAGGCCATAGAAACATATGACATGATGTTTGCACCCTCCAAATACTAGGGTAAATCCTGGGTCCATTGACATTAACAATATAATTTCCACTGAATATAACTGAACCAGTATTTTACCTCACCTTACAATTAAACCTGGCATATCAAGAAGTAAGTGTGTGTAGAGGAAAGACTGCCACATGAAGTTGAGAACAGCAGGGGAAGAGGATTCACCAAGAGATATGGGAAAGTAAGAATGAAGGAAAGGACAGCATAACTTGAACTCACCTTAGCATCTTATTTGTGAATCTTGAATGCAAGAAATGTGTTAGTTAATTTATAAAGTATAAGTAGTAACCACTTTCAGGATTTTCTAGGCAAAAAAAAATTGCTCCCTTCACTCAAATCTTTGTCTTAACCTCATAATGCATTCATCATACATCACATACAGGTATTATTAGGGGGAAAAAACATGATTTCTACAGAATTGATCATAGTGAAAGTAATTGCACAAGAAATAAGAGACACCATATATCCAGGCTCCAAAGAAAGTCAGTTTGGATGGTGACTGTTTACACATTTTTAATGTAATCTATAGCAGCTTTCCCCACTTTGCATTACTGTAAACTTCTCCAAGATGCCAGTCTCTGCTTTCAGAAAACAGAAAAAGAGTTCAACTCTATATCTATATTTCTAATTAAACCTACAATGAAAAAGGCAACAAAAATCAATATCTTCCTGCAAACTGTCATTTTTCATAAACCCCGACTAGTTTTGCAGAAACGTTTCAGTGAAGATCCAAATATTGCTTTAATAAAAATTTTCAATGAGAATAAAATATTCAATACCTGATGCAATTAAACAGCATTCATTTAAAAGTATTTTCTATGTAAAAAGAATATTGAAGAACCCAAGATCTGGATTCATGTGAAATAAACTAGCTCTATGTTCTGCTGCACAGAGCAAAGTCCACATGGAAGGGTTTCATTTTCTGAAAGAAACTTGTGCATCTTACCTCCAGGAATTGTGGCCATTACAAGTGGAAATAGGTCTTTGAGCAACTGTGGTTCATGTCCAATAAAACTGAAGAAATGGTCCTTTTTAATCCTCTTTCTTCCACTACATCTTACACTCAGGTTTTTAGATTAAAGGCATACAATTCAGAAACCTCACTGGTCAAGCTTCTTCTTTGCAGTAAGTCAGCCCTTAATGCCATAGATCAATTGTTTTCAAATCATGTTACATGGAAACCTGGGATTCCATGACAGATCATCGGGGTTCCACAAAGAGACAGTGGCAGAGTAGGTCAGGAGGTGGTACACTGCTATTGCTAAGCCAGGTCCCTTGACTATGTCAGCTCACAGGGGTAGGAGTTCCACAACAGGAGAAGCAAAATATGAAAGTGTTCCACGACTAGAAAGCTTGAACACCACTTCCATAGATAATCCACAGTAGAGCTGTATCGTAAATCTAAGTTTTGTCTTGGTGAAGATAAAGGAGTTACACTGTTTTTATGGCAGTGCAGCAGTGGGACTCAGGCCAGTAGCACTTAATATAGTTTTATGAAAGAGCTCTGAGAATTGTAATACAAGATTTTTAATTGTTAATTTGGATTTAAAAAAACCTTAAAAGATGTATCAAGTCTCTGATCTTTGTAAAGAATGAATCATTAAAAAAGAGCCCAAGGCAAGTCTGGAGATAATGATTTGAATTAGATTTTCAGAGATGTCTCAGGAAATGGCTGCATACCTTTCTAAAGTATATTATTTGAATAGGCCTGTGTAGAGGTAACAAATTTGAATTAGACATTTGAATAGAATGCAGAGTAAGCAATCAACTGCTGCAACACATTTAAAAAGACAGACAAAGGTTTTTAAATCAAATGTAGTCACTTTCATTTAACTGGTCAGTAATGAATAAGACTTTAGTTTTGTTTTTATTCCTTGGAAATTAGATGCAATTCTTATGCAGTGGAAATGGAAAGGCATGACATAATTGCAAACCTACAGTTTGGAAAGAGAGAGAAAAGGACATACAAAAATATTCAAACCCATCTCTCTCAGGAAGTACTCATTAAAGCAGAGCCAGATCACTACTTAGCACTTGTGATTTCTCTATTAATTATGGAAACATGAATGCTGGATTTAAAATGTATTATTTTTTAAAGGTATTATCTTTTAATACCATTGGCATTAAAAGATATTGGATTGATCCCATAATCTATGGTTACATCTCCCTATATAATTTTCTGGTTTGAACGTTATTTTAGTGATTAAAAACTGGAAAAAGTAGAAAAAACAAAATAAAGAAATAATTACTTACATGGTGAAGGAAACATTATTTGAAATACTTAGAATATACTTTGAAATGCTTGAAATAGTTTGGTTTACCTTCTCATCCAATAATAAATAATCACGACAATGCTCCTGTCTCTTTGGTAGTCCCATAACAATCATTCGGCAAATACCAAAGTTGCTTGTTGAACAAGATAAATATTTAAAATATATATGCAAAAAAGTATTAAAAATTAGATCCAGAGAGGCACATTTGGTGCCTCCAAATTAAGCATTGCTACAGTTAAGAATTATGTGCCTGGCTCCAGCAGGTGATTCAAGGAAAAACCTAGGCAATTCCCTGTACAGTTAAGATAAATATATCAGAAGGGTAAGTCAAAGAGATCAAAAACAGAGTAGGAAACCAGTAAGAAATACTAAACGCTGGAGTTTGAGAATCCCAGTATTAGTCAATGGCTAAATCAGAAATAATCCAAATTATCTTCAAACAGATTTAGGAACCTACAGATCTTTGTAATCCAAACTCTAGGCACTAAGGCTGTGCAAGGCTTTGGTCCCCGATTCAATTCAGTGGAGATTTGGCCCAATTCAGTGGCCAAATCTCCAAATCTGAATCGAATCAAGAGGCCTTTTAGTCTCTCTAAAATGAATCGGAACCCTTCAAATCAGTTCAGAGAGATTTGGAAAGATTCAGAGATTTGGCTTTATACACAGCTTTAAATGTTTTTTCTAAACACCTCAAGGTACCAGGCAGCTCATGAATGCTGTCATGCTGGGGTGGATGGAACCATCCCACAGGAGCACGGGGGGCTCCCCAGCATGCTGGGCAGCAGATCTGGAAGTAAACCAGAAGCACTTCTGGATCCTCCAGGGAGTGAATTAAGGGACAACCCCATACTCCCCTGGCTTGGCAACTGGTGCCTCCTCAGTCTGGAGGGGGCACCTGGGTTCCCCCAACAGCCAATTGCCAAGCCACCACCAAGCCAGGGGGCATGAAGTGGTTCCCTAGCACGCTCCCCAGTGGACACAGAAGTGGTCCGGAATTACTTCCAGTCCACTTCCGGGTTCACTACCAAGCATACGGGGGGCGGGCCCTGCACTCCTCTGAGATGCTCCATCTGCCCCAGCATTGCAGTATTCACAAGTCATACCTGGTACATCGAGGTATGTAGAAAAAACATGTAAAGCTGTATCTATGGCCAAATTGCTGATTCTCTGAATCAGCATCGAATCTTCTGATTCAGATTTGGCCGAATTGAATTGGGGACAGTGATCTGAATTAACAAATCGAATCACTGTCCCTTATTTGGGCTGAATCCAAATCCGAATTGAACATGGCCCATTTCACACACCCCTACTAGTTGCCACTTGATTTTAGACACCTTCAGGGTTTGTCAGTCACCAGTAGTGATCCTGCATTGCTTTTGTTATTCTAGCTGCCTAAAACCTGCTTCCTGGATCTCTTAAATCAGCATGTGGCCCACAACTAGTTAAAAAAAATCCAGAATGCAATTCAATTAAATGAAACCAAAATTTAAATAACATCCTTCTTTCTTTCTTTTTTTCTATCCTCAGTCACCTGTCCTTATACTGTCTCTAGCTTTGCCTAAATTTACCACAACATCATTTAGCCTCGATAGACTATTTTCCTCATTCAGCATTTAAAACATTACACTTATTGCTGATGTCACTAATCACTGGGGACAAGTTGCAGGGGGAAAAAAAAGGTTTTCTTTAAACATCAGAGGCTATGACTTGTATAAAAATTAAGCATAAATAATTGCTATTTGGTAACAGCATTAACTTTTTTTTTTAAACACATCAGCTCAGGGTTCACATCAAGATACCACTGAAAATGAGAGACCATAGGTGAGGCAACAAAAAACCAAAATTTACACTGTGAATATGGCAAATAAAAGAATTGTAAACAAGACTTTGATGACTGTGATGTTGGAAAAGCGATTGGCTTTATCACCGACTTTGACTGGGGAAAGGTTATACCAACAATGAATGCTTATGTCATTTGTTTTAATGTTTTAATGTTGTTTAAATTTAACTTGTGAAGTGAGACTTTCATCACAAGTAATGAATGGGGTAGGAAATGACTGTGATAGCACTATCATCTCTTGGACCTTCACAAAAATCACATAATACCATATATATTGAACCTCATCCATAAACTTTACAGAAATGGACAAGGAAGGCTAAGACAAGTACTTTTTATTGTTCAAATACTTCTTATTGTTGATATTTCCCTCCTGGGGCACAAGTAACATTAAGAAAAAAGGTCCAGACCTAATTTAGTAACAAGTTATCTTTTAATTTAACTTACTGTTAATGTTTAACATATTGTTATTGACCACTATTGACAAAAGGCATCATGTAGCAAAGCATGGCTTCAAAGTGTTAACCAGAAAAAAATACAGAAAAAAAACAGAGAGGCAATAGACTTCTCTAACAGCAATCAGTACCCTATTGACAGTGAGTACCAAAACCTGCAGAAGAATAAGGTGTTGTGTTCTCTCTCTCTCCTTTCTTTCCTGGATATCTACTGCTCCTCTCCTGTGTGCTTCCTTGGCTTTTCTTCTTTAAAAGAAGGAAAGACAGTAACAGAAAAAAAATAGAATATATTTTAATAGAAGTTCTATATAAAGAAGCAGAAAGAAAATGGAAGGAAATAGCATAGGAAATGAAAGCAGAATGAGTACTTCAGGGAGGAATACTAAGCTCTTCCATGAGTAAAAATGATTCATTTTCCTAATAGACCTTTTATAGCTATGAACACTTTTTTCATGAAAGAGTTTTGGCACACTTGTCATGTTTATGTGTGCTATTCCTGTTAGACATATTTTATACACACACACACACACACACACACACACACATATACACATACACAAACACACACACATATACATACATACATATACACACACACAGGGTTGGGACATTTTATCCATGTTTAAATTTCCCTTTCCCTCAGGAAAGTACCATATTTGCTGCATTACTGTGCAATATAAAGGGAAGAAATCTTGGGAAAGCAAGGTGAGCTGTGAAATTATTTTAAAACAAGTTAATAATTTTGGAGGAAGACGAGTTCTAGGTGGTTGAGAATGCACACGCTGACACCCAAAAGTGATGGGCACATCGATGCAGCTATGTAATCTGTGTACATGCTACTCTGGGGGCAAGAGAGTGAGAGCAAGAGCAAGCATGCATCTGTGCATTTGTATTAGGTATATGCAAAAAACAATTATTATTCTATATAACATGGTCAAACAACCACTGTTGTCATAAGTGTTGACTGGATGCTAAGTTTTAATACTTGATTGCAAATGTGCCAACCCTGGCGCACTCTCAGACAATTTTGATTTGCTTTTGGGAAGAAGTCTATGACTATAGTTTTTGGAAGAGCTCATTACCCACAATTTGGTTAAGTTTTTTAAATATATAAAATATATACTGTTCTCACTTTGAAAATGAACTGGGCAATTTGTCAAAAGAGCTCAGATGAAGGATTTTTCTGAGCAACTTCAAAGAAGCCATGATTACAGGTTCTAAGTATTTAAAAAGAAAAAAAAAGATAGTTCCAGATAGTTCCCAGTTAGGGGCAAGGGACTTGAAAAGAGCTTCAGGGAAGGGGCAGGTCCCAGCCCCCTGCCCTGATCCACTGGCAGAGCAGCTAGCAAGAACAGGGCCTGGGACCTACCCCACCCCTGCAGCTCTTTCCAAGCCGTCTGCCTCAATCAGGGTGTGAGGCTGGGATCTGCCCCTGACCAGGACAGTTCCCGGCCCTCACCCCACACATGAGGCAGATGCTAGGAAGCTTGTTCCCCACTCAGCTCCACAAGTGCAGACCTGAGCAGGGAACAAGTTCCCCAGTTTGATCTCCAGCCAATGCCAGCAGGGAGCTCCAAGAGCTAGCTCTGCACCATGGGACTGGTGCTCAAAGTTCCTTATCTCCCAGGACCATCTCTATGGTTGCAGGGCCAGTGCTGGGAAATAAGGATTTCTCAGTCCCCTCCCTCTGATCCCAATAGCAGAGAAGGGGCTGGAAGACAAGGATTTCTCAGGTGCCTCTTCCCACTTGCAATGTCTGAGCGGGAGGCTCGGAGTCCCCTGTTGCCAAGGCAAGGGGACCTAGTCCCCAGCCTGGGCTCTAGGAGTAAAGTCCACCCCGGTAGCAGGCATCTCCTTGGGGCCAGAAGCCATCTCCTGCCACCTGGTGGACGGCTGACGAGGAGCAGATTTGTTCCTGATCAGGAGTCTATACGAGTGCTACTGTGCTGTTACTAATCAAAAATCTCATGATTAGCGAGGTTTACTGTGTACATGTACACATATAGACGCACATGCTTTAGGCACAGTACACTACGCTACTGCATAATTAAGCATCTTGTGTAGATGCACTAAAGGAGTCTGACAATATTTTTGCCTCATCTTTCATGTCATAACATATAACATGAAAAAACCATGGGAAATTTTTTTGTGGCATCTTTTTATCCATGTTAACTGAGGCTTTTTTGCTAGTTATTTCTACAGATTTTTTTCAGCTTTTGTCCATTTTAAATGAATTTTACATCAAAATGTTCCAGACTGAAACGAGATCACTGGGAAAAAATAACTCTCTTTAGGCAGAAATACCCAGATGATTTAATAATAATATTCTTACATCAATTTTGGGACATCTCCATTAAGACTGGTTTGAGGAGTCTCATAGCTGAAGTCTTCCTGATTTTAGGGCACTATATTAACTTAATCAATTTTTGATGGACAGTCATCTTCAAGAGGACAGCATTACTAAAATCTATTAAATTTCGTATATTACATACCTAACCAAAAAGCCCCCAAACAAACACCATTTTTTATTTTCCCAGCCATATTTGCCTGTTTCCAAAAATCTGTTTTTACTGATGCATACGGACGTTCCTAGTGCATTTGTCCCTGGATTTGAAGCAGAATTCTATTTTAAGTTGTGTGTCTAAATGACCACTTTCCAGCTACGTAAGTGACTAGAAACTTTCAGCACCTATACACAGTTTGCAATTCAAGTATTTACGTGGAGTGGACATGTAGTCATAGCTGGTATACCATGAACTGGCCAGGCAGCTGTACACATGAATACACTGGTTGTGTGTAGGTCACAAAAGTCTACTCAGAAAAAAAATATATTGTAATGGACTGTAATGATGATCATCATGCACTATAATGTTACAACATGAAAGAGCTCCTATAAGCCTCCAGGGGACTGAAGGAGTGAACTGTAATGTGCACTACAATTCCTAGAAAGCTGTAGAGGATGGGAGGAAACAGAAAAACAGCAAGAGAATGCAGCTTGCTGTGGCTGAAAAGTATGGCCACAGATGTTAAAGGAATGGCAGAGCCTGGAATGAAAGCCTGGAGCAGCTTCACCCTCCTTCCCACACCAAATCAACGTGCTGCAGTGGGGCTGGATGGGGCATGAGGCTGTTACTGTGCAGGGCTAGCCAACAACCAGCCCCCACACTGTAGCTCCCTCATGTCCCAGCCAGCCCCAGTAACCATCTACCCATGCATTGTAAATAACTCCACTATAGGATACTACTTGTGTTGGCCAGTACTGTCCTGTGGCAGAGTTAATTCATTTAGTCCAACCCAATAGGAGCACACATGCAGACAGGTGATGCTTTACTGCAGAGTTAATCAGCTCCACAGCAAAGCATATTAATTTAGATGCACCCACTGGTATTACCCATTACCTGGATCCTAAGTGTATGTACCTTAATGTCAATATTTAATTTACTTGTTTTTCTTTCTCATGTCAGCCCATTGACTTGTGAAACTAATCCCCAGCATTCCTCATATAAAAGCTGAAACTTCCTTTGCTGGCTCCCTGTGCCAGTTTTTTGGGTTATGGGGTTTGGTACAATATCATTAGCAGCTGTTAAATGGAGGAGGAGGAGGAAATGCCCCAAGGCCTGAATGGTTAGGGCGGTTACCCAGGAAGTAGGATCAGGCAACAACTCTTCTACTATCTAGCTGAGTGTGATGGCCAGAACCAAAGGGGTTAATGAGCAAATTATAACAAAAAGATTTGCTTCTTGAAAGCATCTAGCAATGGCGTATAGTTAATATTAGCTAAGGCAAAGCTTGCAAGATTGTTTCCCACAGACGTATCCTGTCTGTCATAAGCATAACTGTAATGTTAAAATTAACTGTCTGTACCAATCATAAGACTAACATAGGCCCCAAGAAGCGGAACTAGAAAACAAAACTGCAAACTTTAGCTGACCTAACAGTTTTTGCTTAAAGGTCAGTAAAACTGACAAACCTGACCACAAGGTATAATTAACACACTTCAAAAAGTTCCAAGTGGGCTGAATTTAGGCAGAGAAAAACGCTAATCTCAGACCCCAAAGTGATGTAGTGTAACTTGCTTATTGGGTAAACCCAAGTTTAGGCAGTAACCTTTTATGATAATTTCTAACTCCTTTTAACCCCACAGGGTAACAGCTGTAGGGTAAGATTGTGAGTGGCTCTAAAGCCAACAGATTAGCATAGGAGAAGATATAAAAGAACATGCATGTCAGGTGACCAGTAGGAAGGACGGAACAGAATAGTCATTGCTGTTGCAAGCTCAGACTCCAGATTTCCAGTGTGAGCAAGGACCAGATCCTGACTGAGGGACCTTCCCTGGTGCTCCCTCCGACAGTGTGGATCAGGGATGCCTGACTTTGTTGGATCAACTTGACATGTACCTGGCACGGAGGGACTATTGATAAGCTGCCAACCAAGTGGGCACTCTTTGTCAATTTGTCTGTCTGTTTTTATTATCACTGCCAATTTTTAACTTTTATTGCTATATTGTCTGTTTATTAATTTAACCTTTTTATTAACTGTTATATGTGTAAACCATATTTTGCTGCTAAAACATATTTTTATTGGTATAAATAACATTTATCTTTACTTTTATAAGTGAAACTTATCTGTGCTTCACTCCCAACTCCACATCCTTGATCCTGAACCAAACAGCTCGTGGCTGATACATTTACAGCACCCAGTCAGCCTGCAACCAAATTGATACACTCACAGTGCCCAGTTGACCTGTAACAGCTGAGGGTTTTAACTATGAAGCTGTTCACACTAGATTTATGAACCAGTCTGGATACCTTGTTCTGGGTGGTCCCAACCTTTCCAAATGACTGACCATGACCCCATTTAAAAATAGGTAAATTTTATTGATACACAGCGATAGCAAATAAGACCAATGCAAGCAGAGCAGGAAAATTGACTATACAGTCCTACTCATTTATCAGCCCTAGGGTTTCACAAGGAGATGGTACAACCAGCTGGTATGGGAGCATCACCTTGTGGTTCTTGTTTGAATCGACATCAGCAGCTTTGGAGATGGAGGGCAGGGGTATATGCTTCTTCCCTCCCCCCACAGTGAGGTCGGCAAGACAAGTGGTGGGGTGCCTTCTGCCCATGGTGGCCTCAGGATCCCACCTTTTATATTTCTATTTCTCCTATTGATGCTACATTTCTGGATACCAATGGTTGGTTTTCCTGTGGTAGACATACTGTTCATGTTCTGCCCTGTCAGCATAATTCTTTGTTTTTTAAACAAATTAAGATGTATGTATGTGATGTGGTCATTCCTGGTCTAATTTGGTCATTCCACCAAAATTTGGGATCCCAGGGGCTGTTCACCAAGTTACAGCTTGTTGTTGTGACCTGATGCTAATTCTGTAGGTTACAGGTTCTTGCTATCAGTTTCTAGTGCTTCTTTGGCTACTGCATGTTTTCAGTTTCCCTGGATTTAAGTGCCTGTCTGTCAGATCCTTGGGTGCTAAAATTCTGAGAACATGAGTCTTTGCCACAAACAGACTTTGGAAACCAATTAAACCTTGTCATTCCCCAAACCATTGTTCTAACCCAAGCCAATTTCTAAGAGCAATTTCTAAATATCATACTTTAGCCATCATAAGCCACACATCAGGTGTTTTTGTGACTTATACATGCCCAGCATATGTACACATGTAGTTGTTTAGCTATCTGGCCAGGATGTAGTCTACTGTGTATGCTCAGTAGCCATGTGAACATTTATGTATTAACCCTGAAATGGTAATAGAATCACAAACTGTGCGTAAGTGCCAAAAATGCCATTTATGTAGCTGGAAAACTGCCATTTAGATAGTCACTGAGAATTCAGCCCAAGAGCTTTCCTGATGGCTTTGGCAATCTAAATTAATAGTTCAAGATTTAAACCTTTTCCTATGTGCATAAGGAGGCAGAACACAGCCTAAAAGATCCCTGAGTAGTGTTTGGTTGTCACTTAGGCCATGTACAGACATACCAGCTCTACCAGGAGAGTGGCAATTCTCATGGTAGAAACCACAAATATACAGACAGGCCAGCTTTGTTCCCCCAAAGCAAAAATGGCAGTTCTGGGAAAAAAATAACCTGACTCTAAACAGGTAGAAGTCACTCCCAAAGGAGTTTCTCCTAGGATAATGAGCTCTTATGCATGTTACCACAACTTGACTCTTTCCAGGGACAAGGAGGAAGGGGAGCATTAAGACGAGATCCTATACCTTTCAAATTCAGTAACTTCCAGAAACTAGGATCACCCTGCTGTGGAGAAGCTGTAAGGTCAGCTTCTCCCATCCCCTCCACCTACTTCTTATTGACTCCATACACACCCAAGTACCCCTGTGAAGAAGTGGGCAGAAAGTTTTGACCCATATCCTCCCCCCAAGTGTCCAGTGATTCACCATTGTCTCTTTAACTGTACAGAATTCAGCACTCACTTTCTGGTATTTATTCTATTCATTTTAGATAATATATTAGATAATATGATAAACTATCATTTGTTGCAAAATTTGTGGTTTGAAATTGTTTATGTTATTATAAGTTTTCACACTCCAATTTCCCTGACTAGTTGTACCCTGGGAAAGGAGGAATCAATTATGTGTGGAAACAGATCTGTTAAGATAGCCTAAGTGCTATATTACTGGGTAATGACTAGGGATCTGAGTTTTCCATTTCCCATGGAAAAAACAGAGAAAACCATGGATTTTCCCTTTTTTATCAGAGAAAACACAGTTTTCTCCTTTTATCAGGGAAACCTGTGGATTCCCTGCTTGTGCAAAGAGCTCTGCAGGCTGGTTGAGCTCCAGCCTGCAAGAGCTGTTTGCAAACAGGGTGGGAAATCCCCAGCCCTGCCCAGAGGGGAAGGGCAGGACTTGAGACTCTCAGTCAGCCATAGCTCTGCTAAGCTCAGCTTCACTCTTCACTCCTGAAGCCTGAGGTAAGTGGGTCTTGCAGGGGGTTGGGGGCCCCTCTGGCAGGGCCGGTGGGTTTCAGGTCATGGCTGGGGGCACCAGCAGGGCTGGAGGGAGCCACGAGCTGGCCCCACCCCCACCCAAGGAGGCAACATCAGTGGGGGAGCTGGCTCCATGCTGCTTCTGCTGCAGCTGCCTGCTGTTGGGCACAGGGAGCTGCAGACTTGGGTCCCTGGCCTCATAGCTCTGGCAGCTGGGGGCCTTTCTGGCAGGGCTGGGGGGCAGGTGCTGTGGGTGGGGGCAAGAGGCACAAGTTGGGGGGCTGTTGTTGGGGGGCAGTGAGATGCATCAGCAGGGATTGGGGAGGCATTGGGGGGTGCAGGGGGATTTTAATTTTAATAACGGATTGTGGGGTTTTATCAGAGAATTTGCAAGTTTGTGTCAGATAATTTGTGATTTTTTTTTTAATCAGAGAAAACTAGGATAACTGGTTATAACCCATCAAAAAACAAAGAACTAATTGGTCTACATTGGCATATCAAGTAGATGCCAACCAAGTACCTGAGAAGACTATTTTTTCTGGTGACTGTGAGGCCTATGAAAGAAGAACAGTAAAATTGAAAGAATATCCTGACAAGGGTGATGCCTACAGGCAAGAAAAAAACAGAGAAGGGCAAGAGGCTTCAGAGAGAACAATCAGAGCTGTTTAATCCTGACAGAGACTACTTGGGCTTAGGGGCAGAGGGATTCTACACATTGTACTACTGTGGACCAATAAAGGTTGTTCAATTTTAAGAAGAGCTGACCACTTTATTTCTAGGATTTTGGGTGCACTCCAGCCCCTTGAAAAAGTAAAGTCCCTCTTCCAGAGCTAAACCATAAGATAGCTCAGGAGCAAAGGTGGGGTGGTGGAAATGGATAACTAGATGGAAGGTCATGACCAAAAGGCAGAGTTTTAGAGCCAGAGGCTCACCCATATAGAAACTACACCAAAACCTGGCTTCAGCAAGAGACTATACAACTTGGTTCCCAAGCAAGTGCTCCCTTGGGGAATCAATGACAAATGTAAAATGTATTTTCATGAAATTATGATAAAAATAAGGACTATCACATCATTCATCTACCACCTCCATGTTTGTACTCATGCATAAAAAGGATTTTTTGTTTGTTTGTTTTGTTTTTTTAAGATTAGCAGGTTTTCCTGGATATTCTCAAAAGTGTTTTTTGTAACCTAGGGTATGTACTTGTCAGAGTAACAGACACTTTCAAAATTATAAATATAAAATATATAAAATATATAAAAACCTCTGTTAAAAGGCAGGGCCATTAACCCACATACATTCTTCTAAATTTAGAGCAGACATATAGGTGTTAAGCCATAAAGCAAATACAAGTTTTTCAACATTCAGATTAAAAATGCATACTCATCACACCTATTTTAATGTTATACTCCTTATTTCAAAAGACATCATGCCATCAAACATGAACAAGGTATATATAGGAGGTTGGCGTAAGCTTTAAGTCACTTATTTTACACTGGATTGTGCTACAATTTTATATTTTTCTAAATGTAGCTGTCGCATGATAATGCTAGGAAGTCTGTGGTTCTAAAAGGCGAGCTGTAAACTTATTGTCTGTAGTTGTTTAAGTTAATTACATATTAGGTTGACTGAAAAGAAAGATTCTTAGTGCCTTTCTGTTTTCCTTTATGCCATGTGAGGTTTGAAGCACTTATTGCCTTAATTTTGAAAATGTATTTTGGCTCACTCTCTTATCCATTCCATCCTTTATCCCATGGGTTTTTGGGTATCTCACTACTGCAAGTAGTCATGTTATCAGGCTCAGCAATTCAATCAGGTAAACTAATAAGCGCAGATGTTGCCTTGTAAAATCTGTTTTTACCTACCTCTAGCAGATGTAATGCATTCATCAGTGCCTCTGGGTAATGCAATATTGATTTTTTTGTGATACTGCACAGTGTATGAACTTCAAATTCAGTTTCTTGACATTAACATATAACATTCATTGTGCTAAGGTTCAGGTAATTGCATTATAGATCTTCAGATTAAAATCATGAATATTATTGTTTTTAAAATATATAGTTGCTGAAACTTAAATATAATAATCTTCTTCCTGGCTGTGGGTGCTGATAACACTGAATTATGAACCTGGCTCTAAAAATCACCTGTTCTGAAATTACAGTAATTTCAGAATAGTTCTTTGTTGTTTCTGAATTATCTGTTAAGACCTGGAAGTAATGGAGAGGAAAAACTTAGGGTCTGAATTTTTTCTAGTGTCTTGATCTCTGTGTCATTTATGGTCAAACTAAAGGAGTGCTTGATCCCAGCATAATAGTTTAATGTCCTTTATCAGGCTTCAGCAATTATGGAATTTAATTCACTGATTGTGAAAGAGTTGAGAAAGGAAAATAGCTCTTTTTGACACCACAACAGTTAGACCTCTGGGTCCCCAAATACATTTAGTGCCCGTTACAGTAATTGAGCAATATCTATAAAGCAGGTAGGCCCTTTTCTTGGTCACATGGAGGCAAAACTAGAAGGCAGAATGAATACTAAAGACCAAGCATTAATAGAATTATCCAGTTTTGCAGGTCTGTTTTATTGTCTCAAAGGAGCTGCTGTTCCTCTATGAAGAGCTACTAAAAAACACTGTTATTCTCCCAGGGGAGATATACCATCCCTTGATAGAAAAAAAGTGTGATTGCAATGGTCCTATATGTGGAAGTTCAGTTTATGAATCTGGAGCATATTTTTTTCCCTAGCATTTGCCTGTATACTGTTGCTAAGGAAGAATACAAATAGCAAAAAAATGCTCAAGAGAACTGAGAAGGCTGATCGTCTTTCAAATGGAATAGAATCATAAACCCAGGGAAAACTAGAGTTGGAAGGGACCTCAGGAGGCCATCTAGGCCAACCCCCAGCTCAAAGCAGGACCATCCCCAACTGTATCATCCCAGCTACACATCTTTAAAAACTTCCACGGTTACTCAACCGTTCTTGGTAACCTGTTTTAGTGTTTTACTACCCTCCTAGTGAGAAAATTCTTCTTAATATCTAACCTAAACTTCCCTTGCTGCAACTTCAGACCATTGCTCCTTGTTCTGTCATCTGCCACCACTGAGAAGAGTCTATCTCCACCTTCTTTGGAACCCCCCTCCAGGTAGCTGGAAACTGCTATCAAATCCCCTCTCAGTCTTCCCTTCTGCAGATTAAATAAGTTCAGTTCCCTCAGGCTTTCCTCATAAATCACATACACCTAGCACTAATTTCTCTAGTGGGGGGCCCAAAACTGAACACTGTACTCTACATGTGGCCTCACCAGTGCTGACTAGAGGGGAATAACCACTCCCCTTGACCTTCTGGCAACACTTGTACCAATACAGTGCAGTATGCCATTAGCCTTCTTGGCAACAAGGCAGACTGCTGGGTGATATACAGCTTATTGTCCACTGTAATCCTCAGATCATTTTCTGAAATGCTACTGCCCAGCCAGAGTGCTCCTAGCCTGTACAGGTAAGTGGGATCATTCCATCCTAAGTGCAGGACTTTGTACTTGTCCTTGTTGAACCTCAGGAGATTCCTCTTGGCCCAATCCTCCAATTCATCTAGGTCCCTCTGAATCCTAGCTCGACCTCCCAGCAGATCTACTACTTCCCCCCAGCTCGGTGTCTTCTTCAAACTTGCTGAGGGTGCACTCTATGCCAACTTCTAGGTCGGTGATAAAAATAGTGACCAAACCAAGTCCCAGGACTGACCCCTGGGGCACTCCACTTGACACTGGATGCCAACTAGACATCAAGCCATTGATTACTGCCCTCTGAGCCCAATGTATGAGCCAGTTTTCTATCCACCTTACGGTCTAGTCCTCCAAACTGTATTTCTTCAGCTTGCAAAAATGTTGCGGGAGACCGTATCAAAAGCCTTGCTGATGTCAAGGTCTATTACATTCACTGCTTTCCCTGCATCCCCAGAGCCAGTCATCTCATCATAGAAGGCAATCAGGTTGTTCAGGCATGACTTTCCCTTGGTGAATCTATGCTGACTGCTCCTAATCACCTTCTTCTCCTCCAAGTGCTTAGAAATGGAGTCTTGAAGGACCTGGTTCATGATTTTCCAGGGAATGAGGGGAGGCTGACTGGTCTGTAGCTCCCTGGATCCTCCTTCTTCCCATTCTTAAAGATAAGCACTATATTTGCCCTTTTCCAGTCACCCAGGACCTCACCCTACCATCATGAGTTTTCAAAAGATAATGGCCAGCAGCTGTGCATTCACATCAGCCAACTCCCTCAGCACCCCCAGGTGCATCCCATCCAATCCACTGACTTGTATATGTCAAGCTTTTCTTAGTCCCTAACCTGTTCTTTCACCACTGTTGGCTGCTCACCTTCTCCCCGGCTGCTGCCAGGTGTACTAGTCTGGGAGCTGACCTTGCTGTGAAGACTGAGGTGAAACAGGCATTGAGCACTTCAGCCTGTTCTTCATCCTGTGTCACAAGGTTGTTTCCCCCATTCAGTAAGGGGCCCATGCTTTCCATGATGCTTCTCTTGCTATCGACACACTTGTAGAAACCTTTCTTGTTACCTTTTACATCCCTACAGTGAGATTAATAATATGTGCTTATTTCTTCTGCGTTACTTATTGGCTGAACCACCCTACTTTTAAATTCAGAAGGAAAACTAGAAATTAAAAGGTGGTGTGGGGAGGGTGGGGCAAAGAAGAGATGGTAGAGCTGGAACTCTGTCTTTACAGTCCATATGTTCTCTACTTGATTGGACATTTCCATTTGTGAACCTTTGTTCAGTACAGCCTAGATAAATAAAACTAGTCTGGAACTCAAAAGGACAAAAGTTTTAGGGAAGACCTTGTTTATTTCAAGCTTCTAAAGAAGTGACTATAGTTCAATTCAAGGCAATTTAGTTTTCCATAAAAATGTCTATTTTGAAGAGTACTAAATCTACTTTATGCACCTACATGACATGTGCACAGCTATATAACTGCAGTTTATCTTTATGCATGGTTTGTAGTTTGATTCTGTACATGTACTCACTGAGCATGTTCAACAGCATTGTACTCTGGCAGGACAGCTATGCAGTGACATATGCTCACTGAAGTACTTATGTAAGACCAAGTAAAATTCTAAAATTGTAGCCAAGCAAGAACTCATAACTGTTAAGGTTTGGAACCTCTTTTAGCTCAAGAGCCTAGAAATTAAGGCACCCATCAAGGGAATGGGGCAGTCCCTCTCTCTCAGCCTAAATAAGCCACTTGCCAGCATTGTGCTCTAATCAACAGGTCTTGGATTAGGCATTATCCAGGGCCTGCACCTGCTTTTTTCTTGAAGATGTACCCTGGGAAACCAAGCAAGGGAGATGTGGGGTCAGGAGGAGAAGCAATTCAATGGGTGTGTGGCACTGCAAATCGATGCTCCCCAGGATAGGAGATGATCCTGGGCTCTAACTAGCCCTTAATCATAATACAGCAGTAGAGCAGGTTCAGGGATTTGTTTAGCCAAAACACATAGCCTTTCCAGTTTGCTTACTATCTTTTCCCAGTGCCTCTATTACCCTGGGGAAAATTCCAGGGGGGAATTAAATGAATTATTGGCAGGAGTCAATAGATACACCTCAGTCTGTAAGCCAAGCATTTATACCGCACAGGGCCTTCCCCAGACCCAAAGAGAGTCCCCAGGCATGGTTCTGCCACCACCTGCCCACTCTCTCCTTTGTTCAACTAGTCCCTCCAACCACAGAAAAGGCTCACTTGCAGTTTCTTTTCTCTACTCTGGGAGTGAGACATGACTGGCCTGATCCCCAGGCTCCTCCCTGAGCTGAGCTCCCAGCTCTCTCCCTCTCAACTCTCTCTTCTCAGTTTCAGCTTCCCAGCACCATCAATCTGAGTCTTCCAGCTCCCTCAATTATCTTTCCCTGATTGACTTCCCTGGGAGCCTTTAGCTTCCTAAGGGCCAGCTAATTATCCCCTGCAGCTGGACCAGTCTTCCTAGCAAACCTGCAATCAGTTGCTTACCAACTGGATCTGGGCTTCAGCTCCTGAAAGCATGCAGACTGCTACAAGACACTGAAGACAGGCAGCCTCTTACAGGCAGAAATTTCCCAAGTATTGTTTATCTGATTATTATTAAATACAAGGTGCACAGTGTCAGGAGACAGAGACATAGAGAATGAATTATGTCCAAACTATGGTCTCAGAGTTATAGCACCCTTTTGGGAAGGAGGGGATGCAGGTTCAAAAGTTTTCTGGGGGAAAGAGGTTTTTCTACTTTTTCACTTTGCTTCTAGCAAGTATGCACACAGGCATGCAGGACAAAATAAAATCTGAATCTGTATGTAAGTGCTAACAACTGCAGCTATGCAGCGTTAGTACTGCCATTTAGATGCATGAAGTGAATGGATTATTCTCCAAGTGAGAGAGATTCCCCTGTCTTTAACCCCCAAACAAGTACAATACTCAAATAATCAGTGTTGGGATTTCCAAAGCCAAATAATTCTTCAGGCAGTGCCTATCTGGAGTTTTAGCTAGGTACTTCTTCATCAGAATTTGTCATCTCTGCTAGAATATGCAGAAGAACACATAAAAATACAATTATAGGCAAATTCTGAGATAAGACAAATGTAGGATGGAAAACTAATTAGCCATGTAGTTCATGTTCCTTCTAGAATAGGAATGATCCCTGAAGTACACTCTCTAACGTTTTGCCCAGTCCAGGTTTGGCCTATAAGCTAATAGAGATTCCAACACTTCATGATTGTATTCAACACTCTTATGCATCTCATTGTCAGTGCACTTTTCCTATTTAAAATTTGTAAATTTTCCTTTTATAGAGAAAAAGTAATTCCTGGTCTTATCTTGGTGCAGCTACTTCTTGCTACCTTACTCCAGCTACCCCAGTTACCTCTTGCTACCTCAGCATGTGGATGGGAGGATTGTTTGTCAGTATTTTGGTGTCCCTGGAGAAGGGATGTCAAACTTGCCCAGGCACTTCTTGTGGCCTGGGTCTGGACATAGACAAGGAAAGCAGCAGCAGTAGCTATAGAGGTTAACAAATCTGTTGCTTGTCCACTACATTGGCGATATAAGTCCCCAAGAGTGCTTGTCCCCCCGATTTGGTGGCAGACTCTGCCACTCACCCCAACCTCAAATTCCTAACTCTCTATGAGCCCCATGGACAAGGCAACATGGCTCTGCAGGCCAGACCTTAATTATGGCATCTTTGACCTCGAGTAAGATGCAGTTTCCATCAAATGGCAAAATTGTTTGGTTTGCTGATATAAAGCCTTGACCTTGGCCAACACAACGCAAACGGCAGTTATTACTTCTTCATCATCTTTACCTTCATTGTTTCCTTTATCTTCTTCATCATCTTTTTTTCTCCAACACAATAAAAAGCTCAGTTAGGCTTCTTGTTTGCTCTGGGCCACTTCTTCTCTCTTCAGAATCTCAGACCTTTCCTCTTCTGACAGGAGGTAATTTGACAAAAACAACGTTCTATTGTTGTGAACTTTCTAGAGTACTGTTACCCCTTTTTCTCTGCAATGTGCCAAGCTTCTATTTACTGATTGGCAAGAAGCAATGAATATGTCAAGTAGTGAGTTCTGACTTAGTGCAGCACTAAAGATAGGCATAGAGATTGATTCATTTAGAGGTAAAATGCTGATAGCAGTAAAATATCCTTCTTGTACTCAGGATGGATTTTTGATATAGAATATTATAAGTGGGTTGCCTATAATTTGCAAATGAAGATGAAATTTAATAACAGAACTTTAGGATCTCTGTTTTAGAAAGACAGCATCCAGAAGAAAAATAACTAATTGTGGAAAGTGTGATAGATAAGTAAAGACAGAGAGGAAAAAAGCCATAACATAATACCTAACTGACAGGGATCCAAAGAAGTCCAGATGGGATCTTCTCTGATAGCCAAGTTAGGTCCAGGTTCATTTAGGTTCTACATAATTGAAAGGGACATGTAATTGGGAAAGAAGGGAAATTATGAAATGACAGGTGGACTCTTGGGCTAATACTTTGGCATGATTTAAGTAGCAAGCTGTCTAAAATTTCTGCAATTATATGTTTTTTCTCTAAAGTTGGTTAACTAATTTTCATTTTCTACCTCAAACATTTGCATATTATATTAACCAATACCAGGGTTCACCTTACCAGTATCATCCATTACCATCTTTACCCTGGGAGGTAGAAACAATGTGAGTGTAGAATATAAAATGTATAGCATCAACCTTTATAACGGTCTTCCCATCTGATAATATAATCTTATTAAGGACATTTACCTAAATCCTAGTTTATGTCTCTTTCATAATTTTTAAACAAAGAAAAATGTTACAGTTAGTAAGTGAATGCAAGTCCACTGGCTTTCCAGGAACCTAAAAAAGGGTCATGAGGATTGTTCTGTAGTTTCTGTGCCAGTAAGACTATGAAGATAAACTAAAGAACCAGATTTAGGCAGTGAACTGTTCCTTCTTTGTTTTTGCTTTCCTTAAAACAAATATTTAGGCACACATCTATAGAAGGATACCAAAGATCAAGTTAAAATAAAACTGCCAAATATGCGCTGGAAATAGAAAAATTAATAGTTTGCCATGGCCAGTTTCTGTACATGGTTATTCCTAATTTATTCTTACACAGGGGCTGCATCTACACGAGATGCTGATTGTGCAGTAGCTCATTACTATTGTGCAGTAGACTGCTAAACATGGGTGACTGGTGCCTTCTAAGTCTGGGGAGGAGGTGAAGGGGGGGGGTCCAGCACTTCTGCATGCAGCATGGCAGTGGCAGCACTTCCCTCGCTGATGTCCTGCCAGCAGAACCAATTTCGAGGGGGGACACGAGTGCTCTCCGTCCCCCCCTGCCAGCCAGGGTGTTGTGTATAAACTTATAGAAACTTGCAGTAATGAGTTCATTGTGTAGACAGGGCCAGAAAAAGAGAAGTAAGTTGTGAAGGGAAGATATCCTGGTGTGCTGGGGCAAGAAAAACAGTATGGAAAGTGGCTCTTCTAATGGCCAGAGAAGACAGAAATTTTGGTGTATTTTCAGGACTATAAAAATGGAGCTAACTGTCCTGCAAAAACCAGCAGGACAAGGACCTGTTTAGAACATCATTAATTAATTTGTCATATTACATCTCAAAGTGCTATACAGAAGAGATCCGTGTCACTTTTACTGTTTAATACATCGTTGTTTGGGGAACAATGGGGAAAGTCAGGCATGGGAAAGTGAAGTGTAGCCAGTAGTAGAGCCAGGAATTGATCTCAAGCATCCTGGTGTGGTGCCTGTTTGGTACACCATTTACTGGGTCCTACTACCTGCCATAGTCAAGATGGTGCCGCACGTGATAATTCTCTCTGAAACTCAGTATTAAGGTTTTGATTTGATACTATAATTCAGAACAGAATTATTTACAAACCTATGTTTTTAAACATGTTTTTTCTTTCTCCTTGGAAAGCATTTTCTCACTGAGTCCTGTGTGTTCAATGTGTTCTACATTTAGTGAGTCTATGCTCTACCACAAGAGACTTCAGCTGTTATTACAGATAAACTATCACAAATTGTCAGTCTAGCGACCTGATAGTGTATTCAGTCACCTTTGAACTCAGTTTGTGTTTTGATTACACTGTATTGCTCTATCTTTTCTGAAATGTATTTAATTTGAAGGTTGTAGCACTAATTTGTATACTAAAATTAAAGTGCAAGAATTTTGACTGTAGCTAATTCATCTTTCTTTTAATTTAAGAGAAAACTAATAATTTGCATCCACTTGTGGTTATTTAATCAACCAGAGAATAGTTACTATCAACAATTATGATGATAGAATAACATCTCTCCCTATTATGAAAACCTGTTGTTATGTAATAAAAAAATAATTTGTAAAATTTAGATCAGATTGTCTGCTTGTCTGCCTGTTTGTAACTGCACTCCAAGCATAATTCAAGCTTACAGTGGATAATTACTTTAAACAGTAGCTTGAGAAAGAAAGGGAAGGAGAGGTAAGCAAGACACTGGCCCTGGGCACCGACCTGGTGGGAGGTGCAAAAGTAGTAGCTGCCACCACTGCCAGTCTAGTGCCACAGCCTCCACTCCTGGCCTGGCCACTGCTGGTGTCAAAAACTGCACAGCTATTCTTTTGACTTTAAGCATATTTCACTGGGTATAGAGAACAATTGGGATGGCAATTTATTTGAATGTGATATCTTACTAATTTTACTTGTAACATTAACAGTAAGTATTAAATCATGCAGGCTATGCTAGACTGAGCCCAGGAAAAAAACAACAAAGGAAAAGAAAAGAAAATGAACTTACTGGAAAACAAATGATATGATAAAAGGCAGAAAAAATGGACTACAGTAACTGCAATGAAACAAGACCTGTAAATACAACAAAATGGGGATGGAGACAAATACTGAAATAAGATGTAAATGCTGTATACTAGTGCTGGAAATACAAATCTGCACAAAAGGAATGGGGACATTTGAGGGCTGTGGCACTGGAAATGGTGATTGCTGAAATTTATAACTAAAGATAAAAGAATGAAACAGCAAAGGAACTGTTCTGAAGTCAGACCCTGTGACATTGAAATGTAAGACATAATGCAATTGTTCCAAATGACTTGGCTGTAACTGAATAAAGTGCAGCATAATATGAGCTGTGGAACGCTTATGCTCATGACAGTTTGTTGTATACGTTTTTACTGATCAAAAACTGATAGTCAGAGGTAATCTTTGCATGCCATCTGGTCATGAGAAGACAAATTTTAAATTAAAATATGATGTTTCTACTGTTCTAAATGAGAAAAATAATCACTCAAGGTTATATTAGGCAAGGGAATAGTTCCAGTTTTCAAGAAAAGAAACTTGCAAACATCTGCCAGGGTTGTTGAAACAGATGAACATGCTTGTTCAATCTGATTGTACAAGTATGACCTTTTAACAGAGAGGTTGTGAAGAAAGACTCAAATGAAATGCAGCTTTCCCCACAAAGTCCCCTCCTTCCTGATACTGCTTTTCAATTATACTGTCAAGATGTCTGATAAGGTGATGGTGTTAGTAGGGCATAGGGAATAGAAGACGGGATGATATTGGAAATAGAAGAAAGCAATGTTAGAATCCCATTAATATAAATAGAACTATTCATGTCTTAATGCCATGCACATAATTAACTTGTAAAGCGAGTGTATTCTCTGAGACTTTTAATAAAATTATCGTACATGTCAAGTGTGTACCAATGTTGCCATTATTTCTTGACCTCAGCAGACCTTCCACAAATTTTAGGCAGGCTATTATCATTAAAAGTTCCCTTTAAAATACTTTCTCTGAACAAACTAAAGCATAGCTTTTCAAAACAGCTGATAAATTATACCATATGTAGCCAGAAAAGGAGAAAGGGCCATATTAAAACAAAATGTAGGAAGCAAATATTGTCCTGTAGCCAATTGCACAATTCAGTTTAAATATAAGTTTATTGCAGATTGATTTTTCCTTCTTTTTCTAGCATGTTGGTTAGATGCTAGAGCAAGTACAGAAATAGTCTGGCTTTGTTTACAGTGACTGATTTGTTAGTCATTATTAGTTCTAGATTTAGCTAACTTCTTGTCTAGTTTATTCAATTTGCTTTTTAACTTCTAGTCAATTTGTTTTTAATTCAGCTTTGGTCTTGAGTCTTGGGTTTATTTCATTAAATATTGTGTCATTCTGAGTTTCTTACCAGATTGTTTCCACAAAGTCTGTTTAAAACTTCTGTAGAAAAACTAGGCTGCCCTTGTTTGGCTTTGGAACTTGCTGGGCATGATGTGTGAGGAGAGTCACGCTGAAAGAAAGAGAGACAGAAAGGAGACGACTTTTTTTTACTTTTATATAGGGTTATTGAGGAGAAAAGGGGTAACAACCCAAGAAAGTAATACAATACTGACCAGGTACAACACGCAGAGCCAACGGCTATGGCCTGCAAGCCCTGCCCTCAGTCTAAAAACAAAAATATCCAGTATATCTGCTGGCACCCGAGGAAGTGGGGGATCAGTATCACAGTGTGAGGACTAAATGGCCACCCTCGACACTGCAGAGCACCCTCTGAATTGCCCAATGTGCCTGGAAGGTAGGCACCATCTGCTGGAGGACCGTGTGCTCAAACTGCAGCGATAGGTGTGCCCACACCCACAACTAGAAGAGCCGCAGGTTATCATCTGAGCTGGCCTGGCAAGCCAGTTCCTGTGACTCTTAAGGATGGCCATCTTAGCCTGGCCAAGTAAGAAGTTGGTCAGGCAGATGATATCCCCATTGGCTACCCGTTAGGGGAAGGAGAACAAGTAAGCTGCCTCCGAGAAGGCCAAATCTAGTGCCTCAAGCAAAGCACTGAAGGCATCAAACAGCTGCGACAACCAGGGGCATTCAAGGAAGGCATGGTTAAGGTCCTCCTCCACTCCCCTAGACAAAAGGGACAGGTTGCTGATGCAGCCAGGTCTGTGTGGTGGATGAGAGTGCTGGTGGCCAGTATCCCATGTAGCAACCACCACTGGAGGTTGCTGGTTTTTTGGAGATGGGGGCTCATAAAGTGTGTACCACATGGGGTGGGCTGGCGTGAGCACCAGTGCTGCTACATGCCTCTGCCACACCATGTCGAGCCAAATAGCAAGGATGCGGGTGTGATGGACCTGAATTACCCGCAGATACAGGGCCTTCTGGGGGAGTGTGTCAAAGCGGATCCCAGTACCACTCCCTGGAGACATGGGGACAGCCAGTAAGGTGGCAGACCTACCATGTAGGTGGGTCTATCCATAACCAGGACAACAGGTAGTGGTGGAAAGGGTTCACCCAGGACATCCCCGGCAGGGAGGGCTCTCCATGCAGCTGCCATATCCTCTGGGATAATGGCCTGCACATTCCTTAGGAAGTGGGTAGCACAGCGGACTGAGTGCATGCCCAAGTGGGTGGCCAGAGCCTCAGCTGACAACCAGTCTGACTGGGTCATGTCGAAGAGGTGTCCCAGACGGATGGTATGTGACTGGATGAGGGAGTCAACAAGGCTGTTAGAGGCGCATCTTGGCAAACTATGCTGCAGGACTGGGTTATGGACCAGGGGCTCCTCCAGTAACTGCAGAAACCACAGATGCCTGGCTTCAGGCAGGAGGCAGAAGGCAGCTCATCAGAACTGCATCGTGCTTTGATAGAAAGGCAGGAGGACACCCCAGTCCAGAAGGGTGAGGTCCAGAAGGAACAGCTCCTGGTTGAAACCAAGGGCCTACACCCGGTGCAAAAGCAAATTATAGTTTCATAGTAGAATCGGAAGGGACCTAAGTAGATCATCAAGTCTGAGCCCCTGCCATGGCAAGAAAGAGTCCTGGGGTCAAACGACCCCAGCAAGCTGAGTGTCAAGCCTCATCATGAAGACCCCCAGGGTAGGAGCCAGCACCACTTCACTTGGAAGTTGGTTCCAGATCCTAGCCACCCTGATCGTGAAATAGCATCTCCTGATGTCTAATCTGAATTTATCCTCTGCCAGCCTGTGACTGTTATTTCTAGTCACTCCTGGCAGTGCTCGGGGAAACAGGGACTCCCCCAGTGCCTGCTGGTCCCCTCTGACTAGTTTGTAACAGGCCACTAGATACCCCCTCAGCCTTCCCTTATGGAGGATAAACAGGTTCAGGTCCCATAGCCTGTCCTCGTAGGGCCTGCTCTGCTGCCCCCTGATCATGTGAGTGGCCCTCCTCTGGACCCTCTCCATGTTGTCCACATCCCTCTTAAAGTATGGCACCTAGAACTGGATGCAGTACTCCAGCTGCGTCTTGACCAGTGCTGCATAGAGGGGGAGTATCACCTCCCTGGACCTGCTTGAGATGCATCTGTGGATGCATGACAAGGTGTGGTTTGCCGTCCTGGCTGCATCCCCACACTGCTGGCCCATGTTCATCTTGGAATCAATGATGACTCCAAAATCCTTTTCTGCCTCTGTAGTGACATGAAGCGAGTTCCACAACCTGTAGGTATGGTGCTGGTTCTTCCTCCCCAGGTGTATCACCTTGCACTTGTAAGTGTTGAATCCCATCCTATTCTCATCCGCCCACTCCTGTAACCTGTCCAGGTCTGATTGCAGCTTATTCCTCCCTTCTAGCATGCCCACATCCCCCCACATCTTGGTGTCATCAGCAAATCTGAACAGGGTGCTTTTTACCCCCTTGTCCAAGTCACTGATGAAGATGCTGAACAGTGCAGACCTGAGGACGAAGCCCTGCAGAACCCCACTGCCCACATCCCTCCAGGTCAAAAATGACCCATCCACTACCACTCTCTGGGTGTGGCCCTCCAGCCAGTTGGCGACCCATTTGACTGCGTAGGTGTTGACACCACAATTCCCCAGTTTCTTAATGAGAATGGGGTGAGAGACAGTGTCCAAGGCCTTCCTAAAGTCCAGAAAGACTACGTCCACTGCTATCTAAGGATTTTGTGACCTGGTCATAGAAGGCCACCAGGTTGGTCTGACAGGACCTGCCTCTAATGGACCCGTGTTGTTTGCCCATAAGCATAATCTCCCCTGCTGGCCCCTCGTGGACATGTGCCAGAATAATTCTCTCAAAAAGCTAACCCAGGATCGAGATAAGAGTAACAGCCCCATAGTTCCCCGGGCCCTTCTTCCTCCCTTTTTTGAAGATGGGAACCACATTGGCCCTCTTCCAGTCTTCTGGCACCACACCAGAGCACCACAAGTGCTCGTAAAGCCATGCCAGGGGTCCCACAATGACCTCAGCTAATTCCCTCAGCACTCTGGGGTGCAGTTCATCCAGACCAGCTGATTTAAATACATCCAGTCCCTCCAGAAGTTCGCTGACTACATCCTCCCTGACTCTTGGCCTAGGTGCGCCTCCCCTGGTGTCTGAGAGGGGCCTGGTGGGGGGCGGGGGGGACTGATCTGGTCCCTGCTCAGGAAAATGGAGGGAAAGAAGTTGTTAAATCGGTCAGCTTTGTCGTCTGGTGTGACAACCAAATTTCTTGGCGTGTCTTGCAGGGGCCCCATGTTACCCGATACCTTCTTTTTGTCCCCTATGTATTTAAAAAAGGACTTCTTGTTGTCCTTGATCTGGGAAGCTAGTCCCAGTTCCACCTCTGCCTTGGCCTTCCTGACTGCCCCTCTGCAACCAGCAGACCTGGACAGGTTAGACAAGTGGGCAGAAAACAACAGAATGCAGTTCAACAAGGAGAAATGCAAAGTGCTGCATCTAGGGAGGAA
>NW_017728931.1:112736363-112779693 GCF_001723895.1 Crocodylus porosus | reverse complement strand
CTTTACTAGCCGCAGCATCGCATTGCAGGCTCATGTTCATCTTGTGGTCAATGATGACCCCCAAGTCTCTTTCTTCTGTAGTGCTAACCAACGAGCATTTGTGTAGAGGCATTTGAGGCCTCCTGTGGATGTGTGCACTGACCCCCTAATCACAGCATTGCCCTGGCCCCTGTTGCTTACCTGTGTATATGTTCCTCTTGTCGGTCTAGGCTGGGCTGTACTTGTGAGTGCTGCTTGGTTTAGCAGTCCAAGGCTTCCTCCACCCTTGTCTTCCCCTTCCCCCGATGAGCCTAGTTTAAAGCCCACCAGAGGAGATCCACCAACCTAGAAGAACACACGCTTACCTTTTGGGGAAAGGTGGAGCCCATTGCACCTGAGCATGTCTCTTGTTGTGATGTGCAGGTCGTTGTCAAGGAAGCCAAAGCCCGCCTCAAGACACCATTCCCAAAGCTGCCAGTTGGTCTCTGTGATGCATGTCTCATGCCGTCTACCACGTCCACTCACTGGTAGAACAGAAGAGAATACCACCTGTGCACCTATCTTTTTCAGCACACCCCGCAGAGCATGGTAATCCACTATCAGGTGATCAGGGCTTCTCCTGGACACATCATTAGTACCCAGATGGATTAGGACCAGGGGGTAGTAATCGGTGGGCTGGATCATGGCCTTGATCATCACCTTCATGTCCTGAATCTTTGCTCTGGGTAGGCAGTAGACCTCGCGTGTTGAGGGGTCCTGGTTACAGATGGGGCCCTCTGTACCTCTCAGGATGGAGTTGCCTATGATGATCACTCGATGCTTTTTTCACTGGGACTACTTAGCTCCTTCAGCCTGCTTGGATCGTGGAGAGTATGGAGTTGCCTCCTCTCTGGTTGCCTCCTCTCCCTCCTTCTCCTCCAGTGTTGCCAGAGCCTCATACCTGTTCTCCAGCCAGACTGGAGGAACTGGTACTGCTGTGTTACTAGCAGCCCTGGTTCTGGACCTGACCGTCTGCCACTCTACAGTGGAGGGCATTTCCTGATGTACTTCTTCCTTGGGTGTGTGGCCCTGCCAATAGCCAATTTCTTCCTCCACCTCTCCGATTCCCCTCAGCCTGCTAACCTTCTCCTGGAGCTCCCTCACCTGTGCCTCCAGAGCCCTAAGGTGGGCACCTCCAGGACAGGTGTGGGGGTCCCCAATCCCTGCCCCCCCGGGCCTTGCTGGGCAATCCCTGCAGGCCAGGGGGTGGGGGATGCCAGCTCCCCCATGGGCTTTGTCTGGGTGGAGGCCTCAGACAAGCCCCAGGTAGGCTGCTCCCCCTGGGCAGAGGCCCTGGTAGCCCTCTGCGTCTAACCATCATAGGAGTTGCTGCTTGCTTTAAGCTTACTGCAGTGCCTTCACCTGCCCTAGTAGGAGTCTCCCTCCTGGCCCTTCCTGCCTGCCCGCTGGCACGAATGCTGACACAAATGCCAGCGCACTCTGTTTGCGCAGCTCAGGAGTGAAGCTCCCTACCGGCTCAGCTAAGAGGGATCCGGGGGTCTTTCCCTCCAGATCTGGCTCAGCTGCATCCAGTCCCTCTGCCCACTTACCTTAGGGGGATCAGCTGCTGCTGCCCCCACTGCTGGCTCTGCTGCTGCTGTGTTTGCCTCCAGCTTGGGTCTGGTAAGCTGGATCACACGTGTAGGACACACGTGTGCCTGGATCCCTCCTCTCTCTGTTGGTTGTGGCTCCCACCAAGGGATGAGGTCTTCAGAGTAGTTGAGCCTTTGGAGGGTGTGTAGGCAAAAGGCTGTCACCCTGCCCACCAGGTCACCCAAGCCCTGGTCCCCTTTGGCCACTGGCAAATAAAGAACAGCTCAGGGAAGCCAGTGATGCTCATCCCACAAGAAACCCACAAGCAGTCACTGGAGCTTCTCAAGCAGGTCTGGCGGGGGATCCAACACAATGCAACAGTGCTACAATGCTGCAGCTGCCAGGTTGTTGACAATAAGGACCTGCCACAGTAGGAGAGGCTGGGCAGACGTCAGCACAATTGCTGCAGGTGTACCTCCACCTCAGCACCAAGGTCGTCCCAGTTCCATGCTGAGAAGACCAAAGGCCCAAGGAACACCCCCAACGCCTTGAGGTCCTCCTGATGCCAGGTAAGACTCTCGGGCAAACTGAGGGGGAGGGGGCTGACCCACGGACCAAGAAAAAGAGTGTTGCTATTGATCCAGTTTACACGAGCTGAAGAGGCGTGCTCATAGGCTTCTTGACAGGTGACCAAGGACTGGACATTACCTTGGGTAATGATGAGGACAGTCACACCATCTGCATATGCTGTGAGCCTGACCAGCAGGCAGCCTATTGAGGTGGAGGCAGATGAAAGAGTCAGTCTGGCCAGGCACTACTACAGTACATGCAGTAGGGGCTTGATAGACAAGGCATACAACATTCTGACAGAAGGCAGCCCTGGTGGATGCCCCTGCCAGCTGGGAATGCGATGCAGAACATGCCATTCACCTTCAGGATGTTCAAAATGTCCCAATATTGGACCTGGAGGGTAGAGGTGAAGATGGGCTTGAAGCCAAAGGCCTCAAGCATCTGAAACAGGTAGTCATGGATGATCTGATCGAAAGCTTTCTCTTGATCTGATGTTGAGGTCAAAGAAGTCTGCAGCTGTCAGCAGGTCGCAAAGGAGGAACAGATTGTCCTGGATGGTCCTGCCTGTCACACAGCTCTCCTCAGGGCTGATGATGGAAGTCATAATGGTGCACAGCCAGTTATCCAAAGCCTTGGCCAGGATCTTCTAATTGGCGTACAAGAGGGACACTGGTCACCAGTTCTGGATGCAGCCCAGGTCTCCTTTCTTAGGCAGCAGGGTGAGGACTGCTTGGTGACAACTGTTTAGCATTGTCAGGTCCATGAAACTCTCATGAAAAACACGTGGGAGGCAGGGGCTGAGGAGAGGCCAGAAGGTCTTATAAAACTCGGCAGGCATTGATGCCAGGGTCTTTGCCCAAGGTGAGGTCCCTGATGGCAACTGTGAGTTTCTCCAAAGACAGTTCTCACTCAAGATGGTCAGCCTCTGATGAGCAAAGCCTAGGGAGGCCATCATGTAAGCACTTAGCAGACTCTAGGTAAATCAGTTCAGCGAGAAACAGTTCCTAGTAGAAGGCGGTGGTGTGACATTGGATCTCAACAGGATCTGTGAGCATTTGGCCATCTGGGGTCTTCAGATGGCCAATGACCTTCCATGTGGTTCATTGTTTCTCAAGGCTGAAGAAGAAGTGAGTCAGGGCATCGGTCTCTGCCAGCAATTGGCAGTAGGCATGGGACCTTGCACCCCAGGCTGCACTTTGCCAGCTCCCACAGATGCTCCTTGCAGAGCTTAAGACTCTCAAGCAGCCCCGCATCACCGCCATCATCACACAGGGCCACCTCAAGCTGAACCACTTCCTCCTCCAACTCCTGAACATGGCAGCAAAGCTCACCTGCTGCCAACTGTGTGTACTGCTGACAAAAAACTCTAATCTGCACCTTTCCCACATCCCACCACTGCGTCCAGGAGGAGAAGGTGGCTCTTATGGTTTCCCATGTCTGCCAGAAGTGAGCAAAGCAGTCACAGAAGTGAGCAACCTGCAAGACAGTAGTGTTGAGGCACCAGTAGGGCACCCAGGAATGTATCCTGCCAGAAAGGCTCAGCACACAGAAAACCAGGCTATGCTCTGACAGTCCTGTTGGGGTAATGTGGCTGCTTCACAGGAGTGGTAGGTGGCGCCTGGTGACATACAGGTGGTCAAGGCATGCCATAGAGAGCCCACTGATGGTTGCCTTCAGCCAGGTATACTGACTTGGATCGACATGGAGATGCTACCAGACATCAACAAGGTCCGTTGCCTCTAAAGCGGTCCACAGCTTCCGAGCCAAAGAAGGCACTCTGTTCGTGTCCAGCAGTGAGCACATAGATGTTAATAAGGAGGAGGAGATGTTGTGCAAACTGGAAGCAAATGGTGAGCAGGTGGCCAGGGATGACCTCTTGGGCTACCTCTGAGTCAGGCATCAGCTGTGGTGACAGAAGGATCATGATCCTGGAGCTGAGGGAGGTGCCATGACTAAAGAAATGGTGGCCCTTCCAGGAGGCATGCCAGTCAGCTTGATTGGCTGCATCAGTGTGTGTTTCCTGAAGAAAGGTGATGTCCAGCCTTTTCTGGCACAGGAAACTAAGGAGTGCCATCTGCTTCACAGGGTCTCTGCAGCTGTTGACATTAAGAGAGCCAAAGGTTGTGGCAGCCATGTGTGAAGGCACAGAAGCGGGGACAGGCAAGGCCAAAACAACAGAGGATGAGACAACAGAATGGAGCAAACATGCAGGACAGGGAAAGACTGGGCCTACAACTCCCCAGCTGGTGCTTCTTGTAACAAGCACCAAACATCACCCACAAGCTTGCTAAGGTGAAAGCTATAATGCTGCATCCCTGGCTTGGAGTGCAGTGCCACCACTGCAGCCTTAGCAGACACCACAAATGTCTCAGGGTCTGGGAATCATTTGTGTATGTATTGTACAAACCTCCAGTGGTGCTTGGTTTGATTTGGGAACTTTATGAGGTGTTCAACAGAGTAGCCAGCACAGGGAGGTTCCTCAGAAGCAGGAACAGATTCCGCCTCCGGGGTGGGGATGCTCCCTACTGAGGGGGGCACCTTAGCTGACTCTGGGGGTGCTACTCCCTGAGGGAAGATTTCTGTCGACTCATCCTCAAAGTCCAACTCCAAGGAGGAGGAGCTGTGTATGTCAGGAACTAAGAGCCACTGAGTCCCAGAAAGAGCACTTGTCCTCTCACCAGGATTCTCAGCAGCAGGCCCTATGGGAGCAGCTTCACCTGTGGGGTCCTGGGGGGTGACATTTGTCCCTGATCTCTTGGGTGAGGTGCTCTCCTGGGCTGGGCACTCTTGTTCCTGGAGCTACCTGCAGTTGTCAGAGGGTCCAACCTCCATATCAGTCTCATCAGGATCAAGGATCTGAGAGAGATAGAATCATATAATCATAGAATCAATGAGTCGGAAGGGAGCTAAACAGATCATCTAGTCTGACCCCCTGTCATGGGCAGGAAGGAGCACTGGGGGTGGGAGGGGTCATAAGACCCCTCCAGCTCACCCCTGGCCACTGCAGGGTCTGGGGGGGGGTGATGCTGAGGAGACAGGCAGAGAGTGGGGGCCCCTGCTCAATAACTTCACCTTCCTTGAAGGCTTTTTTAGAAGACCCCTTTTTTCCTGGGACTTGCCCTTCCCAGCAGGAGGGGCTAAAGCCTCCCCTGAGGTGGAAGGGAAAGGTGGGGGGCAGGTCCACCAGCACGGAGCCAGCTGACTCCGATGAAAAGGGGAGGTCTGGGAGGAAGGCCCTTCCCCACCACCCAATGGAGCTGCTGCACCAGAGGTCGATAAGCCACCTTTGGGCACAGCCATAGAAGGCTCTGCTGTGGCCAGATTTTTCTTTGGACACTGGGTAACCAGGTGGGACCTGCTACCAGAACAAAGCCATAAGCTGTCCCCAGTGGTGAGGTAGGCCTTGTACCAATGCTTGTCAATCATGAAGGACATGGAGTGAGGCAAACCCCAACCCTCCCTGTTAAGCAACATGAACAGCTGCCTTTTAAAGGACAGGACATGCCAGAGCTCAGGCACCTTGCTGCCAAGCAGCAGTCTATGGACTGGCCCTGTAACCATGCCATAAGGGTGTAGGTGATTAGTGAGGTCCTTGTCCGAGAGCAATGGAGACACGTTCAAGGTTACCACATGAATGGCCAGTGTGTCTAGAGGCGTTGCGAAGCAAAAAACACCCCTGACAGATACCCCTGTTACCTCATTCACTAAAGCAAGGGAGCTGAGGAAGATGATGGGGACTGAACTCACCTGGGCAGCATAGAGGATATGCTTGCAGCCTATGAGCACCCCCACAGCAGCAGCACACTCCTTCACTCCAAAGGATGGAGGGGCATGAAGCCGGAGACCAAAGCTTTGGTCCAGAGGGCCTGAAACCCCAGCAGTTCACTGCTGGGAGCTGCCTCCAGGCATTCCAGTGAAAAAAGGGTTAACCCTGCAAGGAACCAGAGGGGTGGGGGATGGGCAGCACTCTGGGGACAGGGAACAAAATTACTGGAAACAAACAAACCGTGCCCTAGGGGAGAGAGAGGGTAAGCACTGTGGCAGGGAGAGGAGAGGAGGGGAGACAAAAAATAAAACAAAAAAACCTGAGGAAGGGGGAGAGGGTGACTGCAGGAAAAAAGTCAGGGAAAAGTAATGAAAAGTGGGGACTACAGTGGGAAAGAGGTCAGACTGTCTAGGGAGGGAAAACAAAACAAGAGGAGAGAAGCTTACAAAACAGGAAGCAGCTCTCAGAGCTCTGAGCTCACACGCCTGTTGGCAGCCATCTTGAAAGAAAGAGAGAAAGAATATTACAAAATCAGTGTTTTCTTTCAGCATTTTTCAGGTTCCAAATTAAATGATTTCAGTTTCGTATTTCAAAATGCTTTGTTTTCAAATAGAAGGATATTTAGTTATTTTAAAGTCTTTAAAAAACACAAAAACAACACAGATTTTGTATTGTAGTTCCAACTCCCTCCTACCACAAGAAAAAAAAATCAGTTATTCACATTAGTCTCATGCTAAGTGTATGAGTGAGTGCCCATAGTACAGTGTAGCTGAAAAATATTTTTATACATTAATAAAAAAGACTAGCAGTTTGGGGATATATTGTGATTTGGAAGTCTGTTTTCACCAATGTTCAAAACAGATGACCTGGATCAAGTTCAAAGAAGGTTCACTAAGATAGTTAAGGGAATGATTATCTTCTCTTAGGAAAAAAAAAGATTAAAGGAGCTTGTCTTGTTCAGGTTAGCGAAATGAAGACTGAAAAGGATTATGATTATTCTTGACAAGTACATAGATGGGTTTAATACTAGGTAAGGTAAAGAGCTTCTCAGGCTGAAAAACAACAACACAAGGTAAAAAAGGATACAAACTGGCTATGGATACTTTAGATCGGAAATCAGAAGATCTCTGGCCATCAAAAGAGTGGAGTCTTTGAATGATCTTACAAACAAGATGGAAGACTGAATGAAATAAACTAACTGAAAGGATAGTATGAGCCAGGGAATTCTGGTATACTCATCAAACTGCGTGATACAGAATCACGGATTGAAGTTCCCCATGGTGGGATATAAAAGTAACATGTAAGATTTTGACAGTCACAGTTTTTGGACTTTTGCTGGTTGTACAGTGGTGCTAGGTAGTAAGATTTTCCTCTTATGAATGCTACTGGCTTCTGGGGGTTATTGTATTTGCAGTTTGCTTGTTTTTATGGGGATGTGCTCCTGCTCCTGCCAGCAGTGCCATAGAAATGAAGTTTGGTGCCTGGGGCAAGCCTGCAGTGGCAGCTTACCCCCTCTCTGCACACAGATCTGGGGGGGTACATGGCCCCCACCATGCTTTCCCAGGAGTGCACACAGTGGCAGGAACTGCTACCCTGTCCCTGTCCCTGTCCCTGTGCTCCCCACCCCCCAAACAAGCCATTTGTAGCTCCATCCCATGCTCCGCCCCGGCTGGGCAGCACCTCTTGACACCCTTTTGCTTTGGCACCCCCCCACTTCTCTTGCTATGGGACTGCCGGGCAAGTGTTAGGAAACAGATTCTCAGCTCAGGGTCTTTCCTGCTTAGGGTTGCACCCATTGTCAACAGTACAGAAATAGGGGCCAGAAATACTTAGGTATGTGGTTAGAAAACTGGTATTTAGGGCCACAAAGGAAAGTAGGGGTACTTGTACACATTATCAGGTTTCTCTAGCTAAAGATATTTTCTAGGATTATTTCACTCTCACAATGTACCATGACAGTTGATATTACTATTTTGCACGTAATGTGTTTAGGACTCACAATTGGTTAATATGCTAGTAAAAGATGCTAGAGGACACCTCATAACAATTTTACCCTCTTGACCTCCTAGTACTAAATTATAGCAGGGAGCAGTTTAGGAATGTATTTTGTGATTGGTTTATTTTTTTCAGGTGGCTTTTGCTTACAGTCCTCCAACCATGCCATTGTGTTCTAACTTGTTTAGCAGATTATACATTTTGGGAAATATTTCAGTTTAGTCTGGCTGCAGCTTTTGCAGCACAGATAGTACTGAGCTGGAAGAGCAATACAAGCTGAATTAGGAAGGAGGATTTGGACATAACTGTGGCGTAATTTTTGCTGCTTGTGCATAATTTTTTTTCTTCTACTGGCCTCCCCAGATGAGATACAGGTTAGATTTCTGCTTTGCTTTGCTTTGATTTCTGCAAGCACACAGAGAGTCAATCGGATGAGTGTACATTGAGTGCTTAGGATGAAAATAATAAAGAGTTGCACCATAGACTTGTTTCCTGTTTCTAGTACCACTGACTTAATAGTGGTTAGACATAACTGGAAACAGGTAACCCTTGATGTAGCTGGAGTTTTAAGTGGTTTTTTTTGCAGGAGCAAAGCATTGTCCTGTACTCAGGTTAGATAGCAACATTTAAGTGGCAATGGCCAGTTGATCATTGGGCATTAAAGAGAAGTCTGGAATTCTTCACTAGACAATTCCATTGTTGTATAACTCAGCCTCTTTCAAAACAAGTCTTCTGTTTGCTCATTTTTAGAACTGCATTGCAGTCCTGCATATGCCCAAAAGTCCATTAGCAAAATGTAATAAAAGATTTTGTTACTTAGATTTTTATCTTTTCTCCAGACCAAGGAATGTGTCTACATTTCCTGGTTGTGACAATGAAAGTCAGATAGAACATGAGCAAAAAGTAAACTCATTTTAAGGGGTGTAAACATAATTGCTTTTTGTTTGTATAAAATGAAAGTGAAAAGGACTAAGCTTCTTTGGTTGCAGTTCAGTGGAATAGATCTTATGAATTTTGATTGTATTTTTTAAAGAATCTGGGTTAATTTCCTAGACTGGCTCACAGTCACATGCTTGGACAAGATAGCATTTCTGTCCCTTAAGCTCTGTATTAATCATTTTAAAAGCATCTAGGAGAAGGTGTTCTTTCTTTGCCTGATATTTTTCTTTAATCTATCACACTATTACTGCAAGCAGATCTAGTTATTGTAATGCTCCCTAGGCAGCTCTTCTGTTGCTGCTTTCTTGCCTTCTCAATGGGTTCAGGAAATGACAGCTAGTGAGAAACATTTTCAAAACACCACCACTAGAAATATTTTGGGGAAAGGGAGCACTACAGGTATTCAGCCTGCAACTGCCCCCATTGCCCTACTTCTTGCGTCTTTCCAAAACCAAGTGATTGATTCCCTAGGGAGACTGGGGCAGTGAAGCAAAGTCTCACACCTACTCCTTAGACCAGAGCCCCATTCCCAGTCTTTCTCCACCACTCAACTCTGGGGACTACAGTCTGAGGAGTGGGTAGGGACCAAGAAACAGCTTCTCCTCTGTTTGGATCCCAGTCTATAGAGGAGGATACCAGTCTGTGCAAGAGCAAGGTCCCCCCACACCTTCTCTAGATGGGTAAGACCTCAGTCTTGGGAAGGCATGGGGAACATTTCACCCCAACTCTTCCAAATCCCCAGGAGGAAGTGTGCAAGTGTTCAGTTTCCTGGAACAAACTTTCTTGGGATCTCTGCTGCTGGGTTGGAGATGTTTTTTTTTCCCTCCCAGAATTGCTATTTTTGTTCTGAGAGAAACTGTGTGAACAGTTGTACTCCCATAGTTTCCATCAGGAGAGTACAATGCTCCTGGTAGAGATGTAACGCCTGTATGTGGTCAGAGTCAGGCCCACGTACATTCCTATTCAACACCGTCCAAAACTTAAGAGGATGAGGAGTTTCAGGACTTCTCCATGTCTTCAGGCTGGTGCACAAGGGATAGTACAATGCTAGTGTGTAGTATTACTATCTATAGTATGATGCTGCTGATTTCAAGTGTATGTAAACATAAATGGCTTGGTGCTGGCTATGACATTTGGTCAAGGTGATCACATGGCAGCAGAGAGCAAAATTTGGTTGGTCTTGGCATTGTATAAAGCAGCATGGGATGGCAGCAAGAAAACTGGTCGACCTCATAATAGTCATATGCTCAGAGAAACATTAGTTTATATTAACTGCTTGTGCAAAAAACATAAAACTCTGTCAGAAAGGAGTGTAGAAGAATTCATATCTCACCAGTAAATATATTCTAGCAGTTTTCATGTATGCAAGTTACATCAAAGACCATAAATAAACTATACTGTCTCATATTGACAAGTTTTTGGGCCCTAGTAACTATATCACTTTTGCAAATTAGTTTTAGGTTTCTAAATTCACTTAGGCACTTTTGAAAATTTAACCAGTGTGTTCCTATAGACTGACTCTGATTATATCATCCATTTTGCCTGTTGCATTATACATCAACGTTAATTTTCAAATTGTTTTACATATTTGGCATAGACATAAGCTAGCACTTTCTTACTCATTTTCCTTCCTAATATTTTTATTTCAATTATAAGGGATCAAAGGCCCTTTTCATGCAAAAATATCCAACTGATGAAACATACTCTAGGAGGCTGAGAAATCTCATAATTGTGACTAACACCTGCTCAGCTATGCAGTTGGTAGACTACTGAATCTATACAAGAAGCTGACTGCACGGTAGTCGAAAACTACTGCGTAGTAGCACATCATGGCACAGGCAGTGCTAATATGATAATGTGCAGTATTATTAGGCTACTGCGCAGTAGTGTGACTTAAAAGATGGTGGTATTGTACAGTAACTCTGGTTACCGAGTATTTATTTAGTACTTGCTAACAGGGGTCCTAAATAAATGTGTAGTAATGACTGTGCAGTAGTGTCTTGTGCAGACACGCCTAGTTAAACCTACACACTCCTGTAGTGATACAAATGCAACAAAACCACTGGAACTTTAAAGCTGTTATGTTGAGGGTTTAATTTAAAGCAATTTAACTCATATCACCATAGACCACAAAAATATAACAATTACAGCCTAACAGCTTATGCAAACTCCTGAAGGATGACTTCTACTTCCTTTTTGAAACTGTTAAATTAGTTCTAACTGTAACCAGAGATTGCATTTTAAAGTCTTTTGTTAACACACAAAAGAATTTAGAAATGTCAAAAACAGCACGAGATTTGCTGATGAAAAAGGAGCAAGAAGTCTATCAAATTTTAAGAAAAGGAAAGAAACTACATTGCAGAAGCAATGTGCCTGCTAGGACATGCAACTGACTGGATTGTGGTTGTTCAGCATTCTAATGTATGTGCTTACAGTCACTATATTTATACATGTAATTTGTACATTTTAGATGTCTATATTTTGTTTCAAATTTGGTTTCATAGCCAGTTGTCTTTTGGGTCCCTTGTTTAGACCTACAATGGGATCTAAAATCCTGGAGTTTAAAATTAAGTTTTTCCATTAACTGCAGTAAACAATGAATTTAACCCCAAGGCCAGATAAAAACATTACATATGCAATGGTCTAAGTGATGGAAAACCGATCTACACTCATAACTGAACAGAAGTTTTGTGCATATAGACTGGTTTCAAAATGGCAGAACCTGGTCTAAGATAAACCTCGATCAATATGGTATCAGACTTAATCAGTTTAGGTTAGGCCAGTACTTTGAACTTATGTACCAGATCCCTTATTGATTCAGGTTAGGACACTGTCCGCTGGTATCCCAGGTGCCTTTGCAGCCCCCTGCTATCCCTCCCTTAAAGGCAGACTTGCAACCACTGACAGTCCAAGCCAGCAGAGACTCTGGTCAGCTGCAGGTGGGCAGGGGGAAGGGTCTGTGTCCCTCAAAGAGCCCTGGCACCAGTGGTAGCTGGCAGCAGGATGTGCTGGGCAGCCCAGGAGGCTTGCACTGGGAGGCAGGGGCAGGGGGGCTCTGCCAAGGGAAGGATCAGGTCCTTTGGACCTCCAGCAAAGGTGGCCAAGCAGCACATTTTACTCCACTGCCTGGTGCGAACCTCCCAGGCTATCCAGTGCATCCTGATGCAGCTGCCATTGGCGTTGGGGCTCATGCAGGGAACAGACCCCTCTTCCCTCTCCCCCCCACCCCATTTCCCTGGCTGGCTGTGACTGATAGCTGGCTGGAGGTAGGGCTAGGGAGACAGTGTGTGCTGGCTCAGCCCTGTGACAGCCCATTGATAGGAGCTTCTGGGAGGCATGCAGGAGAGCATCCAACCTGTTGGTCTCAGCCAGTGCAGGCAGCCTGTACACTACCCTCCCTACCAAAGGGTGAACATGCAGTCTATTCACTCCTGATCTGAACTATGCTGCTTATAGAAACCTGTGTAGATTTTTTCATTCCAACTCAAGATTTTTGAACGTCTGTACCTAGCCTAAGTTTTTTTGCATTGTGTTCTCTCCTCTTCAGAGAATCTCTTCCCCTCTATGTACCATATTCTGGCTCTCTTGTTTATGTTGAGTATTATTCTTTGGTTATTCCAATTGAAATTGATGGCATTGTTCATAAAGTAAAGAGCTATTCAGGATGAAAAAAATTATTAGAAGTAGGCTTTGTATAACTTAATGTTGTATTCTTAATTTAATGCAAGGCATTAATGTGATGATATACGTTATAATTTCATTTTAATCCTCTTCATGGTGATTGTTCTACAAATATTTTTGCATTATATTTTATAAAACAGGACACTGAATTTATGTGAAATTGGGGACTTAATTATACCCAGAAACATACAGTACTGTGGAACTAACAGAAAACATGAAAGATGTTAAAGAAACAGAATTATAGGGATGAAAGAACACTGGATACTACATCATGCTCTTCCTTTTGAGATGCTGTTGTGTGGCAATTATGAAAACTACACTTCTTATTGTCAAATGCATGTTATATTCCTTCATAGTTTTGTGCCTTTACAACAAATATCACTGTGAGAAGCATTAATGAAGAGGAACTGCATGCTGGTGATTTCACAAGGAATTATGGCCCAGATCCTATTCTTCCAATGTCATGTTAAAGTGACACTTATGCAGTTTGTGGTATCCAAGTCACAGAACAGCATTCTACTTTGCCCTATATAATGGCCTGCATGGTGCTTAGACATCTACATTTCTTAAATGTCTGCCTAGTTGACTAAATGTGTTCTATATAACACAATTGGAAGGAATTCAGTATAGCTATGTATCTATCCAACTCCATTTATATTCTGGTGGAGTCAATTTTGCCATGGTGATATAAAATAGTGCACAACCCTGCCTTTGCTCCTGCCCCTCATATGCAGTCTACTAAAAATCATGACTGGTAATTCAGGAAAGGTCCCAATAGCTTTGTGGTTAAAGCCACCTACTCAGGAGATGGCAAAAATAAGTTTTAAGCCTACCTCTTTCTTAAGGAATATCATCCTAGTCTCTCATAGCACAAGGCAATGTTCTCACTCCACCGACAGACCATGCAGGACTGATATCATGTCCCTGTTAAAGTATTCCACTGGGCAGCCAAGAGGGAAAAAAAAATTATAAGACCAGAGAGAAAGCAATAGATAGCCTGACTCTTGCCTACAAGTGGACATTGGGCTGGCAGGAAGCTCTTTCTGTCTGTCAAATGCTTTTTGTGTACTTGATACTATACAGAAAAAGGAAAGATTGTAAAAGCAGCACTGGAAGCAGAGATCACAATTCTCCACATGGCGTGATCCACCAGCTTGAAACTCCCTTCCAGTGGGTTTGAATATATACCCATGCTGTACTATCTGGAAAACCTTACAGTAGTTGATGCAGGACAAGGCCTCTTGGACAACATTGGCAGGAAGACAAAAAACAGGAGTATATTGGACAGGACAGCCTTTGGGGAAAAACAGTAGACTTTTGGGAAAGAAACAAAAGGTTAGTGGATTGGGAGTAGCAAATCTCAAGCTCTCTGATTTTTCTTTCAGAAAAAGAGGGTTGACACATGTTCAGTTTTCAACATTTTCCTGGAAAGCCTCAGTGAGGAGGTTGATACAGCAGTAGCATTGGCACCTGTCTCGCCTCTCCTACAGCAGCCGGGTCTTGGTAATCACCACTCTGGAAGTTGCTACTCTGTGGTACAGGTGTGAAATCCTGGACTCTCCAGTGACCCTGCTTGAAGACTTCAGACTTCTTATGGACTACTTCTGGAATGGGGATCACTGGCTCCAACGGGATATCCTCTACCTGCCTACCAAACAGTAGGGACAGAGCTTGATTGACCTGGTGAGCAGGGTAGCTGCCTTCTGCCTTCACTGCTTGCTCTTTGCTGTTGAGCACCTTACCCTTGGGATGACTTGTCTTCACTGTCCTGCATCAGGTGGGATTTCAACTTTGACCTGGAACTGATTGTCTTAGATGGGACACACTCGCATCCTTCTACCTCAGCTTTGCCTGGAATTGATGGGTGTGGCAGGGCACTGTTTGTGCCTGCCACTTTAAGGGCCTGGAGCTGGCAGCTGCCAGGTGCCTGATGAGGGGAGCCAATTTGAACTTAGGTCTTCCCATATAAACAGGGAAGTTCTGCTGCTGGAGGCCAGGCAACAACATTGCTTGGCTGGAGGGCTGTTGGTATCATCTGGAGGTTAGGGAGAAGCTGTAGGGGATGGTAAGGAGGCTCCTAGTCCTGGATGCAACCTAAAACTGCACCCTGCCGGGCATGGGAGCCCCCAGGAAATGCCACACCAGTTACCACCCTGGTGAAAGGTGGGTTGGGGAGCCTTAACCCCTAGCCCTCACAACTGGGTGGGTTACCCCTTGTCTGAAGGGCCTGGAGGGTGGCCCCCAGAGAGAGAGAGAGAAGGCCATTGACTCAAGTCTGTCTGAAATTTCCTTGACTGGTCAAGGCTGGGGCCAGGACCGGAAGGGTCAAAGGAACGCCCATGTGCGCACCTGGGGTTCCGACTGGCCTGGAGGTGGGCCAGAGCTAGTGAGCCAAAGGTGCTGGGGGAACCACACCTGAAGGGGAAGCAGTTCAGGGAGCTTTACTGCCTAGTGTGAAGGCAGATGAGACTGCCTGAGGAGAGAAATCCAGGTGGGGTTCAATTAGGAGGATTCTGGGGCCCAGTGTGGGGGCCAGTGATGATGATAACATCTAAATGCCATTCAGCAAAGCTTGGGCTGTGGTGTAGGGGAGGAATGGAGCTGCAAGTAGTACCCCCTGGCATTGGGGCAGGAAATGGGAAGCCTCCTGCTTAATTAAATCACTTAACTAATTAACAACAAGGTGTGGCAGGTGAGAAGGCAGGCGGTTAGCCCAGAAACAGGTGGGTGGGCCACAGTTAAATCGGTCCCGAGAAGGTCCCCTGTTACAATGGGCCTTCTTCTGACCGAGACTCCAGGCCAAGTGCTTGCAATTTCCTGAGCTTCTGCAGGAGCCCAAGGTCCATGACCTAGCCTTGCCGCAATGAGCACCGAACCTTCCCTCCAGAAGCCTCATCACTTCCCTGGTTCAGTCACACACCATGAAACTGATCCAGCCCAGCTCTTTGACTCAGCCCAGTCTGCTTGGCTCTTAGCAAAACCACTGGCTGACTGGCACAACCTGTACCCTGTCCACTTTGCTTCACTGAAGTAAATGCTGCTGTCCTGATGGAAGCACTTGGTGCCTTGGAGGATCAGCTCTGAGCCTTCTCTCATTACATCTTGCTAAACAGACCACCCCATTGCTGCCTATTTATCTAGCTGTTGACAGCACTGAATGGAAGGCCTGGTACCCTAAGGTCCCTCCCTGTACTGAACAAGAACAGCGCTAGGATTTGATTTGCAAGATCCTGTCAAAGTACCTGTGTACTTGCCACCTTACCTAACACAACTTGGAGGTGGCACCAGTGGCTGAAACACCAGAGCAAGCCCAAATAACTTGGCCCACCCTATACAAGCTGCTGATTGCCAAGAGAACTGGGAACTACAGTTGTGGCTGTTGCATGGGGCCCTGACCATGGGTCCCTTCATCTACCACTTAGACCTGGAAACATCAGCAGCCTGTCATTTCTGTGAGGAGGAGGTGGAGGAGACTCTTCCATTCCTTCCTGGACTACCTTTAGTTGTGGTTCTTTGGTGCTACCCCCAGTGTCTTCTTTGGCATGCTGGACTTGGACTTTTCTAAGACTGTGTGCACCTTCTCTATCTCATACTGAGCAGGGTATATGATCTGCCAGTTTCCTACTAAATGAGGCCAAGATGACAACTTTGAAGTCACAGAAACTGATTTGCAGAAGTTGGCTTCGACAATGCCCTCCAACTCTTCTACTTCTTGGTTTGAGGCATGTGTCACATTTGAAGATGGACACTTTACCTTGCAACAAAATATTGCAAATGACAATTCGTGTCATTCTAGGCCAGTGAAAGGGAGTTCTACAAGGTAGAACTGGTACCATATGCTCCTAAGTAGTCTTAATGCAGGAGGGGGAGTTTGAGTCTCATGATGTCGTGTTTTCATTGCTGAAAAATGTCATGCTCAGCCCCTAGAGGGCTACGCATATTTGAACTTTACCTTTGTTTTTATTTTCTTTATAATGGTGTCTGTTTGTCTTTCTTTCTCCTTTTCTATCTTGGTCCCCCGTACTTGGTATAATTATTCGAATGCAGTACCCATATGGATCTATCCCCCTCTATTATAATTCAGTTACTCTTTGTAAAGCATTTTTGTATTATTTCCAAGTAAATTCTATAAATAGTTTAAGGGATGTAGGTTGTAGTCATGTTGATCTAAGGACATTGGCAGATAAGGTTCTTTGTGTGAATCTGTTATCTTTTATTAGACCAACTTAAATAGTTGGGAGAATTTTTCATAGCAAGCTTTCAGGTTTAAAAACCCTTCGTGTCAGGCTGAGGAAGCATCTGCAGCTGGTGTGTGCTCTTCCTGGATGGGATGAATAGTAAAGAAGCCAGAGGCTGGTATGCATACAAGAAAGGCAGTCAGTGAAGATGTAAATTGGGGAATCAGTGAGTGAGAGACCAGTTTGGGAGGGAAGGGAAGAAGGAGAAGGGGGATGAATGTAGCCCGTAAATAGTGGAGAGGTACCTGGGGACTCAGATGTTAGGTAGGTTATAATGTGTCATAAATCCAATGTCTATATTTACTCCATGACTTTTTGTATCCAGGAGGTTGAAGTGAAGTTCATAGGCTCATCTGTGAAAAGTATTTTGTAAATTCCATTTGAAGATTAGAACTGAGACATTGGGGAGAGAGTGATGTTCTTGTGAGAAATGATTCATCCTGGTGCACAGTTGTTGTTTGGTCTCTCCTACATATTTTACATCAGGGCATTTGGTTCATTGGATGAGATATATTACATTTCTGGAGGTGGAGTTCTGATGGCTCTGTTGTGGGGTGTAGTAATTGTGGGGGTGATGGAGATGTGTTGGCAGGTTTGCATTTCTTGTCAAGGCACGGTCTCGATCCATTTAGTGTGTTCTGGGCCGTAGGAAGTTTGCTACTGGTGTGATCAGGTTAGCAAGGTTCATTGCTTGTTTGAAGGCTAGGATGGGTGGTTCTGGGAAGATGTCTTTAAGAACAGGATCTCCTATGGCTTCTCTTGTATGGATTTAGAGTGGGTTGAACCTTGCAAAATGTGAACTTTGTCAGCTTTTAATAGACCTCAGTGGGAACCAAACATGCTCAGCACTTCCTAGAATAGGCCAGAATAATTATGATTATTCAGTGGTACTCCAGGAATTTCCACCATCCTCCTGATCCCATGTATTCTAGTGATATTCATATTACCTGAAAGCTTAGCCCACAAAAAATCATTCACCCTTCCAAATTCAAACAATGATGCTAAAAGGATCTGAAATTTTCTAAACAAATTTATTCCATTATCACTTTAGTGTCCTGTCAGCCCAATCTAGCAAGCTGCCAAAAAGCAAAATGAATGTATCTACTGGAAATGCCAACATATGATTCAATTCGTTCTATGCCAACTTTTTTAATTGTATACAATCCCAGCAATAATATATGTAGCATCTTCAGCATAAGAGTCCCAACTAATATGCAAACTGAACATGACCTTACTAGACCTGTGGGATAGAGGCACTTTCTGTAGATTGCAAGCGTGACTATGAAATGCACATATGGCAAATTCCTTTCAAGTTGTAGTAAGAGACTATAGAATGTCAGCTTGTGCTATTTCAAAAAATTACCTTGATACTTCCTTCTTCTGAAATTTTTCTCTTCTTTTTAACTGTATTGTTACTGTGGAAGCAACGTTTTCCTACTTAAGGCCTTGTTATATGTTTGTTTTAGGGAGCTCCTGGAGTTCTTATCCCCCAAACTCTTCTCTCTAGGCTACAGATTAGTATAAACACCCCACATGCCTCCCCACCAACTAGCCTGGATTGGGTCCACTTCCCCCACTTCCCCGCCCCACCCCACTTACTGGTGGCTTCTTATGCCACCTGTCCAGGGGAGCAAGGAGGAAAGAGTTAACCTGCCTGCCCAGCCACCACCATTGCTGCTGCTCCCTGAGCCAAGCTCAGCCCAGAGAATGGCAGCCCTTCAACTATGGTGACAGGTGTCAGACAGGCTGGTTAACCCTTCCCTGCCTGCTCCCTTGCAAGCGGCCACAAGTAAATAGGGGAGCCTAGTGGGACAGGAATTGAGGAACCCCAAGGGGCATGAGGGGAGCCCTGAGCACAGGGATCAGTGGGCAAGTCTAGAATGGGAGAGCAGTTCTTACTTTTCAGTTCTCCAAGCCCCTGCTAGCCTGAACGTGCAACTTCTCCAAACTTGAACTAGCACTAACACTGCTCAACATCAGCAGAGTTCATATTGTCATGTGTCACAAGGCCCTTAGAATATCAGTATTTTACCTTGATTTATAATATGTAGCTGTTGTCTTCTCAGAGGTAACTTGATTCATGTCTAGTCAATAGGTATAAGTACTTGGACCAGTCTTTTCATATCTAACCTGCTAGTGCCTACCAGAAAACCATAATTCTCTCAGACCACTACTTCAATACAATCAGAATGTAAAAATGAACGGTGTTTTAAGAAGCCATTTCTTTCACTGTCATCAAGCCAGGGGACCAAACACACTTTAAAGCTCACTACCAATGACCACAGAGAGATTGACTGAAGCTTTAATTAGTACTGTTTTGCAAAGGAACATTGCTATTGTTCAATGCAGTTTTACAAAATTAGGTGCACCTCTATGCAGCTGAAATGACTGAATATTCCCCCTTTTTTTAATGGAAATGAAGTGAGTTAATTCCCAGCAGAAAATGACAGGCACAAAGCCTCAGCTGGCTGTTATGATTATTTACAAGGCACTCATCTTATAACGTGTTTTCCCTTAGGGATCAGGCACACTGCTTCCTGTGAGCAGGTTTGTTTCCCCAAGCTTCAGAACTGTCATACAAGAAATAGTCATTATTGGCAGAGATCAGTTAGCCTCAATCCCAGTGCTTCCAGGATTTGTGACTGTTGTTTATTTGCAGCTGAATCTTGTTCAGGATTTATTAACAACAGAAATAACAAGTAAAGTTTGCTGTCATTTTGGTATCAGAAATAATAGGAGTTCCTATGTAAATCTCCCTTAACTATACTATACTATATTTACTATACTTATATATTATATATTATATATATTAACTATACTTAATTTATTTAACAAACGTGATACACATAATATATTTACTATCACTGTCTTGAGATGCAAAGTAAAAGAAACCATTCTCACAGAAAAAATGGACAACCATATGCTGACATCTGTGATAAAATCTGCAGGAGTTTTATAAAAGAATAAAACTCTGCCATATGATACTGAATTTCCTGAAGCACATGAAGCAACCTGCAAAGTTCTCTTATCTTATTATAGTTGTAAATCCTATTGTAATCAGTAGGGAAGAAGGAAAAGAAGGTGACTGTGGCATACTTCTGAACATAGCTTTAAAGAGGAGAATTAAATTGTATTTTGTTAACTAATGATGAACAATCTGATACATAAATTAGCATTAAATACTAGTTAAACTGCTATAATTGTTTATTAATTGGAACCTGCTAATAAGTATCATAACTTTAAAAAAATAGGAGTTGAATTGGGAGTGACATGCCAGCGCTCACTAGATATTTGAATCCAGCACTACAAATAATTATCTGCTTTCATCAAGTGTGCTTGTTAGTGATGTTTGAATTATGTACTACCTAATAATTAATGTCTTTCTTTTATTGAACAGCATCAATCCAAATTAAAAATACCTGTCATTAGGTGACTGTATGCAGGTTTAGTCCCTTTGTAAAGATTTACCTGCAAACATTTCCAGCGGCTATTTAAAGTAACATTAACCACTAGAAAATGCCTCATCTCCTCTTAGAATCCTTTCAGAATTGTACTCACATTTTTTTTTTCAATCCTGGAGGCAGGGCTTGCCACTAAAATGAATGAGTGTCGATCTGACACATAACCCACAAAACCTATCAACGCCTTGGAGCCTGTAGGTCAACAGGGACATCCATGCAGTGTGTCCTTTCAATAAGCCATTATTCCCTAATATCTTGCTGCAACTACCCACTCCCTATTAATGAAAGTAATGGAGAAATACTGCCAAGGCATCTGGGGGCCTTCAAGGTTTACCTTAAAGTAGAGATCCTCCACTGAAGAAGGCATTTTGTCATAATGACACTAACATCCTAGACTCTAATGCCTGGTATTCTATCATTTCCGAGGGGACTGTCAAGGTCTAGACCTCATGAAAATTCCCCACAGTGGCCCTTCCTCACACAAAGCGTGGTTCTCTGTGTGCAAATCACTGAACCAATAGGCCTTCTTTAGGAGAGCTGTTCAAAGCAAACTGAACTCTGCACTGAAGAACAGTATTATGGAACATTTGCCAGTAGCTGTGATGATGTTTTTCCTTCAAACATAATTACTCAGCCATAATGATCATATTGATAAATATGTTAACAAACAAGCCTGTATCAGAAAAAGAAAGTATATCACACTTTGTCAAAATGAGTCCAGTTAATAATAGACATCATGTGGCTCGTTCACGCTGAAAAAGCAGCTCAGTCAATATCAGAACTATTTACTGTATTTGCTGATACCTCTAGTTAGCCACTAATCATTTATTACCATAATTTTTGTTAAGCTTTCCACTACATTTATCCCCCACTGTCTAGTAAAGAGTGTACATACCCATGTGTATAGATACCTTAAAAAGTCTGAAAGTATGAGACGCTTCCCCAACCTAACACTTCATATACAATTATCTTTTTACAGCCACTTTAACTTTCTTCCTTGGTCTGCATATTATATAACCTATAAGTTTAATGTTTTTTGCGTAAAGGTCTATTATTCTGTATTGTATATAAAAAGACAGACCAAGAGTGCTATTGAAATGTTGATCTCTAATAATAATCAGATATCCACACAAATAAGGCCCAATGCACTTTTAATCTTAATTGTTATTGTGCAGATGAAAAATCTCAGGGGATGCTCTGTCAGGTAAACCTTTGTGTTTATTTATTTTACAGGATTTGCCGTGTAGCAATTACAGTAGGGCTAGTTAACAGGGGGTTGAATTCTGCACCGGATTACCCTCTTTCTGCCTTATGGTGCATTTTCTGCAGGTATTTGTTACAAAAAGAAAATAGTTGTAATTAATTTTGTCATATGGACACTGTTTCAGGAGCACAGCATATAATACAGTATAACCTCATAAATTTGGATGCCAAAATCTGGAATTATCAAAAATCCGGCACTTCCTCCCGCTGCTCCAGGACTGGCTGCCGCTCCTCCATACCCTCCTGGACATGGAGGGGAAAGCATGCACATGGCGGTTGCTGCCACCATTCACCTGTGCCACTGGGTTCACATGTGGCCGCTGCTCTGGGACCCACCACTATCTCCACCCCCGCCCCCTGCTCCATGACTGGCCACCACGCTGGTATCAAAGATCCGTCATTTTCAAATATCCAGCAAGTACTCAGTCCCAAGCATGCCATATTTATGAGGTTGTATAAACTGTTTATAATAGTTTGGCTGGCTGATGAAATGACTGTGGCAGTTACTAAGCAACAAAATATATTAATTAGACAGAGTTCTGCTATATAGCCTATAAATTCAGATGTTAATGCTATTACTTTATTTCAATGCCAAGTTCACTTTACTCTTTGATCAGGGAGGCCATTGCACAAACCACAAGGAAACCAAGATTTCAAGTGTATGCCCTGCAGCAATGAACTGAGTCCCTGTGGTTATTAGAAACTCTTTAGGTAGATGTAAAACAAAAGTGTAAACTCATCAGTTAAGATTAGCTTGTTTTTGTTAACTAATGGCTTTTATGTACTGCACTTTGAGATTCATTCTCCATGAATTGCATTGCTGTACATAAAATAAAAGCAACTGACTGAAAGATTGATGGATTAACTAAAGTATGGTAAGCTTTTCTCTGGAGAATCTTGTAAGAGTATAATGCTTCAAAACCTCTAAAATGCTAAAGTTGAAAGAAAATGTGGATGGAGAAAGGAAAATGAAATAAAAATTTAAATTCACAAAATATCATAATCTTTGATAGAAAATGTTAAAATTTATTGAGGGGGTTAATAAAATCAGTTTAGTTCATAAGTAATGAAATGTTTCAGTGAGGAAAAGCTTGATTCAACTCAAACGTAGAAACCTTTACCAGGCTTCATGGAAAAAGCCGAAATAAAAAAGTGCAATGGTTTTGATATGGTTTTCTTGCTATTCCTTGTCCTTTTCATACTTAATTCTGTCAGTGGTGAGCTCTGATACTAAGTCCATTAAAAAACCATGGCAAATTATCTGTTGACTTCAGTGAGCTTTGGATCAGGTCCATACATCATGTTTCTTACATGATGAATTATTAATAATGACTCTGAAATAATAAAATGTTTCTAATCAAAAAGAGAGTTAATTTAAGGTCCTTTTCTTCAGAGGGGTTTTGTTCCTCCTGCATTATTGCTGCATGCGTTGCCATTAACATATGAGAAATTACTTCACGCAGGCATACATGATGTTATTGTAGGTCTTTGAAAGATTAAGACATGATTTTTTTTATTTATAATTGTTGTTAACTGCACAATGCCTTAAGCCACGTTACACATTCAGAAAATACTTCTCTGTAAGAAATAATATGGTTATCATCATTGTGATATCTGAGGCCCATGTGAACTGATTTTATCTTTCCAAATTGTGATATAGGATAGTATCCACATACTATAGACATGGAATGGAGGCACTGATTAGTTGAGAAACCTACCTACAGTAAAAGTCTATCTGAGGTAAAAATTGAAGCATGGTTTTGAGTACTACCTACTGGATCCAACCTTTATCATAATTTCAGAAGAATGGTGTTGCCTTGAGTCCATGGCACATAGTACCAGCTACCTCATCCCTGTCTAAACCCCCCCCCTATAAATTAGCAAGAAAGTGAACATATAGCCATGAAATAATAGTAAGAAAAAATGTGTAAAAACAGTAATAAAAAGTAGGAAAGCTTTTTGTTGAAAATGATTCATGTCTCCTTAATCTCAGCATTTTCTCCTTGAACTACAAAGCACAAAATCTTACAGCTTACTGAAAAATGTCAGTAATGGCAAGATGAAAAGAAAAGAAAATATGTATATTTGTAGGACTGTCAGTTAATAACAGTAAATTTATGTGATTAAAGCAAAAACAATGCATTAATTTTTTTATTCGTGCACATCATTTTGACCAGCTGGGTCCAATGAGCAAAACCCTGACCCTGGCCCACCCCACACCTGCTCCAGACTCACTTGCCCATGGTGAGCAGTGGCAGTGGCCGGGTGGAAGCTGTTAATTGGCATGGGGGAAAAGTGAGCCCTCTCCCTCACTAATGCTGAGCCCTTCTTGCTGCAGTGCCCAGAGCCTGCACCCAGCTGCACCAGCAGCTCCTCTCTGCTGCCATCACTGCCACCTCTGGGCTGCCCGCAGGGGCAGCGGTGGCAGTGCCAAGGAGATGCAGGGCGGTTCTGTGAGTGGGCTCTGGGCAGCTGCAGCAAGGAGGGCCAAGTAGCGGTGAGGGGGAGGGGCCACTTTTCCTCTACACTGAGCAACAACTTCTGCTTGGCTGCTGCCACTGCTTAGCATGGGAAGGCGAGTCTGGAGCAGGCACAGGGTGGGCCAGGGTTGGGGCTGTTCACATGGTTCCAGCTGGTCCAGTCTGGCTGGGTGAGTCTGGAGTGGATGCACGGCAGGCCGGGATCAGGACTGGGACTGTGTGCTGTTTGTGGTGGCAGGGTGCATAGGCTCTGGGCTGTTGGGTATAGAGCGGTACTGACTATTGTTTAACTGTGGGATTAAAATTGTGATTCATTGTGACTATCTTTTTAAATCTCACTATTAATTGTGATTAATTTTTTTTAAATTGTTGCTCAGCCCTAATTTTTTTAAGCCCTAAACTTGTGAATGTTTTGAATATTTTACACTTAGATTCAAACTGAATTAACTGACCTGTTCATTTTCTTTCTGGAAAAATAATAAAACTGAAACTTGCACAAAATGGAATTAGACTGTCAGAAAAGTGCCTGTTATGAGTCTCAAGTCTCTGAAGTATTAGAACAGATGAAGCACCTCATATAAATGAGATGGAATGAAAAATATCAACAAGCATTGAAAAGTTTAGGGTTCATGGGAGGTGCAGAGAAAGAAACTAAGGTCAAGATTCCATCATGAAATAAAAAGTCAAGTAAAAACAGATTCGTCCTCAGAACTTGAAACTTGAAAAATCTACTGAAGATAGAGCCAGCTACCCAGTGTATTTCATAGCCTGTGGCTCAAGAGGACAAATACATATATTTGTTATTCAGAAGCATGATTATAGTTACAAAAAACATCATCCATTATTAAGCATTGTTTTAGGCCCACTATGCTTTTGTCTAGGAAAAATTATTGTGGCCAGATAGATTCTCTAATAATTCACTACAGAGTGTTTAGAGAAAAGGTAAACAATACATTAGTTTCCTAAGGGATCTGATTGAACTGTTCAGTAGGAATAATTTATTTTACAAAGGTACTTCTTCCTTTTTCTTCCTGTTTTTCAAGTGTTCACAACAGGGGTCAATGGTTACAAATTAGTTCATTATTTGAAATTGTTCACCAAACAGTTTATATGAAGAATTAAATGCATTTTAGGCCCTTTCTTTGAATATTGACTCTCCATACTTTGTCATTTTTGGTGGTCATCAGACAGTGGTGCTTTCTCCCTGACAAAAGAGTTCTCAAAACCCCAAGTAACTTTCAGTATGATTTCATGAACACTTTCTTTTCAAAGATAGATTCACATAAGCTTTCACAACACTTCCCTTTGCCATGAGAAGTCTTGCAAATAAAATGGTAGGAGTTATCTTGAAGGATGGAGCAATCTGTAAGTACACAGATGAGAGATGAGTTTGAGCTACCCAGGGCGCATCCACACATGTAGGCACGTGCTCTTGCAGCAGCTCAAATAAGAGCAGAACAAATTTGTGCCAGGGATTTTTGGCTCAGCACATGTACCTGAACATATACTTTGGTGTGGGTAAGTTCTGCCACTATGGGCAAATTGACCTTGTCCAGCTCCTTCTGGATCTGCAGCCAGGGGAAGCTGGAGGTTTAGGTCAGCATCTGTGCTGGCCCCAGCAGTATAAAACACTGCCGTACTAAGCAGCTCAGGGCTACCTCCTTTCAGGAGTTTCTGGAGCCCAGCCAGTTGATATCTGGGGACACTCGGCCTCCATGCCAGCTGGAGTACTGCAGCACCCCTGACTTAAAGTGGACCCTGCACCCAATACTCACTGCAGCAGTCTGGCAGCAGGGGCTGCTACCTGTCACCAGCTGCAACAGCTTCTGCCCTCTTGGACCTGCAACCCTTATCTGCATGCCTGACAGACCTGGACAGGGACTACCCAGCCACCTGGGCTGTGGCATAGGAAATGCAGCAGAGCCTCCTGCACCTCTGGGCAAGCTGCCATTGGACCATGGCTACACAGTTGGCCTTCATGTGACACTGCTGCCATGTGTACCCCCTCCCGGCCATCTGGGAAGCTGTTGTCTGGAAGATGTGCTCAGTGTGGTGGCCTGCTTTGAACTGTCAAAGCATGTCTTTCTGGCCCCAAATGGCCACTTCATGTGCCATCTAGCTGGGTCCCTAGTGCCAGCCCTGGGCAGGCTCCTCTGTCTGTGTCCTGCCACTTGCCTCACTAGCAGGAATCCTGGTGTTCCCTGTTTAAAAATTGCAAATTCTCTGATAAAAATTCCCAAATTCACTCTTTAAAATACCAAAAAATCCATGTTCTTCCATGATTAAAATTAAATGCCACTACATATATGAAGATCAATGGATCAGCTGGGCAATTTTTTATTGATATATTTATAATTTTTAAAGCTATTTGGAATCCTATGAGTGCCACGATCAATCTCATAATTTTTTTAAATATCTATAAACTTTGACATTTGCTTTTGGTTTTTTTTAACAGAAAAATAGAGCTGCCTCTGTCCCCTTCACTCACCAGGTTGTAGTGCACTGAGCAGCACTGATGTGCTAGTGCCCTGCACCTGTTCTTGCCCTTCACTCTCAACCTATTGCCCCCTCCTTTCCTGTCAGTCCTGACCTGCAACTCCTGCCTGCCCCCACTAGCTCCATCCTGGCATCAGCTCTGTCCTAGCACCAGGACATGGGTCCAGCTGCAGCTGTCCCACCCACTGCTTTGCGGCTCTGAGCAGGTGGTGCTGGGTGCCAGGTGGCTGGGGCCGTGCCGTGGCATGGGGTGGGCTCTGTGAGCAATGGCTCTGAGTGCCGAATGGCTGCTGCTGTTGCAGGGGATCCATACCCCCTGAGCAGCTCCCCCCACACAACCCTCTCGCACCCATAGTGCCCCCTCCCCACATGCACCCACAGCTCCTCCACCCCCATGTCCCTACTTACCAGGGCCGATGGCTGTGTCCAGGTCATGCCACAGCCTTGCTGCACTGCTGCTCACCCCGCACACTGAGGAACTGTGTTAGGGCAGCAAAAGCACCATAGAGATGTTCTGGAGCATCTCTCTGGAGGACCTTGCCTCCAGTTGCCTCAGGGCATATTTCTGGACCATGCCTTGCCCCACTTTTTTTCCACAGGTTTTTTTTTATATACTTGCATTTCCATGTATCAAATTTAGAGTGTGCTAATATGCAGTGCGGGAAATGTTTTTCCATTCCCAGAGTGCCTCTTGCAACATCTCAAACTGCTTTGAGATGTCACAATAGACACATGCACACTCATCTGGACGCACTCCAAGTGCCCATTAGTGTCCTCCACTTGTGCCTTTGAGTTAGCAGAAAACTTCAAACCACCATATAACAATTTACAAATTATTATAATGACTGGAAGTAAATCTATAGGCTCTCACTTTAGGATTTCAGATGAATGATTGAGGTTAAAAACAAAAGACATTTAAAAAAATATATATAAATAAGGACCTACCTAAGTGGGGTGCTGAGCCATTTTCCTGGGCATTTTATGGCAGTCCTGTCGCTTGTCCCTTACTGGCCAAGAGGCCCTGTGGGCCCTGCTTTCACCACTGAATGGCAGACAGTGTTGCACTTTGTGCAGACCCCACCTCATTACTGATTGATAAGACGGCCCCAGCAGCGGAGAAGGGAGGAGGGGGTGGCCACCAGCTGACCTACTCCCCTTCATGCTGCTTTGCCAGTGAGTGCTTTCCCCTCCAGTGGGCTGTGAGGCCAGGCAGCAGCAGCTGTGAGGGGCGCAGGTCCCCAGTGGGGAGCTAGCATTTTATTTTTAGTAAGTTTTTATTTTGGGGGGAGGTGATTCTTCAGGAAATTGTGGCAAATACCATTTTTCAGGCAATCAAGGAAACTGCCATTTTTTGTGGTTTCCACAGAAATCTCAGAAGTGGTATTTAAGTGAGTCCCTAGATATATAAATAAAGATTATTTGGAGATAACATATCAGTTACTGTTTTTCAAAATATTTTCTCAACTTCTAGCACCAAAGATTTAATATACTGTTCAAGTATGTATTGTTTAGAAAAGTTCCATATGATTTAGGCTTTCAGATTATGCTTTGGGCTTTCAGATTATCCTATTACACACTAGATGCCATCAGATTTCATTTAGAACAACTCCTCATGTTTAAAATGCATGTTATTGGATGTTCTCATAATCCCTCAATGGAATTTCAGCCCTAATATTCAAATATTCATGATTTAAATTGTGGCTGGGAGTGCCAGTCATCTGCTTGGTGGTCCCCACCTAGGAAGCACACTGCAGTGAAGGTGGTTAGGACAAAGGACCAGTCAACTGGCACTCTCAGCCATGGGAACACACTGAAGCAAAGGGGTCCAATGCACTTTTAAGGCTGGGGACACTATTCAGCTGATCAGTGCTGGCCACACATTCAGTTTAAGATGTGATGAGACCCAGCCACATAGTTATTACACATTTTATGTAATAATGCTGTGTCTTATTCTCTGTTTTATTGCACTATTAATTGCATGAAGTGTGGCCAGAATACTACTTGAAAAATAATTAACTGGTGACTATTTAATTCATGATTAATTTACTCATCTTCTAATCGAGTAAATATGGTATAACTAATTACTGGAAGATACAATGGCTTAGTGACTGGCATTCTGGGATCTGTATTTACAAAGTACAGAAGCCTAAGGCTTTATTAGGAAGCCATAGTCCTTGTCATCAAATGTCTTGCTGCTGTTTAGTATGGCATGGAAAATAATTTGGGCTATGTTGCTTGCTTGTTTATTTCCACTTCTTTTCCTTAAGGTGGAGATGATAAGTAACAACTTTTTTTTGTTGTCATCTGACTGGAACACTTGGAGCTTTTTGGTTTTGTTTTACAGACTGACCAATCCACTCAATCTCTTTGCTACATCTGCGAGGCTTTGCTGTAGTATGCTCAGAAAAGTACCCAGTCCAATTTATGGCACTAATGGAGTCAGCTAGTGTTCTGTCTTTGATCTTTATAGAATATATTAAATACGAAAGAGCTATATGGGCATGGTGAAGCTCAAAATGTATTTATTTAACATCTTTATGATAGAAGCTCTGGCAGGGCTCTGGTGGCTTCTGAAAAAATAAGGGCCATTAGATGACTCATAAATTATGTAATGCTATATTATCTACTGAGAATATAGGGTTTTTCACAGAAAAATTGCAGCTTTTTCTTAAAATTAGAAACTGCAAATACATTTGTCTGAAAATTGCAACTCAGAAATTCTGTAATGGTCCTCCACATGAATCGGAGTTCAGGTGCCTCTTCCCATTCTCTTTCAGGGACCAAACTCTCTGATTTATTTGACAAAAATCACTATAGTTTCCCCTTTTCATATTAGTCCAGGGCATCATGGACCCGTTGGCCATAATTCATAATGACAGATGGTTGGAAGATAAAATCAATGACATTCATAAGAAAAAAATAAGATGCATTTTAACAATGAGGGCAATTGTCTACTGGAACAAATTCTACTAGATTCTCTCATTAAGTTTTCAAATCAAGACTAGATGCCTTTCAGGAAGATATGCTTTAATCAAACACCAGGCCTATTATTCAGTAGGTCATGCAACAAACAGATCTAGTGCTCCCTTCTAGCATTAGTCTTTACATTAATAATATTCCTATAGCTCTGTAGGCATACTCACACTACAAAATTAAAAACCTAGCATAAAGTTTAAATTTATGTTAACAAAGATCTTCCAAAGGTGAGGCCAAAACAAACTACTCTCAACTCACACCATCACATACAAGGAAGTCCCCATGACTGCATATGCCTGAAAAAAATCAACAAAACCAGATTGTCAGAGGAAACAGCAACACAGATTTAAGGCCCCTGGCACATGTTACACATAAGTTGTGAATAACCAGTTAATCATGTTTTAAGTTATAATTTGGCAACACGTTAAAGCAATTAATACTGTCATAAAACAAGGACTAAGCCAGAAAGCCACAAAAATTTACACACACACACACACATGCAATAACTGGCTGCCTATCACATCATTAACTAAACATGTGGTCAAGAGCACCACCGTGGCTGGGAGCCCTGCCAACTGAGGGGGCTCCCAGCTGCAGGAGCTTACTACTTGCTGGGGCAGTGAGGACACTTCTCCATGTACTCTTGGGGGGGTGGGGGTGGACAGTGCTTTAATTAGAGTGGCTCCGAGAGTCGCTCTAAGTAAAGCACTATAGTGTCTGCTGTATTAGCATCCCTGTGCTTCAAAATGGTGGTGGGGTGCTTAAACTAAAGCTCATTCAATGAGCTTTAGATAAAGTACCTCCATTGCCATTTTTAAGCATGGGGACACTGATACAGAAAACACAGGAGGCTGCCGGAGCCCAGTAATCTCATGCGCCTCCAGCCTCAGTTAATCAAGTCTGTTCTAACATGCTGTAATTACAGCACATTGGAGTAGCCTCCACACTCATGTACAGGCACCCAAAGAGCCTGGGATTGTGACCCTGGGCTTCCTATGCACCTTCAATGTGTGATGGGATCTGACTTGTGATCCCACAGTCATGCCTCCTGCCAAGCACACATGGCATTGCAGAAAGTGCAGTTGTATGGACTGTGCACCAGATCCCATTGTGCCTTTACCTGCATGTCTGCTAGGAGTCAGTGGACTTCCTCCTTCCTCAAGATATTTAAACCTGTTATATCAGAAGCTTGCACCATGCAGGCAACTGAGGAAGAGAAGGACTTCAGTGTATCATTTTATCACAGAAAAATTATGAGCTGCCGATATGATCCGTCTGGAAAGTGGCAAATGAGATCTTAGAATCTACTAAGTTGGGAAGTAGTAATAAGGAAGTACTAGTGCCATTAAGCTTGTACTGGTATGCTTTGGTGAAACTTCATCTGAAGTACCGAGTATCTTTCTGGTCACCCATCATCAAAAAAGATTTAGTCAAACTGAAAAGGGATTACAGAAGGTCTACTAGGATAATCAAGGGAATGAAGAACCTAAAACACGAGGGAAGGTTAGGAAAGATAAAAGATAAAAACTGCTTAAATATGATTGGAGGTAAACATCAGGGACAGAGAAAAGCTATTTAAACTTAAGGATAATAATGGCAGTGGAATGAATCGGTATAAACTGTCTGTTTTTATGGGTATACATTTAGGTGGAAAATTAGAAGAAATTTCCTAGCAGACTATTGAATATCTAGATACCCTTCTACTTAAAGTAGTAGGACCAGAAAACCAACTGCTTTTAAGAGAGACCTTGATAAGTTTATGAAAAGGATTATATGATACGGTGCCTGCAATAGCAGAGAATTGTACTAGATGAACTAAGAGATCATTTTCAGTCCGGCATTCTTATAGGATGATGACAAAGATAAATAATATTTTTAATCAAATCTTAGTGCTTGCAGTCATGTTTAGATTGATTCATTTCCAGGTCAATGGGGAACTTAAGGGTTGTTTCCTGAATTCCCAGCACTGCCACTGGCTTTTGATGTGTCTTTACTCAAATCACATAGACACAGTTCTGAAAAAGAAGCATTTTGGTAGTTTAAATAGGACTTAGATTGAATTTAGACACCTGAACTCAAGGCAGAGAGTCATAGAATACCTTCCAAATCCTGTGAGGCATCTGAGACTCACTACAACACTTTTTTTTTTTTCCTAGAAAACTTACTTGGGTAACTAAAATTCAACTAGTGTGCATACCTAGAAGTGCTGCCATTATGACTGAGACAAATGTTTTAGCCCCAGGCTCATGTCTTGGGTCATCTGGGATTCACAAGTTAAGTTTTGCTGTGCCTAGGTCCCTAGGGGGAACTGATCCAGTAGGAGTGCGCAGAGCATGCCTAGAACTGACTTGAGGTACAGACTTCAGCAGCCACAGCTACTGCAGTGGCCGGCGTATCTGTGACAGGGAAGCATGGTGGAAGGGAGTCTAGGGAGAGCATTGCTCATGTGGTGGTGGTAGGAGGGGGAGAGATCGACACTGCTCAAGGTATGGGGAAGTTGTCCAGGGGAAACCCCGCAGGTTGGAGATCCCACAGTATACAGCATACAGGCTAGAGACTCACATGGCATGTGGCCCTAGTTAATCAGAAGTGGACTGGTCTGTTTCAGAGCATAGTGGTTAAAGCCCCTGAATTCAATGCTCCCCTGAGACTGTTGAAATCCATGTCTCTTACCTCCTAGGAGAGTGTCTTAATTACCAGGCTAGGCTAAGGTGTGTGTGCATATGTTTGTGTGCGGAGCACTGCCACACCTCCTAGTGAAGCAGAGCTACCATATATCTCAAGCTACAAGACGCCTTAGGAAAGAAGGAGAGCAAGCAAGTGGTGGTATTCTATTCGGTATCCCAGTGATGATGATAGGGGAGTCCTAGGTTGTCGTCACTCCTTCCACTCCTGTTTATGCCGTTCATCTAATGACTCTTTATATTAAAGAGTGCATTCTGAACACAAGCCAGGTCTCCCCACTCTCAGAATAATGCCTCGGCCATAGTGTCGTGCCCTCTTTTCATTTTTCTCCTTCTGGCCCTATGAATCTTGAACAGAACTTGTTAAAGCTATGTGCCACTGTGCGGAAAAGCAAGGTTTTTTGGGGGGGGGATAGCTTGTCTTCGATTAACTGCATGGTTGGGATTTAGTTAGACATGCAGCATTACTTGAATTTGAAAGTTTGTCTAACTTAATATCAATCGTGCTGTTTGTCCAATAAAAAGATATAACCTAAAGAAATTCCTGCCTCTCACATAGTTCCTCAACTATCACAGCCACATTATCATCCTAACACTACCATTATGCAGAAAACAATACAAAATTCATGGGGCCACAAGAAGAACAAGTGTGATTATGATTCTCTAGGAGCCTTCCATATACTGAGCCTATATTGCACTCTATGTTATGGCAACTAGAAATAAGAATTTTGTGATTGTGACTCCTAAATCCTTTGTTTAGATGAATATCTTAACCTCTGTGGGTCTCATTCACTTTTCCCCCCACCCCCACCCCCTGCTCTGTAAGGACAGTAATCCTTTCCCTACCTTACCTTTCTTGTGTATTTGGAATGTAACCTCTTCAGAGAAAGGTCTACCTCCTACTATAGGTCTGAGCAACAACTAGCAGGCTAGTGATTCCTATAATGATTCTTAAAAAGTCTCTAGTAAAACTGTCAGGGAAAGAAAATTCTACATTAATAAATCTCTTCACCTTTTTGACCCTGCCACCCTAATTCAGCAAGAGAAAATACAGGTCTTCATCAACTATAGTGTTTCTTGTCTTTATTAACCATGTTATGGTAAAATATATTAAGCAGCAGTGATATATTTTACCAATTTGTTGTTATTTTTAACAAGAAGAAATGATGGCTTTTCCACTGGAGCATAAAGGGTTTTGCCTTAAAACTAACTGATATATTAAAAATAATTAAGCAATAATATTTAAAGCTCATTATGTAATTTTAAATTCTTTTCCCTTTTTTTTAGTTTTGATTTCTCATGAGACACTGCCTAATTCTAGAGTAATAGCTTTTAGCATTAATGAACTCAATTCTACTACCAAAGAAGATGACTGTTAGAAAGATACCAGTAAGTTCCTAATTTCCAAATTAGCTGTGGATCACTCAGTGCATTTAAACACACAGAATATAATTATGTCTGTTAATAAGTAAAGATATTTGTGATCATACCAATATCTGTTAACTAAATATATGGATCAGAGTGTGCTTATTCATGCTTCATTTCAAACTGTTCGGTTCCATTAAGACAATAAATTTAAGGGGAGAGAGGGGATTATCTTCTCCACAGTTTAAATTATGTTATGTCTGAAAATATTAATACTCTTTGAACATCAGTAAAGAACACATTTCTCCTTTGCTTACATCTGTTAACTATAAATTTTTCCTATTATTTTAACCCTGTTTAATTTGATTAATATATTTGAGGATACACACTTGTATTATGCAAAGGGATACAATTCAGCTCTGCTTAGAGATCCTCTGAGATGATTCTTGCCTGCCATACATTTCCTGGACCATCATGGCTACAACAGCACCCCAACCTAGCCCTTCCATTGACTTCATTGGCTGTTAAATCAGACTTTATGGGTGAGACCCTCAAAGGAATTTAAACAACTAAGTCATGACTGAAAAAGACATCGAAATATCTTTGCCAATATGGTCCTAAATTACTATCCATTTCATCCACAATAAATGAAGATCTGCAGGGAAACAGTGACCTGGACTGATCAGCTCAAGAGACATTTTATAATTAAAATTGTGTACAATGGACAAACATGGAGTTATAAAGTCATGAGAGACAGAAACCTAGAAAAATCAGATTTTTTCCTTGAAACTGTTGATCCTGGGTTTGGGTTTTTTTGCTTCCTGTTTCATAGATAAACCTCTCTCTCTTTCTCTCACAAAAACTTTAAAAATAATTCTTGAGACAGATGCTCATAATATTTCCTAGCTTCCACTTTTTCATTTAACTAAACAAATATAAAAATATATTCCTCTGGCCATACCTTAATAGTAGGGGGGGGGTGTGTGTGTGTGTGTGTGTGTGTGTAAAATAGCCAATTACTAACCAAGAAAAGTATAATTTAAATTTTCCCTTTTCCTAACAACCACTACCAACATGCTGTCTAAAGAAGTCCCTGGCATCCTGCATGGCAGGCAGTAAAATCGTTTTCATGTGTGGACCACGCATTTTTTAAACTATACAATTTAAATGGATAAATTATATGGTGCATAGCTCATGGGCTAGGGACAGAATGTATGTGTAAACTGGTATAAGTGATTGGAAATTAGTCTAAACTTGTAACAGAACAGAATTTAATGCACATAGAAGAGCCTTCAAAATGGCCAAACCTAGTTTAAGATAGACTTGGATGGATATAGCGTCAGACTTTACTGATTTAGGTTAAACTGGTCTATCAAACTTCTGTCCCAGATCTCATAGCAAATCACTTTAGTTGCTTGTCTTCTGGCATCCCAAGCTGCCTTGTGGCCCCCTGCTAACCCACCTCTTGCAGAGCAGCAGTTTAAGCCTCTGTTCCCCTCACCTGATACAGGCTGGCCTGGCCCTCAGGCTTTCACAGAACTGAGGTAGTAAAGCCTCTGCTCCCAGCCTGCATTTGTCAGCTGAGCTGTGGGGGCCCTTGCCCCTACCCCACCCTCTGCACCGAGCCAGAGCCACGGGGGGCAGGGAGGGAGGAGATGGACATTTTGGAGGGCTTTCTCCCTTCCCCTGCTAACTGGCTCAACTGGAGCTGCATTTCCCAGTTGGAGGGGATGGGATAAAGCCCCTTGTGGTGCACCCTCCCCCAGCAATTGTGGCTGGGTTGGCAGAGGCCAAGGTGGGGTGGGGCATCTGATTTCCCCTCAAGCTTTAATCCATTTCGCCTCGGGCTTTTAAATTCTCTGTACTTACCCATGGTGTTCAGTGTATCCTGAATGCAGAAAATCTCTGCCTTAAGCAAACCATGTTTTTAATATGTTCATTGCTGACATGTATTCAGTTTGTATCAGATAAGGCAGTTTAAATGTGCTCTGATGATAATTGCTCTTCTCTTGGTTTTATAAGGCATGTGCAGTTGGGTAGAGGCATAACTAAGAAGTTTTGATCATTGACAGCAGCCATTCTTGTATGCCCTCTGAGATGGTGCTCAGAACTAGTACTCTACTTACTCACCTGTAGTTTCTCTACTGAGGTTAGGAGTTCTGGGGGATTCTTTTAAAGAAAACACTAGGACATTTAATTGAAAACTTAAGTTCAAAAAATACTAAGGTTTCATGGTTAAAATTTAGAGAATGCCAAAGTTAAGCATGCATATGTGAACTTATTTTTATCCCTTGGTTAATTAGTATCACAATACAATATTTTACTCTGAGTTTACATGCTCTAGCTCAGATAACATATCACCATAAAAACTGTGTTTACTAATGAGTGAGGTTGCATCAGAGACTTCAAATTTGCCCAAGTGCTTGAGAGCATGAAAATAGCAAGGTAATGAAAAGGTGGGTGCATCTACACAAGACGTTCATTGTGGAGCAGACTAATTAGCTCCACCGCAAATGTCTTGGCAGCTACACATTCCCTATTAGGCTGCAGGAATCTAATAAACTCTGCAGCAGGCTAGTACGTGTAAGTTCAAGTACTTGCCTGCTGCAGAGTTTTGTACTCTGCAATCCTGCACATGTAGATGCTGATGCAGTTGGCTGGGGCATGAAGATGCTTCAGTGCCGGTGCTGCCTGCTGGCTAGCCCTACACTGAAGTACCTTTGTGCTCCAGCCAGCTCCTCCACAGCACACTGAGCCCAGTCAGAGCAGCCCTGGGCTGGATGGCTGACTCCAGGTCCCTTGCCCTCCAGGGCTGCTCCTACCCAGCTCAACATGCCGTGGTCCTGAGTGCACATTCAAACAGTGGGCCTGGAAGCAATAAACGCAGACACAATAAGCACTGGAGTTTATGCTTCACATTAATTGCACATGTACCGGAACTCATTATCTACCGTTCCATCACCAGCACTATTGTTGATAATAAGAGAGGATTAAGCAAGGAGATCTAACCGAGGAGAAGGTGTAAAAATGTTTATAGCCATCAAAAAGTTTGCATGGTACTCTTAACATCTTTATTTTGCTTCAATATCATAAGGCAGTTTAGTTATGTTAAGGAACACTAAGGTGTTATTCCATGTACCAGAATAAGATATTATTTCAAGTTTATATTTATTTTAAATTGTATTTAGTTATTTAAATGCACTACCATGCATAATATACCCAGTAGTCTTTTAGACATTTTCAAATAAGAAACATATTCATTATACTTTTATAGAATAAACCACCTATTTATATATTACCATATTACTTTCCACGTTTTTAAATTGTTAGTTGTTTGGGGGGAGGGAGGGAGCAGTGTTCTTCATGTCTATATGCAAAAAAATTATTCCTGGCACCAGAAAATGATGCCATCTGTTCTTTTTCATCGGGGCACAGTGCAAGCATTTTGATTTAGCTCTACCAGTGGACTCAGATTCAAAGAACAGAATATTCTCTTGATGCATGCAGTCATTTCTTGTAAACATATTTTTAAGTTGTCCAATTATTACTGTCTACTTTTCCTCTGTGGGGTATCCCAGGCACCAAAGTATATGCTTCACTTTCTCCCATATGAATTCTGAAATCAACCTTGGCATATGCTAAGGGGTCCCAGTCTCCTAGAGGAGGAAAATCAGGGTTCATTTGAGGAATATTGTATCGATCCCCCAAGCCCTAAGGTACTTCCTTCCCTACCCTTCTTTTCCCTAAAATGGGGAGGTGTTATTTACCACTTCACAGTTGTTTACTGGAAATAATTTTCTCAGTACAGTAAATAATTGGAATTTCAGCTAGAAACAGTATATTGATTCATAATACAAGCAGACCATGTCATTGTCAGGCAATAAATATATGCTATAAAACCTAAATGAGAGTAATAGCACCATACATTATCAAGATACATGTTATAGATGTAGAGTAGCCTTTGAAGAAAGAGTTTTTATTGTTCATATACACAGTACTCACCAAAATCAAAGTCTGTTGATAATAGTGTCATAAAGTATCAGTGTATGTGAAGTCCATCTCAAAGCAAACTTTCCGGTAATAAATATGTCATGCTGACAGGTTACTGGTTTGTTTGTCTGGTTTTTTTACTATATTTAACATTATCCCTGGGAAGAAGAAAAACACCGCTTTCTTCTCAACATTTCATAATTCAGAATAATTTGCTCCAACAATCTCACTGCATCCTACCTGGAAATATATTACATGCATTATTGCATGAGGGACAGGGAGAACTCTTGCGTTGTCAGGATGGTAATTTAACTGGTCCTATTAGGCGTTTCTCATTTCCATTCCTGCCATTAGTTACAATTACCAGCATGGACTCCTGGAAGGAAACCAGTTCTAGTAAATGAGATTATTTGCATGAGTTAGGCGGGGAGAATTAGTGAATGAATTTTTCTTTTTTTCTCTTTTTCTGATGACATTAAAAAAAACCCTCTGATGTTGGATCTCAGTACATAATATAAATCACTTTTGGGCTATACACTCTATGATATTGTTGAAAAGCTCTTGCTAATTGATAAGCTGTTGTTACATGGTAGCTTTCCTCATTAATTTAAATGATCTGTCATTTACTTCCAATATAAAAATTAGAGAAGAACATGAACATATTTGGAAATAAACACTGATGAGTAATATTGTCAACACACTAAAATGCTGAATACAAACTTGAGGAACAGAGAAGATAACCAACAAAGAAAAGGTGAAAGTGATCTTAAATTATGCTGATTATGAAGCAGAGAACTGGATACAGATACAGACACAGATATGAAAATAAAGAACTAGAAAAAAAAGATGTGTAGCGTGAAAGGCTACAATTTATATTGGACAGTTGAGTATGCAAAGAGAATGATTTAGAGCGTGTAATCTTGCCCACTGGAACTGGAATGTAGCTACTGCTTCAGTTTTCCTTATCTATTTTTCTGAGTACTTTAGCTTCATATCATATCAAATTGCTTTTAGGTATAAATGAAGGTTTAATACAAATGAACAAAAATAAATGCAAGACCTATTGCTAATTTAACCTCTTTACCCTTCTAGGAAAGAACCCCAACCTCCTTGTTTTACTTGTGGGTCCAAATTCTACATCCATTTCTTGCTCTGCTATTTCAAACGTCTCTGAAGTCTTTTTTCACCCTTAAATCAGTGAAGAAGAGAGATCCTCCTTACTTTTATAAATTCTGCTGGGGACAATGCTAAGCTTGAAGATCCATCTGTCTTTCAGCCCCTTCTTCCTTATGTTGCCTAGAATCAATTCCTCATCTTATTGTGTTATGTCCAGACCACAAGCAAGAATGGGTGAAGAAACCATTTCCTCCAGCCTCAGACAAAGTCTTCAAATCTTTGCCACTTCAGGAGAAATTTCCCTCTACCAGCCTTCTTCGTGGTCTCATTCATAGGTTCTCTTTGCCTTAGTTAAATCACTCACTACAGACATTGTTCTAATATGGTCTCAACTAACTTACAAACAAAAAAGATTTTTAAACAGATACCCTTCGATAACAGAGCTAAAGCTTTTATAGGTGAATTCTATTTCACTTTATATGTTTAGATTACAAATTATTAGCTGTATAAATGTCCCAAAATGCCACTTCTATGGAGGTAGTAATTTTATTATCTCTGCAGTGTGGATGCATAAGTGTGTATATATAGCTAGAACATGCACTGAAGGCTATGTATGTGCACCCATTCAAACTATGAGAAATGTACACAGCCATGAATAGACAGTGTATTAAATGCCTGAAGAGGTGGTCCTCCTATATGTATACATATTAGCTGATTGGTTATAGAATCATAGAATCACAGGATTATAGAAAATTAGGGTTGGAAGGGATCTCAGCAGGTTATCCAGTCAAACCCCCTGCTCAAAGCAGGAACATCCCCAACTAGATCATTCCAGCCAGGACTTTGTCTAGCTCAGCCTTAAAAACCTCCAAGGATGGAGATTGCACCACCTCTCTAGGTAACCTGTTTCAGTGTTTCAGCACCCTCCTAGTGAGAAAATTTTGCCTAATATACAACTTAAAACTCCCTTGCTGCAACTTGAGACCATTGCTCCTTGTTCTGTCATCTGCCACCGCTGAGAACAGTCTAGCTCCATCCTCTTTGGAACCGCCCTTCAGTAATTGAGGACAGTTATTAAATCCCCTCTCAGTCTTCTCTTCTCCAGACTAAGTAAACCCAGTACCCTCAGCCTCTCCTCAGAAGTCATGTGTCCCAGCACCTGAACCATTTTCATTGCCCTCCGCTGGACTCTCTTCAACTTGTCCACATCCTTTCTATAGTGGAGGGTGCCCAAAACTGGACACAATACTCCAGATGTGGCCTTACCAGTGGAAAATACAGCAAAATAATTACTTCCCTTAATCTGCTGGCAGCACTTCAACAAATGCAGTTCAGTATGCCATTAGCCTTTTTGGTAACAAGGACTGGCTCATATCCATCTTATTGCCCACTGTAACCCCCAGGTCCTTTTCTGCCTAGCCCATCAATCCACAGGCTGTAGTGGTGCATGGAATTGTTCGGTCCTTAGTGCAGGATTTTACACTTGTTCTGATTGAACCTCATGAGATTTCTTTTGGCCCAATCCTCCAATTTGTTTAGGTCACTGAATCCTACCCTTACCCTTCAGTGTATCTACTATATGCCAGGGCTTAGTGTCATCTGTGAACTTACTGAGTTCATAAATGATTTGAGCTTTAGTCTGACAGCAGCTTTATATTGTATGGGAGATACAGGCTGGCTAGCTAATTTTATTTGTGTTAAGTATGTCTTTATCAGACTGTCAGATAAAGACAGTCAACTCAATGTAAACTATTTGCAGTATAATCTCAATTTTGTCAAACTTTACTAGCATAGTAGAACTACCACAGGCAGTGTTTTTTGATGTTCAAGCATTTTAATTTGGATAAAACATGAAACTTTACAGCCAGTGTGGTTATCTGTACTTGGTTTATTATTAAGTGAAGAATGTAACAGATGCTGTTATTCTTGAAAAACAGTCACAGTCACTTGACCAGAGTCACTTGAAGAGGGACACACAGAATCCTTGAGTCTCTCAGCCTTCTAGGATAGTGTAATAGTTTGCCAAATGATGTTGCCAATATTTTTTATGTGATAGAGCTTGGCTGTAAAAACTGGCAAAGCCAGGACTTTAAATCAGTGCCAGTGTCTCTGCAGATAAGTGTTCTATTCTTTGCTTAACACCAGAATGATTTTCCTGCACATGACAAACACAATGACTTGCTTCCCCAGTAAGCAGCAGTGTCATGTTTTCCCAAGATGACAATTTTATTTGAAAGAAAAAACACTTTGGAAATTGGTATCAGTGCTCTGACTCCTAATGTTTATTTACAGATCCCATGGCATTCTTTTGTGAGAGGAGCGGTGTTAACCCCCAACAGGTTGGCCAAATTCCAGTCTAAGTAACTAGATGCTGTTTGCATGAAGCACCCAAGCCATCCTGCTGGACAAGTTATTCCTCACCGCCCCTACTAAAGCCTATTTTTCCTAGTTATACCAATAAAGGGGAACTTCTGTGTTATATACCTCATATGCCTTTAGACATGGCTGCATTTAAGTGATGAGTTATCTCTTCTGTCAACAAGAATGTAAAAAATAATGTAAATCAGGTGGACAACCTATCTCTGATGGCCAGATCCATCGTACCAAGCAATTCAATCCACCCTGTGGAGCTTGGATGTCAACAGCAATTCTGTGGTAGGATAAAATGGTAGAGGAGGCAACAGTCATGTTACAGGCAGTGACCCACCTTCAGAACAAGGTAGACTTATTTGGCCCTCCTCCATTGTTTGATTTTTGTTTGGAAATTGAAGAAATAAAGTGATTTATTCAAGGTAGCAAAAAAATCCCCAAGCATGCACCTATATATCCATTATTCATACAGACAAAAATGTGGATTCACTAATACAGGGGTTGCATACCCCTGGGGGTAATTGGACTGGTCCTAGGGTATACATGTGGGCAGGCAGGAACAGAGTGCTGCCACCTCCCAGGAGCAGGGCCAGGGTGGGGCGAGGGCAGTGGCACCCCTCTGCAGGGTGGAGAAGCTCAGTTATGGTGGCTCCCACTGCCACATACCTGTTGAGCTCGTTGAGCTTTCCTGCTCTGCAGAGGGGCACCGTTGCTCTCACCAAACCCAATGAGCTTCCCTTCCCTTCCCTTCCTCTTCCCGGCCCTTCTCCTGGGAGGCAGTAGCACTCCGTCTCTGCCCACCCATGCACTGTTTCTGCCTCCCCGCTCAGCATCCAGCCTCATACTATTCCCTTCTCTCCTTCTCCCCCATTCAGTGTCCAGCCACTGGGGGGTACTTAGGCTAAAAAAGGTTGAAAACCCCTGAACTCATGCCCCCAAGGTCTGGAACAGAGCCCCCAAGGTCTGGAACAGTCTGCCAGCGGAGGTGGTTCAAGCACCTACATTGAACACCTTCAAGAATAAATTGGATGCTTATCTTGCTGGGATCCTATGACCCCAACTGACTTCCTGCCCTTTGGGCAGGGGGCTGGACTCGATGATCTCCCGAGGTCCCTTCCAGCCCTAATGTCTATGAAATCTATGAAAAAATGGAGTTCTTTTTTGGGGGAGTAAATCTGATCCCAAATGCATACATGTGTAGATGCCTGCACAGGGTGGGTTTACTTTGGAGTAAATGACTCCAGAGTAAATCCATACAGCAGCATTTGCACATCTAAATGCACCCAGTGCTTAGGAGTGTGAATTTTTTGCTAGCTATACACACCCATATGCTATAATTCAATTTTCTTAGTTTTCCAGGCTTTGGCTTGAGCCAGCCCATTAATAAGAACTCCTAGAAATTGAGCTTGATCTTTGCTACTGCCAAACAGTGTCCGGTCAAAGGATTACACATGTATTTGTATGTCCAAATATACAGCTAAGCATACAAATCATAGAACTATGTATATGAAGTAGGAGGTAGAGGCATACTTAATAATAATAGCCTGTAATTTTCTGTTTACTCAGGCACATGAAAGCTTTGTGTTTGTAAATTGATATATTTACAAGATTTGTGAATACAGAAAGATTCTAAAAAGTAAACTTCAATAGAAACAAGTGTGCTATATTCATTTTGTAGTAATTAACATTTACAATGTTGAGCTGTTTTAAAAATCCTTATATTAATCTACAACATTAAATTATATGTCATTATTTTTCTGTTTGTTTTTGGTCATTTTTTGGAATTGGTTTAATATCAGTCAATGATTTGTTATATATAGGTATGTGTTTATATTCCCTGAAAAAAAATAGTGCTTCTTGTATCTGATTCCGCTAATGTAATAAACTCTTAATTTAGGTATAGTCCAGCAGCATTGCTAAACAATTAGCTAAGAACCAATCTAGCATACCCATTCATACCTAAAAATTAATCCATAGTTCTGACTAGGACCCACGTGTATTGCTATACAGGGTAGACTCCAAACTGGGTTAATTTGATGTGACTCCAGTGATTTAAATGTTACTACACCGACTGACACTATGAATTCTATAAATGTTGCATTTGTACCTGATACAGCCTCAGAAGAACAACAACAATATATGTTGCAGTTCAGAAGGATATCCAGTCCAGAAGTGATAAGTTATCTTTAAAAAATCTCAAGGTTTTTCAATTTGTTTTCTTCTGGGGTTTTCTTTTTCTTGTCTTGTTTGTTTGTTTTTTGAGGGGGGGGGAGTCATAGGTTCATAGATTCATAGATTCATAGATGCTAGGGTCAGAAGGGACCTCAATGGATCATCGAGTCCGACCCCCTGCATAAGCAGGAAAGAGTGCTGGGCCTACATTACCCCA
>NW_017728931.1:112700581-112735438 GCF_001723895.1 Crocodylus porosus | reverse complement strand
CCTGCCACGAACCCGTGCTGGTTTCCCCTCAGCATAATTTGTCCTGCTGGGCTCTCACAAATGTGAGCCTTGATGATTTTCTCAAAGATTTTTCCAAGGATGGAGGTGTCCAAAAAAGAGTCCATCTTTTCCATCTTCATAATTGCCTATACAGATCTTATTGCATTTTTTCAACACATTTAATACTCCCTATTGTCTCTCATATTTAACATGGGGAGAGTTTCCAAGTTTCCATTAGCTCTCTATGGGGGAGTTAATTTATTTCATGATCATGGGCTATCTGAAGTACTTGCTGCAGCAGCTGTGGAGGTAGAGACAGCTTCTCTTGTTACCACAGAGGAAGATTTCCCCATGCTTCAACTCCCTTTCACTTTGTCTTTTTGTTCTCTCTGGGCATGTCTACATGAGATACTTACTGTGAGGTAGCCTAATAACAATGCACAGTCAAAAACTGTGCAGATAACCTACTGCTCAGTATTATTAGGCTACTGCACCATAAGTGTCACAAAAAACCATGCACTGGTGCCACTGTGCAGTAAATGTAGTTACTGCACATTCAGTTAGTACTTCATTAAGGAAGTACTAAACTAAATGTGCAGTAACTATGTCACATTAATGAACATGTAGACATGCCCACTGGGTCCAATAAGACAGTGGTGCAGAGGTCTAGGCTATATTCCACTCTTCGATCTGGTGGATGTGTTTCTTGGGGAGAGGACAACAGCTTAAACACATATTACAGAAAGGGACCATCTTATTCAGAAAGCAGAATGTCAAAACCAGATAGAAGGATACACATGGAACTTGGGAGGGTATGTTCCTCCACCCTTCCTCAATTTGCTTTTCTTCTTTGGAACAATTCATGGATACAAAATGAAAGAACATATTTAAACATCAAGTTCCAAGTAATAATTTTCAACTGACAGTTTTTTATAATTAAGCTGGCAAGTCCAGGCTTACTAAAGCAAAGAAAAGGCTGATGGTTGGAGAGACAAGATGGTGGGAGAACCAATCTGCCCCTCCTTCAATGTATCTGCCTCTTTTTAGTTAAGCTTTGTGGATGTCTACATAGCCCATGTTCCATGAATAGGAGAGCCATCATGAAGTAGTCCTACCTGCTCACTTTGTGCTCATTAAATCCTGGAAATGAAGCAATGTATTTTTCCGAGTGAAGCTCTGAATATGCTCCAAATCCCAGGTCTTAGGGTCTCTTTCTCAGACATGCTGACTGGAACAAGCTCATTACCATTGTACCATGACTATATTACCTTGTTTCTGCACTCTTGCATACAGGCAGCAGAAGTGAGTATGCACACTATGATTTGAACAGTGATTCTGGACATGGCACAGAAGCAGTGTAGCTGCGGCCTTTGTTCCTTATGCTGGCAGTGTTCTACCACACTTCAACAGTTTAACTGAGAGTACCATTCACCTTGTGATTAATGCCCTCTCCATTCCAAGAGACAACTTTAATGCCTTGTGGACTGTTATTAGTTGGGTGGCTCATGTCTTAAACCTTTTATAGTACAGCTGTCAAATTTAAATGTACCATACTTGCACTTCTACTTTTTTGTGAGTCTATTCAAAAGGTAATATTTGCTGATTCCATACACTGCAGTATTTTTATTTATTACTGCCTGCTTAAAACTTTAATGAAGTCCATGCTTTTCATTTCTGGAGATGTGTGTTTGCCTGAAAATATTTAGGTCATCATTAATATTACTGAATGTGTTTACTTTTCCTGACTTTCTTGTTTAGCTAACTGCCTTTTCTTGTTTAGCTACTTAGATTAGTCCTCTTACTTCAAAAAGCAAAATATCTCTGCTTTAAACATTTTAGTATGAATAAGGCAAAGACATAATATTTGGTCTTTGGCTTTGTTAAAGAGTGTCATGTTAGATTAAAAGCAAGTACCAGAAAATGAATGCTGAAATCTCCCTGCTACCATTGAGCCAGTGCCCAGTGTCAATCATTATCAGAACAACCTGTGGGTCTTAGACACATCTTTCCTCATCATGGAACTACTTGATCAGAAGTCTTATGAGAACAGGTCTCTTTTTCATTCCAACTACAATACCAAATCCATAGATACTTTCTGTACCAGAGATGGATGATGGATTAATTCCCTGGCAGTTGAAATCATCTTATGAAAGGCTCCCCAGGTTCACATTGAACTTTCTAGCTGGCCTATTTGCTTTTTAGGGATTCAAGAGAAAAACTTCATCACTGTACCATTGTGATAAGATACAGTATGCTGAGAGGAAGTCTAATTAGATTTGACATTTTAATTGGAGAATGATAAATGTCCTTCACTAGACTTTCTAGAACCTGTTCACAGGTGATTGCTTACATAATAGCATTAATCCTCACAGCCCCTAGGTAAGTGCTGAGATTGTTAGCCACAACTTAAAGGAACTATATTTCTTACCTTATCTCACTTATTATGAAAAGCACATATCCTGCTACATTATTTCAATTATTGAACAGGCTACTGTTCTAAAATTAAAAACCATTAATTAATCATGCTTATAAAGGTCCATACACAGTTAACTTTGCAAATAAATTCAAGTTTATTTGATAGGAAAAATGTAGAGGAGAAGAAAGTAAAGAACTGCTTGTCTTCATGAAGGTCAATGTTTGTTGCTTGTTCTTGGGCAATAATTGACTTTGTACGTACCATCATGGCATATTAAGACATATCTGTTCTTCAAATAACTTAGCAGGAAACTTATTTTCCATAACCAGAAGGCCTTAAATCATTAAGATAGCTCTTCTGCAGAGCATTAAATCATATCCTGTGCCCTTCATTGTGACTGTGAATCAAAAAAGAAATGTAATAACATTGAAAGATAGGGCTTAATCCCAACTCTTTTATGACACTTTATACTACATTGGTTGTGAAAACATTTCTATAAACCATTAGCTTGAATCCTTATATTGCTTTGCCATATTCCTCTTGCAGCAAAGTGGCAATGTCCAAGGGAAACGCTGTTATCCTGTTCTGGCTCCTAGCTGGTGTAATGCTGGTGTAATGCAAGTGAAACACAGAGCTACTCCAAAGCCATTCTGAGTCATGCTTAAGACTGAGCTGGCCCCAGAATCAAGGAATATATACAACCATTACACTTACATGGACTTAACTAGAGTTAGTACATTTAAATCCCCATCTGTGAAGGCATTCAGAGGGGTTAAATCAGGAAAAAAAATGGCTACCCTGATCTAATTCAGTTAACCTGAGGGTGAATTGGGTTGGGAAATGGTTAATTTAGCCCATTGAATGCCTGTGCACATTTGGAGCACAGACCTGAGTCTGAAAAAGCCCAGCTGCTTTCTGTAATCCCTAGGCCTGTGCTATTGCTATACCCCACCACCACCATCACAATCTGACTCTGACCAGGCAAATTTTAGCCTCTGGATTCTCCTTTCCCTGGATGGGCAACCCTGGCCTAGGACCCAGAAACTCCCTCCACAGACCCACCAGCCTTTTCTGATCCCACCAACCTCCCTCCCCTCCCCCTGTGGACCTGTTAGCCCTCAAATCCCACCATCATCTCCTCTGACCTTGTCTAACTTACACCAGGTTCCCCATACATATCCCAGCAAACAGCTGTACATGCTACTCCCAGTCTACATTCACACAGCTTAAAGTAAGCCACATGGATGTAGACTAAGTGATGCAAATTGTTGTACTCACCTAAGGAGCCACAGGTGTCTTAATCTCTCCTTTCTCCTTCACATTTAATGAGTATTTTTGCTACCACTGCACTGACATATGCAGATATGTAAACTACTCCAAAATAAGTTAACTTGAATACTGGTAGCTCCATGCCACCATGGTTAGGCTGCTTCTGGTATCTAAGACAGCTCTAAATGAGACCTCGTTTACCTATCTCTGAACTGTGCCCTTTAGATATACCCTTGGTTATTCTGAACAGAACTCAGCTGTAGCTCAGGATATAATCTCAAATTGGTAAAAATTCGAATAATTTATTATCTTATATCACATTGCAAGGAATAATTGTAGTTTATGATCCAGAGCAGCTTGCTTTGGTATCTTTTTAGACTACAACCTCCCTTTATGAAATCCATTGTGATAGAAATAAATGGAGTGCATTTGTTAAACATTAGAAACACAATTGCATTGTCAGAAAATCTGTATGCAGTGAAACCTTTTTTCAATTCTGTTAAATGGTTAAATGGTACTTTAACTGACCAAAAGAAATTCATTTTATTGAGACTGACAATGGCAATTATCCTGTTTATCAGTGAAGTGAAGTGAAGTATGAGACATGCACATATTCTGAGGATAAGGAAGGCTTTTGTATAAGCTACAGTGTGCATACCAATGACTATCTGAAATACAGGATACTAGGGAACAGCTCAAATTGTCAGATAAACTGTTGTAACTCTTTTCTCAAAAATGGGACACCTATTAAATTATATCTAGATTATGACATTCGTAAAACCAGATGACAAAACAAAACAGAAACTCATCAAGGAAAATTATCCTTAAGAATCAAAGTATGATTTACAAAATGTGTCAAAGCATCTTTTATCCATCACACTGTCATATTTCTCCTCTTCTCCCACTCTAAAAACAGCAATAGGTTCAATGGATCCACCTACTAGTAGCAAAAAAACAAAGAAGTAACTCTGAGAGGGTGAATAAGCACTTTGCCCTGAGGCAAAAGTCAGTGGAACTTAGGTCCTTTATCTTAGATCCAAAAAAGGACCCAACATGGAACCTAGGCAGGAGTTTGATATCTTATTACAATAGTCAGTCCTCAAAATTACCACTTAACTCCATAAGCTGCTCATGTCTATGGGCTTCCTCTGAGCAACACTTTTCATCTGTTCTATTTTGATCCTGGCCCCACATACCTTTCCCTTGTGGATGCCTAATGAGCCAATTTCAAAAGATGGGCCGCAATGTTCTAGACATTGCCTGTTCCACAGTCTGGTGGCCTGAATACTTTGTTATGAACTAAGAGAAACAGGTTCAAAGCCCTCTTTGTAACAGGGGCTAGAATTTGGGTCTCCTGCTCTCTGGAGCCATGCTGTTCTTGACTTGCTACTCACAAACAGGGAAGAATTGATGGGGAATACAGTAGTGCAGGGGTTTTTAACCTTTTAAAGGAGTGTACCCCTTCTGGTGGTGGTGGCTGGACATAGAGCAAGGGGCAGAGGGTGGAAGTGGCCAGACATGGAGCAGGGGGTAGCAGCCGGACACGGAGTGTGGGGGAAGGTAAGAGCAGCTGGATACAGAGTTGCAGGGGAGCTATAGTGGTTGCAGTGTGGAGTGATAGATAGATGGTGGTGGCTGCCATGTGTGAGCTCCCCGCCAACACCCGCCTGGCCAGGTGGTACCTTTGAGGCCCACAGAGGGGAGCCACTGTCCTTGACCCCTGCCCCCTGCCCCCTGGCCCTGCTCCTGGGAGGCAGTGGCATGGGGTGGTGGTTGGTGGTGCTCTGTCTCCACTCACCTGTGTGTACCCCCTTCCAAGTACCCCCAGAGGTATGCATACCCTTGGTTGACAACCCCTGTAATAGTGGATGGCAACTTGGGCAGCAGTGACCATGAGATGATTGAATTCAGGATCCTGAGGAAAGGAAGGAGAGATCAGCAGTATAAGGACCCTGGATTTCAGACAAGTAGACTTTGACTCACTAAGGGAACTCAAGGGCAGGATCCCCTGGGAAGTCAGACTGAGGGGGAAAAGAGTCTAGGAAAGCTGGCTTTACTTCAAAGAAGTTTTACTGAGACTGCAGGAACAAACCATCCCGATATGCAGGAAGACTAGCAAGTATGGCAGAAGACCAGCTTGGCTTAGCAGGGAACTCTTCAGTAAATTAAATCGCAAAAAGGATGCTTATAAGAAGTGGAAACCAAATAACTAGGGAAGAATACAAGAGCATTGCTTGGGAATGCAGGGATAAAGTCCGGAAGGCAAAAGCGCAATTGGAGTTGCAGCTAGCAAGTCATGTAAAGGGTAACAAGGACAGTTTCTACAAGTACGTTGGTAGCAAGAGGAGGATCAGGGAAAGTGTGGGTCCCCTACTGAATGCGGGAGGACATTTTGTGACACAGGATGCAGAAAAGGATGAAGTGCTCAATGCCTTTTTTGACTCAGTATTCACAGGCAAAGTCAGCTCCCAGACTACTGCACTGGGCAGCACAGTTTGGAGAGGTGAGCAGCCTTCAGCACTGAAAGAACAGGTTAGGGACTACTTTGAAAAACTGGGCATGTACAAGTTCATGGATCTGAATGGGATGCCCCAAGGGTGCTGAGGGAGTTGGCTGATGTGATTGCAGCACCATTTGGCCATCATCTTCAAAAACTCATGATCAGAAGAGGTCTTGGATGATTGGAAAAGGGCAAACATAGTTCCTAGAAGAATCCAGGGAACTACAGACCAGTCAGCTTCACCTCAGTACCTAGAAAAATTATGGAAGAGGTTCTCAAGGAATCCATTTGTAAGCACTTGCAGGAGGAAATGGTGATTAGGAACAGGCAGCATGGATTCACGAGGGGCAAGTCAGGCCTGATCAACCCAGCTGCCTTCTATGATGAGTTGACTGGCTCTGTGGATGTGGGGAGACTGATTTTAGCAAGGCTTTTGATATGATCTCCCACAGCATTCTTGCAGGCATCCTAGTCTGGATGAATGGACTGTAAGGTGGATAGAAAACTGTCTGGAGCACTGGGCTCAAAGAGTACAAATCAATGGCTCAATGTTTAATTGCCAGCCGGTATCAAGTGGAATGCCCCAGCGAACGGTCCTGGGGCTGGTTTTATTAGACCCCAACCTCATGTGGCACCCAATGACTAGGGAGTTGATGATCTAACTGCTCATGAATCCTGTTACTCATTAGCCAAAGCAAGCAGGGAGCAAACACCAGCGCACATTGCTCGTAACAGCTTTATTCAAATAGAGACAGCTTTGGACAAAGGTCCCAAAAAACCAACAAACCAGGGATCTACCCTGAACAATAGTTCTTTCCATAGTTATACACCTTGGTTCATGCTCATTAACATTCACTCCACCCTTGTTCCTCATTTGGTTCCATCCATATTTCCTCCCCTTTCAAGCTCTGCCTCTGTTTACTGTTTACTTTATTAGCATGGTATTGCCTATGCATTTCATTCATTTACATGTCTCTCTGCTAAGAGAACATGTCTAAGACTTTGATCCTGTTTTCTCCTGGTCAGTTGTAGTTTCTTGCTGGTTCTTTCTAATCGTTTGCTAATTTCAGCACCATCTCCAAGGCTGTACTACTGCTTTATCCCCTAACAATAGCCGCTGGTCTGCATACTGTTCTTACACAATAAACCGTGCATCCTGCACACTATCCCATTGTTAGGAAAGTGCTTACTTAAGCATTTGCAAAGTTATTTTGAATTTATCAGCCTGCCTTGTGACCAGCAGCTTTTGCTGAGACACATATAAAAGCCTTTATTCAGCTGCACATCCAGTGCTCCCCAAAATCCAGGTTTTGTTCCATTTCTTCATCAACTACCTAGAAGATGGCATAAAGTGCACCCTCAACAAGTTTGCAGATGAAACCAAGCTGGAGGGAGAAATAGATACGCTGAAAGGCAGGGCTAAGATTCAAAGTAACTTAAACAAATCGGAAGATTGGGCCAAAAGAAATCTCATGAGGTTCAACAAGAACAAGTGAAAAGGCCTGGACTTAGGACAGAACAATCCCATGCACCATTACAGGCTGGGGGATGACTGGGCAGAAGCTCTGCAGAAAAGGACCTGCAGGGTTACACTGGACAATCAACAATATGAGCCAGCAGCATGCCCTTGTCACCAAGAAGGCTAATGGCATACTGGGCTGCACTGGTAGGTGTGTTGCCAGTAGGTCAAGGGAAGTGATTATTCCCCTCTATTCAGCACTAGTTAGGCCACATCTGGAGTACTGTGTTCAGTTTCGGGCCCCCAACTTCAGAAAGGATGTGGAAAAATTGAAGAGAGTCCAGCGGATGACAGCTATAGTAGCCAGGTAGCTGGGGCGCATAACTTATGAGGAAAGACTGAGGAAATACCTGCACTTATTTACCATATTGTTCTATAACATGAGATAAAGTGTCACCAGCTCACAAGGCCAAAGAGTGGGAGGATGGAGTTTTCTGGTTTGGGGGAAACAGATCAAATTATAAGGACACTGATAAAGCCCCAAATTAGGAGGTAGGCATGTGATAGTTTTATGAAAATGGGATTTTGGCTGGCAGCACAAGATGCGTGCATTGTGCCAAACACAGAGAGACCAATCAGCAATAGCCGTGGATGAAAAGTCATCAGGAGAGAAGGAGAATACAAAAGAATGACTGTGAAGCAGCAAAGGGTCCCTGCCCCTATCCTCATCATCCTCTCCACCTGGGTCCTCCTCCTTCCTGAAAGGGTCCCTGGGAGGGGTTCCCACCCCATCCTTGTCTCCTGGGAGGGGTCTTCAAGACCACCATGGACAGAGGGCACATCATAAGCCCATCTCATTCACCCCACTGGGGGTGGTGGCCTTAGCATCCCAGCTCCAGGCTGTTGACATGCTGACATATGGCATCTGAGAGAGAGCCTCAGAGTGAAGACTGCATCCTAGCCAGATGTTTCTTGACCTCGATGAGAGCCCTAGTATTGGTAGCTATAGAATTGCATGATTGTTTGTATTGTTCTTTTCTGTTTTAATTCTGTATCGTATCAGTAAAGTTGCCTATTATTGAATGGAAAGGTCATGGTTGGTCTGATGTGGGTCAAACTCCCAGTAACAAGGCATCTGGGTCCTAAATCCAGAGCCATCCACAGGGGCTTCTTTAATTAGAGTAGCTCTTAGAGCTACTCTAATTGAAATGCCCCCAGAGTCATGTGTATCAGCATCCCTGCACTGAAAAATGGCAGCGGATGCACCTTAACTAAAGCTCATTGAGCTAGCTTTAGTTAAAGGGTCCCTGGTGTCATTTTTCAGCATGGGAACACTGATAGACATGATGCTGGAGTGTGCTAGAGCACAGTAATTACCACATTCCAGCAGATTGAAATAAGTCTGCTCCAACATGCTGTCAGCATGTCAGAGCAGCCTCATTGCATATGTATAGACACTAAGGCTGTGCAAAATTTCATTGGCTGTTTCATTTTGATGCTGTTTCAACTTATTTCAAGCTTAAAACAGTGAAATTGAAATGAAACAAAGGGCTTCAAAACAGCCTCAAAATGAAACCAGGGCAGCTGAACGTTTCAAAATTTTCAAAACGTTTCAAGTTTTGAAGCTGAAGCTGCAGCTGCAGAAAAACTGAAAGTAAGGAGGGCGAAGAAGAGGGGGGAAAGACACAGTGAGGACATTTCTTAACACACACTGGAGAAGAAGCTCCTGCAGGAGAGGTGAGAAAGGCTCTGTCACACTTTGGCTGCCTGAGATGCTGTTGATGCTACTGTGCTGCTGCTCACTAAGTTATTATTTTACCTGTTGGTATTTAAAGTGTTGGACCAGCCTGAGGCTTTAGGGGAGAAGAAGGCAGGCACTACAGTGTGCCAGTGAGGACACATCTTAACACACACACCGTGTCACACATGTCACAAGTTTTGCTTATCAGTAGTCTGAGGTGTAGTTTCCAAGAAACCCCTGCATCTATCTCTTTGAAAGCTGGCAGGCTTCATTGCCTTGGCAAGGGCTACCATGCCTGGTGTTTTCACCCCCCTAGGCCTTCACACTTACAGGTGACATGAGTTTTGTTTTCAAGAACTTGAGGTAGAGTTTCCCAGAAACCTCTGCACCTATCCCCTTGAAACTTGTCAGGCTTCATGCTCTCAGGAGGAGCTACCATCCCTGCTGTTTTTATCTAAATATGCCATAAAACGACAAAGTTATAGGTAGTTTTATGCTTCATCCTTATGGCCTATGGGCAAAAAGTTGAAACAGCATTGAAACAACAAACCAGTTTTGACGAAACAAAACAGAACAGTGCTTTTGAAATGAAACATAACTTGAAATGAAACCTTGTTCTGCTGAAATGGTGAAATGGAAGTTGAAAGGAAATGGTGCTGTTCCACACAGCCCTAAAGACACACCCATTTAGTCTAGAGAAAAGAAGACGGAGGGGGATTTCATAGCAGCCTTCAACTAGCTGAAATGGGGTTCGAAAGAAGATGGAGCTCGATTGTTCTCAGTGGTGGCAGACACCAGAACAAGGAGCAACAGTCAAGTTTCAGCAAGAGAAGTTTAAGTTAGATATGAGGAAGAATTTTCTCACTAGGAGGGCAGTAAAACACTGAAACAGGTTACCCAGAAAAGTGGTAGAAGCTCTATCCTGGAGGTTTTCAAAACCTGCCTAGACAAAGTTTTGGTTGGGATGATCTAGTTGGGAATGGTCCTATTTTGAGCAGTGGGTTGGACTACCTGACCTCCTGAGGAACCTTCCAACCCTAACTTTCTATGATTCTGTGTGTTCTAGCCACTAAGTTGTTGGGTTAAAAGTGAAAGGGGTCTTCCATTTCCATTCTACCTTTGGCATTTACCTGAGACCACCTATTCTGACACAGAGGTAAATTGAATCCATGTAAGTGCCATCTAGGCATGTAAAAGTGAAAGGATTTAGTCCTTCAAGTGCTGCTGCTGCATGAGCCCCGAAGTGCCACATTCTTAGCAGGGTTGACCAGCTTAGTAGCGACCTTATGACTAAGTCATATAAAGATCTGTAAGCCACGTCTGTTTCAACCTAACTTCACACATTGGCCTGACCTGGTGGGGCTGCTCAAAGTGGATGCATCTACACATGCCATTAAAGGGACATGATAAACTCTGGCACAGTTTCTGCTGGAGTCAGCTACTCCTGGGCACAGTATTTATATGTGCATCTGGGACCACAGCAGTTTGAGTTGGGGAAATACAGACCTAGGATGGCAGGGGACTTGTGGGGGTTCAGCCCTGCGGTATGGATGGCAGCATCAGACGGTGGAAGGGCTGGCTGGGACATGAGGGTGCTAAAGTGCAGGGCTAAGTGACAAGTTGCCTCTGCACTTTAATACCCTCATGCCCCAGCAAGCCCCTGTCATCATTTACATGTTTTTCAGCAGAGTTAAGTACTCTGCCATAAGATAGTACTGTCCCAGATAGCACTATCTTACAGCAGAGTCAATTAACTTACTACCTAAAACCAGCATTCGTGTAAATGTTTTTGCTTTACTGTAGAGCTAATTAGACAACTCCACAGTAAAATGCACATGTAAACGCATCCAGTATATGTCATACATACCTATAGGCTTGAGCTTTACACAGTACAGTGGCCATGGCAATTTTAATACAAAATCTTGGCTGGAGATGATATGCCTACTTCTGTCTGATATCTAAGTGACTAGTGGGTTCATCCAGAATGTGGGATGAAGCTCTGCTCTCCGTGAGTGGATTAAGCTCACCTCTCTCACCTAAGAGAGATGTCACCAATCTATGGGCTGGAAGAGGATGAGAGAACACTTTCAGCTTTTCTTATTAAACTTGTGCAGAAAATAATGATTGATTGATTGAGCCATGAAAAAGGATCAAAGGGAGTGCAATGCCCTAGCTTAATGAACAGTATGCACACCTTGGAAAAAGTAAGGCCTGAATTGTCTGCTGTTGAAAAGCAGAACTTTCTTAAATTGCTAAATTATTTAAATACTAGTAACTTTGAAAATTTTATTCTCACATAGATTATCTATCCCTTCATGGGGAATAAATTTACCCTCATCTATGAATAAATACTATTTAGATATTATGCTGATGGATAATATTGCTAGATATGTTGCACATCTATATTAATAAAAGTGTGTGTGTATGTGAGAGAGAGAGAGAGAGAGAGAGAGAGAGAGCACCATAGCTCCAAGACTGTGGTATCTAGAGACCTGAAACTTTGCATGCATACTAAGGAGACCATGGGAGCATGCACCTGGGTGCTATTTTTTGATTTGGCTGAAAAAATTGCCAATTTTTGATCTGTACTGCATAACCCCCTGTGACAGGTCAGCCCCAGGAAGCAGAATAAATTTGCACATGCAAATCATTCTTTAGCAAAGCTCCTGGCCAAGGTCAACTAGTACAGCTGGAGAAGGCTCTGCATTTAGGAGTATCCTCCTAATGGATGTGGCTGGGACTGGTTAACAGGACCTGGGAGCACCTGCAAGTGGAGTGAGGGCTTAAGGAAGGTCCAGAGAGAAAACCGTACTGGGCCTTCTCAGGGATTGATTAGAGGGTTGTAAGAGTCATTCCCTGTAAGGCAATCTACAAGAAGAAAACTTGCCAAAAATCAGCTTGCAAAATCTGCAGCCAGAGCAGCTGAGACTCCAGAGCAGCAGCTTGCAAGATGAGAAACAAACAGAGCAACAATGGCTGCATCCAGAGCAACTGAAACTCCAGCACAGCAAGTTGCAAATGGATCAGCAATGGCTGTAGCCAGGAACCAGCCCTAGAGGGAAAAATAAAACTCTGCATTCTTCTACAATCCAGCCTTGGATTATGGTTCTGATCCATTAGTTGCAATTGGCTTAATGGCAACTTCTTGCACCCACTGCCTTGCAATAAAATGGAAAAGAGAAGCTCCAGGGATATGCCGCAATGGTGGCAAGATTCAGCTGCCCCAAATGAATGATCCACCTGATCCCCTTCATACTTTGTTGACAGGCAATACTCCAGATGCAAGTCATTTCCAAAGCAACATTAGAAGATGCAACTCATGCTTCCAAATGACACCTTTTGGCACCACAAAGGACATCAGAGAATTTGACTACATGCCCACATTTAGAGAGGCTCTTATTTTCACTAAAAAAAATTTGTCCTTAAGTTACATATTAAATTATCACAGAGTGTCCCAGCTTATTGTTTCCAAGCAGAGTCTGTATTTTAGATAATATACTACATTTTATTTGATTTATGCATTAAGGCTTCAAAGGTCAGAGAGGGTTTTACTTTGTTTTTCCACCATAAAAGGATTACAGGTCAAAGGTGTTGATATCATTATTAGCTACAGTTTCAGTAACAGATGCTTGAAAAAAATCTCTCCAAAGTTGAAGACCCTGTCTAAACACCATTTTCTCATCAAAACAACACAAGGAGTTAATAATGATAGTGATTGCTTGTATGCTGACATATATCTTTTCCCCATATTATTTCCCAGTTACAACTTTGTGGACTTGTCCTCTTCAGTCCAAGAATATTTTGGCCAAATGTGTGTTTGAAACTATTTCTCAGGTAAACCACTTAATTCTTCTATCTTGCTGTTAGCTAGGTGGCCTATTTCATATTGAATGGAAGAAGAGGTGATGTACAACAAAATACAAAATTATTTATCCTCAGGTAAAATTGTTTGAACATGTCTTCCTTCCCAATTTCTGATATTGCTTTTTTGTTGTTGTTTAAAACTAACAAGACTCTCAGGGATGCATCTTACAATAACACTTGCTAGCTGCACTTAAAGTAAAACATGGATGACATGTAGAGTAAAATGTGTCTAAACTGAACATGTCCTTAAAAATCACTTACTTTAATCAAGGGTTGCAAATATTAAAATCTCTTAGTCAGAATGAGGCACCATATTATTGCCATAGGTAGGGGTTATGGTTGTTTGGGTACTCAAGCTTTGCATTTCTTCTATTAATTTCTTTGAGGTATAATCTTAACTCTGGATACCCTGAGTTTATAATGTTTTATTTTATTAAATATTCCTGTATTTTTTTGTCTGTTTTTATCTGTTTTAAGTTATAGATGCATTTCATGAGCTGTAATGACATTTTACCATAGGTCCTGTCTGGGAGTGTAGAGATATACAGCATGTGCACATATATTCTTCATTCTAAAGCTCAACTTGTTGGACCAGAGTATGGGGATAGTATAGATGGATGTAAGTTAGCTTCTTATTTCCATGATTCATTGGACTATGGGGAGCTTAACACAGGAATGTCCAGCTGGCAGCCTGCAGGCTGAATATGGCCCCTGAAGGGTTAGTATGCTGTACTCAGGCCCCTGCCAAGCCAGCAACCTCTGTGCCCCCCACCCCAGTTACTCATGCCCCTTCCCCTCCCCCCACCCAAGTTGGGCATGCAACAAAGGGAGCCAGGCTGCTTGCACTGCAGGTAGACAGTGTAAGTGACTTGACTGACCAGGTATCTTTTACAGTTCAGTTGACTAGAGGCAGTATTTGGTGTGAATCCAGTTTAGGGCTCAGACTCATACCTCTAGAGCTACAGCAAGACCTGTTGAATAATCTGCTCCTGCAGCCCACTTTTCCATAAGCAGACTGGAATGAAAAGGAAAAGGCATTGGCCAGGATATATCCCTTAGTCTGCACATCACTCCACTTCTTTCCAGTGAATGACTGTTTCAATATAAGATAAAACTCATCTGAGAGTGGAAGGAAACACTTGGAAATGCAAACATTTTTCAAAAGAAACCTAAGGGGAAAAGAGAACGAGAACAAGGTAAGAAATAAAAATAGTGTGTTTTTTTTCCTTTAGCAAATATATATAAGATAATATTTGTAATGTAATGTACTAATAATGTAAGTAATACATTTCATTCTAAGACCATATTAAAAAAAAAAAAAAAAAAACTGAAGAAGAACCCGACCAATGTCAAAAATAAGCATTGTGACAGCAGCCATGTCTAGTTCAATGCCCAGGAATGAGGATGGATTCATTATAAAGATCAAGTTTTCTTCTCAAAATAATGTTATAGGAAGATGTGACAAGATTAATTCCATTTCAGGCTAGGGGGCTAGTTTCTTTTCCTATGTTTTTTCAATCTATTTCATAGTATTTCAAGGATGATTGCATTATTTTCACATCAAGCATGGCGTGGCTTCTGATTTTACAGGTCTCCAGACTTATGGGATTTTTTTCTACTTCTTAGTACATTATTTGTAGAACAATATGAAATGATTTAAGGTGGATCAGTGTTAGGCATATTCATGTACCAGAAGGGAAAAATGTTATTATTAAACTATCAGTTACTAGGATCAAGAGACAGATAAGAGCCAAGCAAGTGAAGCCTTTACAGCAGGAAGATTACAAAACATTTTATCAACAAGGCAAGCTAACAACAGGTTCCATGAAAATCATTTTCTCAACAATAAAATGCTTCCATTGAATCGCAACAATCCTTTTTGCGTTGTTCCATGTGCAAAACAGGAATCATTTCCCTGCTTTTCACATTAGTGAAACAGCACAAAAATACTGAGGCTAGTATTTGACATGTTATTTTGTAAGTGTAATTGCTCTCCAAAAACAGAGTGATATTTTTTTAATGTGAATTGTAAGTAAATCCAGTAATTTCAATACATCACATCTCTCCCAAGTCTGTCACAAGACTGCAGCTCTAGTTGTCTTCTCTCTTACATTAGCCTGTATTTCCAATTGATTTTGCAATAGCAACATCTCTCTTAATTTAGGAAATACTTGAAAACTTGCTTTTTCAGCACAAGCCTTAATTAATATTATTTCTACTATAAAAGTCCATGGGTGTACCTAGTCACACCAGACCCCAAGATGGCAGGTATGTGCTGAACCAAAACGAACAGAAAAAGAAACATACCTGACCTGAGCAACTTAGAAAGAATACAGCCAAATGATTTTAACAATCTCTACCATCTCTGTTTTTAAATCTCTTTTTTTTATGGAGACTAGACAATAAGGGGGGAATAGTCTGATTTCTACACTCTCTGGAAGTGACTTGTATTTATATATCCCTTTAGTCTGGTAACATATTATGTATTCTTTTAGACCTAAAGCTTTTTTGGAAATGGCATTCTGTTTTTTATCTGTGTAAATCTGTTTTTATCTGTTTTGAACCTCATGTAAATTTTATGGGTGTTTAATAGAATTACATTATAATAACAGCTGGCATAAACTGGTTCTGCGGTGGCAATTTCTGTAGTAAAAACATGTAGGAGTAAATGTGATTTTCAATGGGGTTTATGGTGTATACAGGAATATTTCTCTATTTTCTTGTATACACAGGAATTTGTTTCTCTATGCAGACCTGCTGGAGCCCAGATAATTTTAATACTGCAGAAGTTACCTAATATAAATTAACAGATCACTGCTACAGCCCCACAACAGAGGGGCTTAAGAAGAATTAAGTATTTACTGTGTAGCTCAGCAGAGAAGATAATTTCTCAAAACACCCAGTAGCGTTCAGAAACCTAGTGATGTATTTTAAGTTTCAGAAAACTTCTGGGCCATTATGTTTTGTTTAACTTTTCAGAAAGAAACAAATGGGCTATGCTTCATAAAGCTTCTTAATTTGAAGTATACTTTTTCTTACAGATTTTTAAAAAATCCTGATTTTTCCAATTAAAAGGAAACATGTACTGATTCTGCAACCATACATTAAAGTGAGTTGTATTTACTTGCATGAGTAATCCCATATAAGTCATTTCTGGCTCTGTGTTCAATTTCCAGAAACTTTCTTTTGTGATAGATTAAGTTTTCCAAAGACCATATATATACTACAATATTTGGAGACTTTTAAATAAATTCCTGGTGAATACACAAACTCTTGAGGGCATTTATCAATGCAGTTAAAAAAAAATACAAATTATCTGGATTTTGAACTACATTAGTTAATTTTGTAGCATACACTTAAATATACAATGTAAATTTGACAAAAAGCTTTATGGAAGATACCAGAAAGCTTAACCTTAACAATAACTTATGGAAACAGTACTTAAGAAGTTAAAAAAATGGCTAAAGTATGCATAGATTAAATATGAAGACTATAAAGATTTTATCTCCAGTCATTATAGTACTGAAAATTCCAATTGAGCTTTCTTTCATACCTTGGTTATCCAGGTTTTACATACAAAGAAACTATGTAATTGCTTCAGTAATTTTTTTACCTATGAGAGAATTTTAGAAATCTATATGAAATCAGTTTGTGGTGGTGTTCTGCTGCTCAACTGTTTGTCTGGACTAGAGATTGCTATCATATTAATCTCACTTTAATATGATGTTGTACACTGACCTTAACGAGTGGCTCCAGCTGTTAATTACAGATTGTCTTACAAATGCTTATTCCAAATGATCAAGCTTTTTATTATTTTGACTAATAGCTACTAATATGAGGTGCCAGTACTGTTGACCCTTATGTAATAAATCAAAATGCCATGGCCAGCAAACCATTTTTCATCATTCATATCTCTGACTTTAGTATAGATTCATACTTAGGACTCCAAATTATACAAGTAAAAATCATGTGTTAAACCTGTCAGGTCAGATTTTGGAAAACCTAAAAACAATAACATTTTTTTCTTAATAGGAAAATTCCATGTTAAACAAATAAAGACTCTCTCATAGTATTTGAAGCTTAAATAGTGCAGAACTATAAAGGAGAATTAAAACATAAAAATTCTTATAAACTTACTAATAATAGAGTTCTGCCATATTAATTTAAAGTTCTTTTTGTTAGTCAAAGTTCCTGTCAGTAAAGTCATCCATTAGAATTTATGCAGAAATGGTCAAGGAAGGGGCATGGGTATTATCAAAGTAAATACAATGAAAGATCTGGATATTAGAATATTATGTAATATTTGGTTAGCTTTTCTAAGTGCCACAGTTTGTTGATGAAATCCACACCCCTCTGAATATGCCTTTACCATATTCCTGATGCCTCTACATGGGGCTGGAGTCAACCATTTCCTGCCCATGCCAACTTCCTTGCACTTGTCAAATCTGGAGAAATCATCTCCAGTGTCTGCTATCAAGCAGTCAAAAGACAGAGGTCTCAAGAGCCCCTAAAGGGAAAGTCTTCAGAGAGGCTACATTGCCACATTTCTGGGTTTCTACCACCAAGGGCTATGCAATGTATATATAACATTTGAAGTTGATGGAAAAACTTCCATCAGCTTCAGTAATGACAGAATTCCACCCTGTATTTTGCAGGTTCATCCATTTTTACTTACTACAGGTGACCACTGAAAATCCTGTGAAAGCAAAATACAAAATGCAAAACATATCTTGAAAACTACTGCACCCTTGTAAAAAGGCCATCTACTTCTAGAAGTCTAAGATCTATTCCTGGTCCATTGGCGATTACTCTCAACTTTACTATTAAGATTAAAGGAAGGATAAATGGGGAGGATTAATGATCAAGTAATTTACTAGTTCACCAAATAATAGTTATAATAGTAATAACCATAGAACCATAGACAGGTTTGGAAGGCAACTCAGGTGGTCATCTAGTCCAACCCCCCTGCTCAAAGCAGCACCATCCCTAACAAGATTATCTCAGCCAAGGTTTTGTCTAGCTGGGTGTTAAAAACTTCCAAGGATGGAGAGTCCACAACCTCTCTGGGTAACCTGTTCCAGTGTTTTCCTACCCTCGTAGAGAGAAAATTCTTCCTAATATCCAGGGGCAACGCATAGGAGAGCTCCAGTGCATTCCCTGTCAGGCTGCTCTCCCTGTTTAGTTGGCGTGCAGTGGGGCAGGTGGGAGCACTAGTGCTCCCCCTGAAAGTGCCAGCTGGAGAGTGGAGCCATCAGCAAAAGCGGCTGTGCCACTTCAGGAAGTGGCCATGGGCGTTCCAGAAGTGGCACGGCTGGTTTTATGGTAAGTGACATCAGCCATCAGGGGACCCCCGCCCCGGTCACTGACTCCAGAGGCACCAGACATTCATGCTAATATCTAACCTAAACTTGCCTTTCTGCTACTTGAGGGTACTGCTCCTTGTTCTGTCATCTGCTACCACTGAGAACAGTTTAACTCCATCCTCTTTTGAAGCCCCCTCCAGGTAGCTGAGGTCATGTCCCTGTGCCTCCTCACTATTTTTGTTGCCCTCCTCTGGACTCTCTCCAACTTGTTCACAGCCTCTCATTAGTGGGGGGCCCAAAACTGAATGCAGTACTCCAGATGCAGCCTCATCAGTGCAGAATAGAGGGGAAGAATCACTTCCTTGTGTCGGAACCAAATGAAGGCCCCAAGGTCACGGTGGGCTGAGGGTGGCGATTGGAACATGAACAGGTGGGATTTGCGGCGGCGGAGTCTGAGTGGCACGAAAGCGTATAGTTTCAAATAGATGGATTTATTGACTTACGCTTTGGGCGTAGATACAGCTGCTTCTTCGGTTACATTTAACAAGTAAAACAAACAATGACAAAAGGGTCTGTTGGCCCACGAGGTTCACTAGTGAGCCCTTGCTTTCTACCCTGTGAGGGATAGGGGCAGCTGCCCACTAGCTAGTCCCAGGGCTGGTCAACAGCTCATAAAAGGAACTACTAAAGAACAAACTGTAACACGGTGAAATGATGAACGGTGTTGTGACACCAGTCCAGTGAGGGAAACAGGTGGTTGAAAAGGAAGCCGAGGTTGGAAGCTGAGATGTGTTGAAGCAGATATACAGTCAAAGCCAGTAGGGATGATCTGGGTCGTAATCGATGATCGGTGTCAAAGGTAAGTCAGGAGCCAAAAGATCAGTATAGTGGAAACAGGAATGGAACGAGATCAAAACGGAGTAACGAAGCCAAGCGGAGAGAAGACCAATAGGCCAAGGAGCCTTAATGAGCAACAGTCCCTGACGAACAGCCTCTGTTCTCAGTCAAGCGGGTCTCCCCAGCTGTGAGACAGTCTCTGTTAGGAGCAGTCTCTGTACTCCCGCTGGGTCCGGTCTCCCCCCCTCTGAGGGAGGGGTTCCACCAGTTTATATAGCAGTCTCTTAGCCAATCAGGCCGCTTTGCTTAAAGAAATTTCTGGAGTGATTACCTCATGCAGTTTCTGACCAAGCATGCGTTGGATCAAGCTCTGTGTAGTAACTGAGGAGGTGCACGGCTAGAAAGTAGGTCAACATGATTGACAGATCTAGAGGTCACTTAGGGGGCACATGCTGGGCATGCTGTGAAATTTTCCACTCACAGAGTTGGTATCTTTGTTCTCCTGTGTTGCCAGCACCTAATCATAAAAAGTTTCTATGACATCTTGAACTGCTGGCAATGCTCCTACCAATGAAGCCCAGTATACCATTAGCCTTCTTGGCAACAAGGGCACAGTGTTTGCTTATATTAAGCTTATTGTTCAGTGTAACCCCAAGGTCCTTGTCTGCAGGGATGCTACCCAGCCAGTCAGCCCCTAGCCTGTACTGATGCATGGGATTATTCCATCCTAAATGCAGGACTTTGCACTTGTCCTTATGGAAGCATATGAGATTTCTTTTGGTCCAATCCACCAATTGTTCTAGGTCTCTCTGAATCCTAGTTTAACCCTCTAGTGTATGTACTACTTCCCCAATTTTATTTCATCTACAAACTTGCTGAGTGTGTACTATCTACCATCTTCCAGGTTGTTGATGAAGATATTAAACAAAACCCTACGCAGGACCGACGACGGGGCACTCCATTTGATAGTAGCTGCCAATCAGATATAAAGCCATTGATTACTACCCTCTGGGCCCAATGCTCAAGCCAGTTTTCTATCCACCTTACAGTTCATTCATCTAGCCCATGCTTCCTTTGGTTTCCTGCGAGAATGTTGCGGGAGACTGTATCAAAGGTCTTTTTAAAATCAAGGTATAACACATCCACTGGTCTCCCTGCATCCACAAAGTCAGTCATCTCATCATAGAATTCAGTCAAGTTTCCCAGACATTACTCACCCTTGGTGAATCCATGCTGACCATTCATATAATAATATCCTCTCACAAAGTGAATGTAATTAAGACTAAATTGTGTAGGCTAAAGAATTACTCAATCTTCTTCTTGTGTCTCAACACCACATTTGACCATTTTTTTACACATGCTTGTGCTCGTTCATTGTACTTTGTGATGTCTTTCATTGTGTGTGTGCCTCAAGCAGTAAGCATTGCAGCAGGTGTTGCATAGTCTGAAGCTCTGTGCTTCAGCCAAAGATGGTTGAACCACTGGCATAGTCCCACTTTTTCATTAGCTCCTTGGAGCATCGGACTCTGGTGCATAGGTGGTTGAGATTTTGCTATGTTTGCCATGATTCATCAGCCCCTAGTGGTAAGGACTCAGCTCCTGGAATGTCCATTTTTCTATTGTCATGTATTTTCTTCAGCCTCTCATTCCACATTTGTAGTTGTGTTTCTTTGCATGTGCCACTGAGAGGTTGGGTACTGGTGAGGAAGCTCCTGCATGACTTTAAACATTTCTGTGCTTTGGGATGGTCATACAGCAGGTGTCTCAAATCTTCAATTTGTCTTGATCATTCTATCCATCTGGCCATTGCTCTTCTGATGTCAGGTGGAGTAATGCCAGCCAGCAGGTATGGTACACACTGTTTAGGCTGGTAGGCCTCAGACATCCTGTGATGCATCAGCAGCTATCATTCAAAATGGGGTCAAGGTGCTTAGCATGTATGGAGCTCTCCCATACAAGACATGCATACTCAGCAGAGAAGAAGCTAAGAGCTAGAGCAGTGCTTTGGATGGTTGAAGGGCTGGCTCTCTATTTCAAGTTGACAAGCTTATATAGAATATTGTTCTGAGTGCTTACCTTTGCTTTTATCTTCGTGATGTGTTCTTTGTATTAGAGGGTCTGATCAAGGGTGACTCTGAGGTTCTTCTTCATTTTAGTTCCAGTCCAATCTCTATAAGGTCTAGTTCCAATAGATTGCACAGACCACTGCTTCTGGTGTTGGTATTGCCAGTGGTTATTGCAATATCAACTGCAAGGTAAACTGGATTTGGAAAGTGGGATAGTGGGGTCCTGGACTATGTAATGTTGAGCTGGTAGTTGGCCTCATGATTTTTTAGGTGGAAGGCACACACTTGTATTTTTGCTAGCTTGACCTGTAATTGGTTTTTCAGTGTACTATGAGGTTAGGCCACTTAGTGCCTCAGGGATTTTTTGACATGGTCAAAGCACGTGTTTTGAGCTGTTATGCACAGGTTGTCTGAATAGATGAAACATTGTTTCTAAATCAATTGGTCATTTGTATAGATGTTATATAACAGCGGTGCAAGTACATTTCCTTGTGCGAGGCCATTAATCTGTCACCACCATCTGCTTTGCTTCCCACCAAATTTAAAAAGAAAACATCTGTTTTCAAGGATGGTGCATATCAGCTCTGTAAGGTGCAGATCTTTTGTCATTTCCAAGGTCTTGTGGAAGTGTTGTTGGTGGTTAGTTGTATCATAGGTAGCTGTTAGGTCAACAAACACAGCTCCAATGATTTGACCTCTTTCAAAACCGTCCTCAATCTGTTGTGTTAGATTGAGCAGCCGGCTAATTGTTGATTTTTTTCAGGACAAAAGGTACCCTGTGAAGGGATTAGGTGTTTATGGACATGTGGGACAAGCTGGTTCCGTATCACTTGTTCATACAATTTGTGTGTGTGGCTTATCAGAGGGATAGGTTTCAAGCTCTTTGGGTCAGATAGATCTTTCCCTGACTTTAGAAGTGCCACTGCTTGAACATGTCTCCATATCTTTTGAATTTTTTGACTGGCTGTGTATGAGTTGTATAGGCAGAGAATCCATTCTCAAGTCTGCGGTCTGACAAAATGACACAATAGAGGAGGGCTAAAGGGACACAAGTCTACTACAAGCACTGCCATGAAGTCTACTGTGTGATCAATGGAAGATTCATGGGGGATGAAGTAGTACAGTTTCACTCCACTTTGATTCAAGGTCCACACGAAGTTTAAAACAAGCTGCATGGTAGTGGAAGCACAATTTTTATTTAGGCAGCAGTGAGTGAGTCACTTGACTTCAAGGCTCATTATTATCTTGATTCTATCTAAACCCTTAATTCCATGGGTGCTAATGGCCCTCTCTCCTTTTTAATGGTCTTAATGTTCCATTAATCAAGCAATTCTTTCTTCTTTAATTCTGCTATCCGTTAATGGCTCCAGGTACCATAGTTCCTATTTCACAGTCCTGCAGACTCTTTTAATTCTAGGTAAAAACATTAACTCAGGTGTGGAAATAACTTTCAGTGAAGCATTCGATGTACTGTCAAGATGCTGAAAAAAGTTTGAATTTGTATGATGATGACTCAGGGATGTGCACTTAATTCTAATTACAGGATTAAAGAAAGAACATAGTTTGATTATTTTTGCCTAGTTCATTGTGTTTTGTAAAACATAATGCATGATACAGCAAATTACCACACTCCCAATAATGTTATCTTTATTTTTGCTTTAATCTTAAACTGAATAATGCAGTCCTAGACCTCTAGTATATTAGTACAGCTTATTACTAAAAAAAGGTTATTTTTACCTGGAGAAAGATATGTTGTGTTTTATGCAGTGATGCACTACACCGTCTGCACCCCTCTTTCAAAATCCTAGATCCATCCATGTGTATTATCATGGACAAATTATTAGTTGTGAAAGGGAAATAATGAGACATTTTAAAATCTATGAATGGAGTGAGTTATGTGGAATCCAGGGATTATGTAGAACCCAGGCATTACAAGTTATAGAATGCCCAATCTTAAACTCCAAAGGAAAAAAGGGGACACGACTTCAGTGGCATTGGGTCTGGTGCATACATTAATTTATGTGCTTTATAAGACCTACACTCTAAATGTTATCAGTTTCAAAACAGGCATATTCATGATGAACTAAAAGCTATTTTTTCTTGGCAAGGAGGAAGGGTAAAAGTGTTCAGTTGCTGGGCAATGTTTCCTTTGTTCCATTTCTCACCTTGTGTTTTTTCTTTCTGTAGTTTGTAAACTTCACTGATCTAATACATACTTCTATTTTTATATGCTTTATATATATGTATTAATGCTTACGTTGATATAGCTTTCTAACAAACTGTTAAATAAATAAGGCAAATATGTTGTATTTAAATATTTATGCAGAATAAACTCCAGATGTAGACTTCTTTTTTATATTAATTTTTAAAAATAATATGTGTCTTTCAGGAGATTGCATCTCTAGTTAAAAGATTTTTACAATCAATTAAGCAAATATATGTTCAGCTGGTAATTAATAAGACAGATATTTTCTCTTTATTCTTTCTTATCTGAAGTCTTGAATCCTAATTGTACTTGCCCATATTGACAGAAGTCACATAATAATCACAAGGACTGTTCTGCCCAAAGGAAAAATTTGCAAGAGGTAGTTTTAGAGAAGGAATACACTGAAGCCCCATCAGACTTTTTCTCTCCTGATAATTTTGATGAGGGGAATGGTAAGCTTTTATCTTCTGTCCCAGTCCTAAGAGACTCTGGAGCCTTCTAAGATCTTGCAACCCTCAAATCAATGACAGGAGTATAAAGTATCTATATTGTTAACTATATATTGGTTTTTGGTGATATATATTGTTTTTTCCTCAGGAAATACACTGAATGGGTAATCCTGATACATTATTTTCTTATAGTTATTGTTTTCATTCTGCATGTACCAGTTTCCTCAGAGCCCAAGACTTCTGAAAGTTTGATCCTAGTGTGACAATAGAGTCCACACACCAGGTTCCAGTTTCTCTTTAAATGGAAGAGGAGACTCGGGTTTCTGGGAAAAAAATAATCTTAAATATCATTCAAAACACGTTTCTTGTTTAGATTTGTTGATGGAAGGTTACACTTCAATAGAGAAGCTATTGATCATAAGACCTGTTACTGAAGTGGTCATGTGACCTGTATGTATATTTCCATGTATTTAGGTTAACATTATCTTATAGGATTATTCTGGACATAGCAATATATAGGAATTCCTGGTTGTCACATATTTAATTCTAACTAAGAAATAGATTTTTACATGTAATTTGCTGGCCATTTGATTATTATTTTTCTTCTGGAGGATTCACATATTGCCTTGTACATTCATGAATACAAAATGAAATGCTTAGAAAGCAGAAATACAAACCTTTCAACAATTTAAAAATTGTCCTGCACCTATACTGCTACTGATATGGATACATGCATTAGATAATCCAAAAATTCAGAACACAAATTCAGTGCTGTAGGTATATAATGTACTATATATTAGTAGAGCACAATTAAAATATTCAATTTGGTGTACATAAATCACTTAAGGAGGAGTTTTCGAATTCATGTGACTGTTTGCTAAAGTGATATATATTTTATAGTTTTGTAATCGTGATTTTTATCAGTTAGTCTTGACCCTTGTAGAACATTGTTTAGCAGGATAACATTTAAAGTATTATAATTAAAACTTACAACCACAAGTATCATCCCATATGACTAAATAAAAATTGAATTTTCTGCTATAAGGCATTATTACATCCTTGTGATAAATCCAGTACTGTGAATCCATTAACCTTTCATTGTGTGGTGCTATCATCCACTGCTAAAGACTAGCTACTGACACATTTATCAAAGGATGATAAATGAGCTGTCCTTTTAGATGTCTGATTATTTGACCTTTATTCAGTTAAAAGCACAAGGGGCTGACAGTGTTAAGTGCTTGCAGTTTAGAATGAAATTGAACCTAGGAAATGAATGTTTGGAATTGTCCTCAATAATGCAATGTGACTCCATCAACTTAAATTTAACTTAAACAAAACAAAATCTAATGTAAAAAGTTATTTCATTAATGTATTGCTTATGGAAAACTAAGAGAGTACTGTCTTTGTAAGGATTCTTCTAATAAAACATTCTTAGCGCCACTGAAATTTATTTTAAAATCTTCATTGTGGCTTGAAAAACATCCTTACTTCTAAAAACAGCTTTGTAAGAATGAAGTATTATCATTATTTGTATAATTGTAGTTCATAAGTCAAACTGGCATAAGGGATTACAACACAGTGTTTTGTGTTTTTTATCACAAGTGCTCTAACTTCTAGCAGTTCCTTTTAGGGAGCTCTTCCTGGGGTTCCAGGTCCATTTCAGAGCATCTAATTGTGTGTAATCTGTCCTTATGGAACTTCAGTCATGCCCTGTCTTCCATCATGTCCAAGGGCTCAAGAATGGTCACAAAACTCTGTGATATTTTAAGCCATTTGGCTACTTGTTGATGACCATGCCTTCCATATCATGTGATATTTCTTTTTGTATCACTCCCTTTCTTCTGATATCAGGTGGTGCATTTCCAGCCAGTAAGTACAGGCTATTCTTTGGTGTTGACTTTAGACATCCTGTTATTTCTTGTTTAGAACTGGATCTAGTTTCTTGGCATGAACTGATCATAGAATCATAGAAAATTAAAGTTGGAAGGGACCTCAGGAGGTCACCCAGTCCAGTGGTTTTCAATCTTTTGTGAACCAGAACACATTTGTAAACATTGATGGCCAGTCCTGACCCAGTGCCCCTCACTCCTGACTTGCTGCCCCCTGCCCCAGCCACCCTTTGCATGGGGTAAGGGGCTGTGTATGTGCAGTAGTGGGGTGTGTGCTGGGCATGGGGAGGGCCCAAGCAGCCCCTTGCAGGCTGGAACTCTGCCAGCCTACAAGGGAAAAGCCATGGTTTTCCATGTTTATCTCCTTTAAAGGAGAATCCATTTTTAAAGTTTGTTGATCGATTTTAAGTTTGTTTATGACCCTTCATATATTCTTGTGATACTTTTGTGAGCCATGGATTTGGAAATGCTTATCTAGCCCAACCCCCTGCTCAAAGCAGGATCATCCACAACTAGGTCATCCCAGCCAGGGCTTTGTCAAGCTGCATCTTAAAAACCTCCAAGGATGGAGATTCCACAACCTCTCTGGGTAACCTGTGCCAGTTTTTTACTACCTCCTAGTGAGAAAGTTTTTCCTAATATCTCACCTAAACTTCCCTTACTTCAACTTGAGCCCTTTGCCCCTTGTTCTGTTACCTGCCACCACTGAGAACAGTCTAGCTCCATCCTCTTTGGAATACCCCCTTCAGGTAGTTGAAGGCTTCTATTAAAGATTGTTCCCATGCATACTCTGCAATGGAGTAACACAAGGCAATCACAGTGGTTTGTAATGTAGCTGGATTTGCTCCTACTTTGAGGTGACCAATTTTGCAAGTACATTGAGGTGACCAGCTTTCAAAGTATGTTGTTGTGGGCACTGGATTTCCCATTCATTCTCTCTACATACATTTTTAATGTAAGTGTTCAGTCCAATGTAACACCCAAGTACACAAAGTTTGGTTGAATTCCATCCTAATCCCACAAGTGACTGGTGCCTCCCAAAACTAGGGAGCACCATTTGTAGTTGGCAGCAAGCAGGGACTGTCCACAGATGCCAGTGGCAGTGTCAGCAGCGTGGGGGAGGGGAGTGGCGAGTGGAAAGCAGGGACTGCCCAAAGACGCTGGTGGCGGTGGCAGTGGCAGTGAGCGGTGACTGCTCACAAGGTGTTGATGGCTTCAGCAGTGGGAACATGGTGGGAGGGTGGCAAGGAGTGACTGCCTTCAGGAGCTGGTAGCACCCAATCTCAGGGGGAGCACATGGGCCCCCCCCACGCCCTTTCTACATGTCACCTATACCTAATCCCATGAGCCATCAGGATCCTGAGATTATCATTAACAATCTCAGGTTCCTGGTGGCTTGCGGGTTTAGAATGAAGTTCAGGGTGATTTACCAGGGACCCTTGCCCACACAGAGTGTTCTACCACTTGACTGGATGGGATACACAAGTGGTATAATGGGGGGTATAGAACACAAGCATATAGAGCTGCAAGGGGTTGGCTGTTCAGAAGTGGATCATTTTTATATCTTCCGACCTGCTGAGTTGATGTTGTAGGGAATGCTGTAGGGCCCCTTGAGACAGAAGTTTCAAAACAAGCTATGGTGGGCTCAGGTATTTGAGTGGGCAAGGAGTACAAGTATGTGTAGACCTCTTGGATGTAGGCAAGGGCAGGGAGTGGAAGGGTGGCCTTGACCTCCTGGAAGAGCAGAGGACACACACAGTGATGGGTGTACAGCTCTAGGAGTAGGGTCAGTGCAGAGGGATCTGCATACCCCTGGCTATCAAAGTCCAGGAAGTCTCTGATGTGAGTGTTTTTAGCCAAATCCATCCAGGGTACCTCCATCACCAGCACCACTTACTGTGGATTTTTCACCAGGGGTTCAACTAACAAGCTTGTACTTTGGGCAATCGTGTTGGGGGACCTGTAGGAGGAAACCAACCACCAGTCCCTGAGGAGATGCTGGTAGAAATTAGCAGCTCACTGAGTCCTCATATGGGGACACCTGTCAGGTGGAAGAGTTGCCTGGTTCTCCTCAGATACCCTGACTTTGAGTTATTCCCAGTTCAATAGTGGAGGGAGGAGATAGTTGGGGGGATGGGTAGACCCCCCTCCCCAGACACAGCAATGAGCTTGTGTTTCATTGGATGCCCTAGAGCACGAGTGGGAGTAAGCCCACTTCCCATCACCTACCATTAGGTCAGAGCTCTTCACCTTTTTGACCTGGGCAGAGGAGGCTGCCAAGCAGATGGACTGGTGGGCCTCCACTCCCACCAGGTCACCTGGGTTCTGGATGGCAAGGAGCATGTCATCAGTATAGGGATGGGACATGTTGGGAAGGGATGGCTTCCACCTCATGCCAAAGGGCAATGAACTTTTCTTGGTTAGAATGTTGGGCCTCCTGGATAGGGTTTTAAACTGAGATCCCGGGGGATAGCTGGACAATTACTGGTACAAGGCCAGGAAATGGCAACCACAGAACCAGAAAACCAGGGAATGCTAGGAAGTATATTCTGACATCAGCCAAAGGATAGGGTTTTCTGCAGCACACCAGGAAGCCTAGGGCCTCCAATGGCAGGCTTAGTTGCATGTACACAAATGCCAGGAGCATGGGTGACAAGGAGGAGGAAGTGGCCTTCTTGTTAACCAATAAGCAATATGATCTCATAGGGACAAAAGAGACCTAGTGGAACTCCCACTATGATTGGGATGGGTTGTCTGGACTGGCAGAGAGGCACCTTTCCAGTTCCAACTTCCCACTCTCAATCTGCTTTTTGGCTGCCTTCCTCTACTGAGTATGTTCCAGGGTGTAGTTATGGTAGAAGAGATTCACACACACTTTTCCCACATACCACCATGTCTGGGCCAAAGGAAAGATTCACTTCTGGTCATGCCATGTAATCCAGAAATCTAGGAAGAATGACAGAAATCCCTCATCTTCCAGAATGCTGTTGTAGAAGTGCCAGTAGGCCAACCTCAGGGTAGGGTAGGTGGTAGAAGTGATGGGGGTCAGACAAATGTCAGAGCCTCTCCAGCTCTAACACTATGTGGCTGTGGCACAAGGTTCCCTGAGATTGTGGAGAGATGAGTTCTGGGGTGCTGAGGGTGTCACTGGCATTGACACCCTTTCCTGAAGTGGGGGCATACAGTGACTCTTATGGTGGCCCATGGGGAACTCCTGGCAAAGGTGCCTCAGTGCCCAACTCCAGGAGCACCTGATTTTCCCCATAATACAATGTATCCTGATGGGGATCACTGGAAGGAAATGACAAAGGACCTCTCCACCATCATCTTGGCACCCACTGTCACAGGGATGGTGGCCTGGTGGAATAAGTTCTCAATATGGCAGAGGTTGGGATTCCAGCACCCCAGAGGGAGGGAGGTGACATGGGAGTGGACTTTCCCTAGTTTGAAGAGATGGGGCATGATTGCCAAGTTCGGGAGGAAGCAGAGGACAGAGCTGAGGACCACCCAGGTCCCCAGCTTCCTCAGAGGCTGGAGGAGGGTGTGGATTTCCAGCCTCCTCCACCACTGCCTGGGCATCAGCTTCCATAACAAGGAAGAAAACACAACTTGGAGGATGCCATGATTTTTGGGGCTCCCACTGATTACATCAACACCTGCATATATATCTTCAAATGTCAGTAGACAGCCAGCAGTGCACCACATGCTGCCTGCTGATGTTGGGGGAAAGGGTCCTGACTGCGGAGGTGGTGTGAGCAGAGGCAGTGAAGGGTGTAATCTTGGAAACTACAGGTTTTCCTTTAGCTGCTTGAGCAAAGATCTGGCTGCCTTGGTGGGCAGCCAAGCTTGCAGGCTGAGGGAAAGCTGAGTTGACAGGTTGTTTATTGATTGTGTGCAACTGGTTCCTGCAGGTCCTGGCACCTTGCATTTAGTGGAAGGCCCTTTCTCTTTCCCACCCTGTTTGGAGAAAATGCTTGGCTTTCCCCTGCCCTTACTGGGTTTGGGAGCCCTGTGAGGGAGACTGGCCATGGGGGCACCCCTTGGCCCTTTTGTTTTCTCCTATTTAACTACCCCCTTGTTAAAGGCTAGCGAGGTGGCAACCTCCTCAGGGGGGTCTTGCCCTGCCATGGAATGATAGGTGGGTGAGGGGGGCTAAATGATCCTGTGGCCTGACTCAGCATGAAACTTTATATTTTCTTCAGTCATGGTAAAAAGCACTTTGAAGAAGCTGCACTGGGAAGTTTATAGATTTTAACAGAATCCTAAGAGTGCTAGGCTGAATAACATAAAATGTGATAACAAACTTTCAGTAAGGCTAATATACATAGGCGGAGGGGGAAAAAATGGGGGGCAGGGCTGAGTATGTGCGCATATGTGTGTGTGTGCCCAGTCCCCAAGCAGGAAAGTCCTGCTTGGGGACTGAGAAAGGGCCATGGGGTAGAGTAGGGCTGGACTGGGCAGGGGGCAGGGATTGGGAGGGAGCTGAGCTGAGCTGGACTCAGGATCAGGGTCTGTTGCGCCCGTGCACCCACCCCTTCCCCCATGCCCAGGGTCATTGCCTGGTGCCAACACCCCCCCCAACCAATGAATCTGCTGCTCCCCAGCCCCACACTGGTCCCAGATGCCTCTCCACATTGGCCCTGGCCTCACGCTGTCTGGGGGGGACCTGGAGCAGAGCCAGCCTTGGCTGCACTGACAGGCTAGAGGGGGTGGAGCCCCAGCACCCCAGCACCTGACCTGCTCTGAGTTGGAGGAGCCCAGTGCAGCTCCAGTCCCAGCCTGCAATGGCAGCTTGCCTTGCCCCATGCAGATCTGGGGGTACACACCTCCCATGCTTCCCAGGGTGCATGTAGTGGCAGGAGCAGCACCCCTTGGATGAGCCACTTGTGGCTCAGTCCTGTGCTCAGATGGCTGTGCAACACCTGCCCCTCCCCTGGGCTGCCTTGCACCCCTACTACTGCCTTGAATTTGGGGTGCTAAGCCTCAGTAGCTCCCGCTTCCACTGTCTATGCTATTACTGATCCCACTGAAATCAGCAGTATATTTATGAACATTGAAATGGGTATGTTCAGACCCCAAATCTTTGCCACCCTTTGAAATTGTTTCCCTTACGCATCTACATTACCATCATCCTCTCTTGGTGGAGTTTCAGACAAGAATTATTCCAACTGGAGTCTTATTCATCTGTATATTTTAAAATGCTTTACAAGGGACAGTATCACTCTCCCCCCAAGGTGAAATTGAACTACTGAGAAATTTATTTGCTCTTTCTAGTGTTCTACCAGTGAGTAGAGCAGTCAGAAACAAAACCCAAGTTTTTCACTTTGTTGCCTTCTTTTTGAGAAATCATCTAATTAATTAAATGGATAGCGAGTAACTGGGAATATTTACAAAACTGATTCTTATTGGATCTTATAAAATATTCAGAACATATTGATCCAGGTTTCTTTTAACATCTGACAAAAAAATCACTGCCTTTCAGCTCCTTTGCCTAAGGAACTTCTGGTTTTAAAATCTGTACTTTCAAAGGATCACCTGCTTGTTGACATTACAGGCCTTTTATGGGGTTAGAAGATTGGAATGGACTCTGGCTGCCCTTTTTCTTTAACCTGGTGTCATGGGGAATACCACCTGCAATATTCAAGTGTAATAGTCTGTTTCTGTTCCAACAAACTAGCTGACAATCCATTACACTCTATTAGGCTTCTGGGCAATCTACAGGGAGGTTCTATCAAAAGTATTAACAAAGTTTGAAACAGCTTATTACCATTTATTGAGATTTCTAACACCAGACCTCATAAAGCTAAGTATAATTCTTACATACTGTGCAGAAAAAAGTCTTACTTTCTCAATCAAAATCAAGAGCTATAATTTAATCTGTTATCTACACTAATTCAAAAATAAATAACCCTTATTTTGTACTAAAACAAAGTGCAGCAAAAGGAAAAGGTATGTTTAAACTGCTGCTGACCTTTGAAAATGTTCAATAGGTTTTCAAGACTCTCATCCAGATATTATTGAAACAAGTGTTCCTTTCTCTGTAAATGTGTCTCTTTCACTGAGACTGGCAGTTTCTGCAAACTTCGTTCTTTCTTTTTTAGTCTTCTCCAAACTTATATGTGAGTTAGAAACAATGTAACCATAATTAAGTCCCCACAAGAACAATATGGATATGGTCATAAACTACTGTGTAGTTTTAAATGCCACTGTGTTCAAGCAACTAGAATTTTCTTCTTTGACGTTCATTTTTTTAGTGGAGGGTACTTTTAACACTTTGACTTTATCTGAGTTAGGGTCCACCTCTAATTCCTGTTGTTGTAACAGCCAAGCCAGACCTCTGGCATTTATGATGAAAATGGATTTAAAAAAAAAAAAATCTCATTTAAGAAAAAACCCCAACAACAACAACAAAAATGGCTTATCTACACAAGATGCTTTAAGGCACATTACCATGAATTCAAGACACAATAGGGTGCACATCTATACATGCATACTCTTAATGTGCTTTAAAAATGGCAACTTAGGTGCAAAAGTTAAAAAGCTCATTAACAAATGTGTAGATTCATTAAAGTGCATTAATGCAGTGTGTGTGGATTAATCAACAAACAGCATTAATGTGTTTTAATGCCTGTGTGTGTCTGCCTAAACCTACTTGATGCGCATGAAATTTAGGCATCCTTAAATGCATATGTAGACACACCAAAAAGTTCTAAAATATTTTCCAATTCCCAAGACTTAATTTTTCCACAATTTTTTTTAGGATTGATGCAGACAGAGGGATACATTGTAACTTTATAATTTCTTATAAGGAACAAGTTGCTGTTTCCAGAATTGAGCAGAGAATGAACTGAGTCTATAGACCAAATCCTATTTCATCCTTATACTTACTTGTACATGTTGTTTGCATGTCCAAACATAGCCACATATGTGATATTTTTTGGCACTTATACAGAATTTAGATTTGATTTCCATCTGTGCAGCTATGTCTGCCCTTCTGAGCATGCTTAGAAGGCTCCACAGTGGCCTCATATGCTCTGTGACTGAACAGAATTTCCTTGACAGGCAAGCCCCTAAAGAATGGTTAGAGAAAACAAAAAAAGAAAAAAAAGAAAAGAAAAACACACACATACACATTTGGATACATAAGTAACAATCAGGTAAATAAAGGTAATACAGGATTTGATTATAAAAGTTACCATTATTTCCTTGTTCTGAGGAGAAAGTTAACTCAGCCAGCATTGTTTTAAATCATGGCTCTGGAGCCTCAGTATAAAAGAGCTTCAAGACCCATCAATCAGAGCCAAACCTGTGCGATATGCGAACAAAAAACAAAAACAAACCCAGACCCATAAGCTTGGCATACCCTTTGGCCAGGTACAGTGCATGCCCAGAAGAGGCATTGCATTCATTTCGCCCAGCTCACTTCAACATCTGAATATACTGGGTGCTTCAGCAGGGCTTTTTGGAACTCTGGAATCAGTTATTAGACAAAAGCAGCAAAAAACCTCATTGAAGTTCCTTAATTTATACAGGTGCTGGGCAGCCAGGTTAAACTAACACACTTCCTCCCCTACTGATTCTCCCCCCAACCTCCCATGTCTATCAGCAACCTGTGTGCCCCACCAAAGTGTGCAAACATCCAGAGTTGTAAAAATGAAGACAGAAGCAAAGCATGAGCACACAAACCCATAGACAACCCAAAGACAGAAGTATGAGATTATACGGAGTGTCAAATGTGCCCACACTGACCTTCATTGCAATAACTGTCATGTGATTAAAAACAAAGAGGATCCAAAATGGGCCTTAAAAATCCTTAGTGTTCTCAATTCTGTCCATTCCATATAGAGTTTATAGTCTACTCCTCCCCCATGGACCCAGTCTGCTACTTTCAGTAGCAACATTTTGCTATTCTCCATCTCATCAACATGAGCTTGCTCAAATCAGGAAACTGTAAGTAAGTAGCCGTTGCTCACTCTGTAGGGAGGAAGTCACAATCTGAGTGCAGAAGTAAGGGATTCCAATTAAGAGCTACAGTATTGTAGCCCTGCATGCCAAAGACTGAAAAATAATTGCAGAACTACATACCATATCAAGAGGAAGAAGCACTATGAATTATATAAATCCATAGTGCTCCCATGCCTTGAAGTTCTGGTCTTTGTATCTCCAAAAGGATTAGTTGAATTAGAAAAGGTACAAAGAAAGGCAACCAAAATGAACATGGTGTAGACCAAGTGAAGAGGGAACTCACAAATTCACAAGTCCCAAAATATTAAAACTAACTGAAATTAATAAGAAACAGGTTTAGAACTAATAAGAGAAAATATTTTTTTTATGCAATGCATATTTAACTTGTAGAAATCTCTGGAAGGCAGAAGAGAGTATAGCGACATTCAAAAAGGAACTAGATAAATTTATGAAGGATTTATAGTTTCATAGTTTTTAGGGTTGGAAGTGACCTGAGCAGATCAAGTCCGACCACCTGCCTTTGCAGGAAAAAGTACTGGGGTCAAATGACCCCAGCAAGGTGTTTGTCTAACCTTGTCTTAAAGACCCCCAGGGCAGGAGCCAGCACCACTTCGCTTGAAAGTTGGTTTCAGATCCTAGCTGCCCTGACAGTGAAGTAGCACCTCCTGATGTCTAATCTGAATTTACCCTCTGCCAGCTTGTGACTGTTATTCCTGGTCATTCCTGGTAGTGCTTGGGGGAACAGGGATTCTCCCAGTGCCTGCTGGTCCCCTCTGACTAGTTTGTAACAGTCCACTAGATCCTCCCTCAGCCTTCTCTTGTGGAGGCTGAACAGGTTCAAGTCCCTTAGCCTCTCCTCATAGGGCCTGCCCTGCTGCCCCCTGATCATACGA
>NW_017728931.1:112679264-112700121 GCF_001723895.1 Crocodylus porosus | reverse complement strand
CTCCAGCCAGTTAGCAACCCATTTGACTGTGTAGGTGTTGACACCACAGTCTCCCAGTTTTTTAATGAGAATGGGGTTAGAGACGGTGTCAAAGACCTTCCTAAAGTCCAGAAAGACTGTGTCCACTGCTACCCCTGCATCTAAGGATTTGGTGACCTGGTCGTACAAGGCCACCAGGTTGGCCTGACAGGACCTGCCTCTAATGAACCCATGTTGGTTGCCCCTAAGCATAACCTCCCCTGCTGGCTCCTCATGGACATGCGCCAGGATAATTCTCTCAAAAAGCTTACGCAGGAGATTGTCCGGACCAGCTGGTTTAAATATGTCCAATCCCTGCAGAAGTTCCCTGACTTGAACCTCACTGACCCTTGGCCTAGGTGCGCCTCCCTTGGGGCCTGAGGGGGTCCCGGTGGGGGTGCTGATTCAGTCCCTGCTCAGGAAAATGGAGGCAAATAAGTAGTTAAATAAGTTAGCTTTTTTGTCTGGTGTGACGACCAGGTTTCCTAGCGTGTCTTGCAAGGGCCCCATGTTACCTGGTACCTTCTTTTTGCCCACTATGTATTTAAAAAAGGACTTCTTTTTATCCTTGATCCAGGTAGCTAGTCCCAGTTCAATCTCTGCCTTGGCCTTCCTGACCATCCCCCTGCAGCCCTGAGCAACCGCAGTATAGCCCTCCCTGCTGATGCCCCTCTTTTCCATTGGGTGTACACCTCCCTTTTAATTAGGAGACATTCCCGGATACTTTTGGTGAGCCTTGGGGGCTTTTGCGCTCTCCTGCCCCCTTTGATCCATGTTGGGATTACCTCCCTTGGGGCTTGGAGGATCATCTTGGACACCTGACACCCCTTCCTTCCCCTCTGGGACCTCAGTGCCTCCCCGACTATTCTCTTTATCTCATTGAAGTCTGCCCTATTGAATAGAATGGTTGGAGATGTTTCCTCTGGACAATAATGGTGAATACCAGGGAGGATAATGACTAATGGATTGATCACTCTAAATATATCCTAATATACTGACCCAGTTTTGCACTTTGTATAGTCTTATAGTCTAACTCTGACAACATTTTGGTGGGTCGGATATCAGTGCTAAAACTGGATTTTGCTCCAGAATGAAAGGTTTTCTCTTACAAAGTCTCTTTAGTATCTTTATGATCATATTTGAATATTTACTTGCTTTTATATTGTCTCTAAATAGCATCACCAGAAGTGGAATGAACCCCATAATCAGCCTAGGGCACAGGTTTAGTCTGAAATCAGAAGGAAAAGTGATGCCAACTGAATTACACACAACAAAATTACTTAAATATAGTCTCTATAAATAAAAAAGTATTGTTACTTTTAAATAAATTTGTGTTTCATTGTCTTTCTTGAAGTCTTAAACAGCCACATAAGCATTAGTATTCATTAAGATGCGTCAGTTCCCAACCTAAAAGCTTTACTTAGATAAATGAGCTGTGTACAGTTATTCTATCAAGTTTAATTTAAAATGCTATCGTGTAAACTAATAGAAAGTATTGTTGCTAATCCCCAAGGTTAGTTAAAAGTAGAATATCTTTATATTAAGATATTGGCTTTATGTAAGAGTAAAGAAAAACAATCATTTTTAATTAGGAAAGATAACAAATTAGCTCCTATTTTTCTCATTCACATTTGCATGGGACCTTTGGATGCAACTTAGCTCATTAGACTGTTGATGGCTGCTGATGCAAGTGGTCTGCTGGAGGTAATTAATGGAGATTTGTTCAATAAAGTGTGACCTCAAGTTTTGTCATTTAAAACTACAGACTCCTCTAGAGACACACAAGACAAGACTGTAAACAAGACTGCACACATGCACACAAAACAGCAATCTGGTACAGAAAGATAGTTTTTCACCACTAACCTATCTGTATAGTCTGAAGAATGATCAATTTTGGTCCAAGTAGATAGACAGATAAGGTATTTATTATTAGAATTGAGAGAAGTTAGTGAAATCTTGTCTTCCTCCTCCCTTTTTCCTCCTCAATGAGGAGCTTTAACTTTATCATGCCCCCCAAATTAACAAGCCTAATTAAAGTCTGGTGAAAAAAACAAAAAGAAAAAAAATAGATAATACCCAACAAAGATAGCAAAGACTACAGCAATCAATAGCACCCTAGGAAAACCTACAGAGGGCCTGTTGACAAGTATTATTGATGGAAAGGATAAGCTGTCAAGGATAGTAAATATCATGTGGAAACCTGCCCTACCATACAAACCTATAACAACACAGCAAATAAATATAAAACATGTTTGAGATTGATCTATTGCTATAGTAACTGATATAACAGACAGCAGTGTGAAAATATTACCCCCAAGTGCTAATTTCAGAACCATTCAATATTCTTTCCTATTCCTAGTGCTGCCATCGTATAAACTATTAACCCTACTAAAATACAATTTATTGAATGGAGGGGGAACTAAACAAGCCAGTATATTTTATTTAGACAGTTTGGCAAGAAAATGATACCATGTCTTGTAGTATCAGGAAAATCTTTACCATAGCAGTTGGCCTTACTTCTCAGATAAAAAATAATAGAAAACACCATGGCAATGACCAAGGCAAAAATGGTTTCTTAATTGTCTTCTCTGCTGCAGAGATTGCATCTCCAGTTAGAACATTACAAACGTTTACTTAAGGGGGAGAACTGTAAACAAAAAAATATTAGTGAATAATGCACAGGCATGCAGGGATGAAGTCATGAAGGCCAAAGTACAATAAGAATTACAGCTAGCAAGGGACATGAAAGGTAACAAAAAGGGTTTCTACAACTGTGTCAGTAGCAAGAGGAGGATCAGGGAAAATGTGGGTCCCTTACTGAATGGGGAAAGCAACCTTGTGACAGAGGATGCAGAAAAGGCTGAAGTGCTCAATGCCTTCTTTGCCTCAGTCTTCACAGGCAAGTTCAGCTTCCAGACTACTGAACTAAGAAGCACAGTTTGGTGAGGAGGTGAACAGTCAACAGTGGTGAAAGATGAGGTTAGGGATTACAGGCAGTCCTCAATTTAGAACATTTCGAGTTACAATGTTTCCCACTTAAAACGTTTATAAATTGACACCCTGTTTCAACTTTCTGATATCGGTTTTGACTTTACAATGCTTGATTTGATGCCAAGCCATGCCAGTGAACAAGTTTGCTGCATCACCCATCTCCCTGGAGAACATCTGTCCAAACTTCCTTGGACACTTTCTTTAAGAAAGCAGATAAGACTACAGAAAAACCTGCAGCCAAGACTCCTGAGAAGACCCCAGCCAAGAACCCTTCAAAAAGTCCAACCAAGAGCCCTTCAAAACATCCAGCAAAGTCTCCTCAAAGAAGTCCTTCCAAATCAATACGATTGTTATTTACAATATAAATACATTAATGTAGCTATCTTACTTATCTATCATTGATTGAGTACAAAATTCTAGGTTATTTTTGGTAAAAATAGGGTATCAGGGTTTGGTTCAGGAACCAAATCCCCATTTATAATATTGATTGCTATGGGAAAATCAGCTCTGAATTACAACATTTCGACTTATGACATGGTTTTCAGGAATCAATTGTGTCATAAGTCTGAGGACTACCTGTAATTAGAAAATCTGGACATATACAAGTCCATGGGGCTGGATGGGATACACCCAAAAGTGCTCAGGGAGTTGGTTGATGAGATTGCAAAGCCATTGGCTATCTTTGAAAACTCATGGTGATCAGGAGAGGTCTTGGATGACTGGGTAAAGGGCAAACATAGTGCTCATCATTAGGAAAGGGAAAAAGGAGAATCCAGGGAACTACAGACCAGTCAGCCACACCTCAGTCCCTGAAAAAAACATGGAGCAGGTCCTCAAGGAATCTATTTCTGACACTTGAGGGAAAAGAAGATGATAAGGAACAGTCAGCATTGATTCATCAAGGGCAAGTAATGTCTGACCAACCTGATTCCCTCCTATGATGAGATAACTGACTTTCAGGATGCAGGGAGACTAGTGGATGTTGCATACCTTGATTTTAGCAAGGCCTTTGATATGGTCTCCCACAAAATTCTTATAGGAAATTAAGGATGTATGGGCTGAATAAACGTACTGTAAGATGGATAGAAAACCAGCTGGAGCATCAGGCTCACAGAATAGTAACCAAAGGCTCAATGTCTAGTTGACAGCTGCTATCAAGTAGAGTGCCCCAGGGGTCGGTCCTGAGTCCAGTTTTATTGAATGACTTTATCACCGACCTGGAAGATGGCATACAGTGCACCGTCAGCAAGTTTTCAGATGACGCCAAGCTGGGGAGAGTGGTAGATAGGCTGGAGGGTAGGGCTAGGAGTTAAAATAACATAGACAAATTGGAGGATTGGACCAAAAGAAATCTCCTGAGCTTCAACAAGGACAAGTGCAAAGTCCTGCACTGAGGACAGAACAGTCCCATGGGTCAGTAGAGGCTGGGACTGACTGAGTGGGTGGCAGCTCTGCAGAAAAAAACCTGGGAGTTACAGTGGATAATAAGCTGAATATGAGCCAACAGCATCCCATTCTTGCAAAAAGGCAAAGGGCATACTGGGCTGCATCAGTAGGAGTGTTGCTAGCAGGTCAAGGGAAGTTATTATTCCCTTCTAGTCAGCACTGTAAGGCCACATCTGGAGTACTGTGTTCAGTTTTGGGCCCCTGAAAAAAGTCACCTTGTACCCAAAAGCTTGTCCAACATCTCTTTCAGCTCTCTCAGCTGGTCAAATAACAGATATCACCAAAACCACAAAAAACAAAACAAACACTCATTCCTCACATAATTCTCTAAAGGCACTTAACTCTCCCCATTGATCATGTAGGGAGCTTTTAATCATTGTAAGACTGTAAGTAAAAGTCCCTGGGAGACCAAGCTGGATCTGACCTAAAGTCCCTCAGCCAAAGATTCTTGTCTAAATGAATGGAAAAAATGGAGAAAAGAAAGCATCATTTGGAACCATAGGACCGATTATGTAGCACAGCTTTATTTGGCACAACGTGGAGATGTCCGAAGCAGTTCTGAATGAAAAAGCTGGGGTACCAGAGGCAGCTAAGCTACATTAGTGTAGCACTTGGCCCATGCTAATCAGCCCTTATAAGAAACAGCTTGTATTATCTCAGGAAAAACTTATGTTATTCCAGGTAATAACATGTCTTCTGTTTCCAGTACTCAAGCAAACCCCTGTATCTCTTCACAGCACTGGATTGTCCCATGTAGACATATCCTAATTATTTATCTTTGTACAGGAAGATGGTGATAAATCTTAAATTTGAGCCTAAGTATCCTATGTGCCAGCTGTTTCTTCCTCTTCTGTCAGAAAACAAATTGAAAATCTTCATTAAAAGCAATGACATTTCCTGACTTTCATGGGGTCAAAATTTCACCAAAGTGTATTACTTTCTTTTTACAATTGTTTCATGGCTCCATAAAAATTAGAAGGAAATGGGTATTGGAAATGATAGCAACTGCTACTGCTCCATTTGCACATTGTTTTTTGTCTAACTGGACTTATTCAATTCAAGTGTTTGAATAAATGTTCATTTTCAGTCAGAATGGCTGGAATAATTAACTTTCAATATATGAGGTAGCTACTTTGCTCCATGCATCCCCCTGATGCCCTGGTTAGTAGGTATAACTATTTGTATACATTAATATTCCATTGTTATCATCCAGACTCTGTGTAAAAACACATCTTATTGAATTTCCTGTAATTGCAATTGTTTGAAAGTTTTTTTTTTTTTAAGGAAGAAAAGAATTATTAAGGGACAAAAGAAAATCCAGCTGGCTTTTTAAATTTGCTCATCAGTCTTTCTGCGAATTTTATTTCAATAGATTATGATTGCTTGTCCAGGGCTGAATTACTCTCCTGCTTGTTCGTGCTGCGGTCATTGTAACAATGAAATTAAAAAAAAAAAAAAAAGACATGGATAATGATATCAACACTGCCATTAAAAAAAATTTACATTGTTTAAGAACAGATGGCAATAGTAACACTTAGTGAGAAAAATTGTCTTTTAGAATTCATTTTGAATTCTGTCAGTAATCCTGAAGTGCAACATTCATAGCCATTGCTGTTTCTGCAGCACATTAAGCTTTTATGAAAGTAAAAGTTAATTACACATGATGACTAAACTCCAGGGATCATAATTAGCTGAACTGAATGACTGCACATCAGTAATTAAATGTCATTCCACTTCATTGTACTGAGCCCAAACCCAACCCTTAAAATGTCATAGGTACTGGATTCTGCTGTATCCATAGGGCTGTTTCTACAGGAAACATGAATGCAGAACACCATACAGAACTTTATTAAGTGGAAACAATAATTAAGTGTTAGGTGTATCACTTATGCACTAGACAGATTAACCTTTTTCAAAGGTTGTTTGTAGAAAAGAGGTTGTGATTTAGACAGATTCTTTATTTTAGGGCTGTAATCTGCTAATCTGCTCTTTTTTATGCTCTTTTTTATTCTTTTGTGCCTTCCTAATTATTTTCTGTGTGGCAGGGTGGTTGAATTGCCTGCAAAATATTCTGACCACAGAATATCCAAAACTACACTACCACATGCCTGCCTCTGGGTAGCATTTGACTGATGGTGGGTTAGAAGGAGTATTTTGTAAAGAGAAACGATTGTGTCAACTTTACTATAATGCTGCACAGCATTCATCCATAGTGGCAGCCTTCAGTGTGGTACTCTGCAGGACCTTGCAGCTTCATGGGGCATGGCTGTTAAAATTGCTTCTGCACAGTCTCACTATGTTTTTGTTGCCACATCTGATGTCTGCAATGCTTCTGCTTCCCCCCTTAGGCTACTGATGTGTGCCAATCCAGAGCCTTGGGTTGCTGCATAGAAGAACATCTGGAACTTCTTCTGCCTAGATGAAGATACTCAATCTCAGTCCCTGCTTCTCCCACAAAAAATGGGCACTTTTTAGGGAATTATACATTCCATTGAGGTATGACACTGAAGACCCGCTCTGTAAAATAAATAGAATTACTCAGATAGGTCTCTTCCCATTCAGTAAAAACATACATGAAGGATATGAAATAATTTGAGCATTAGTGGTCAGTGAGATTTTCCTTCGAGTGGGCATGATAAATATTTTCAAACAAAATTTGGCTAGTGTATGAATGAAGTCCTCTGGTATTAGTGGAGTTTCATGAATTTATATGAAGGGAGAATTTAACCTGTTTGAAAGTGATACAATGCAAGCTTGTTATCTAAGAAATACCTATGTAGAAGAAGAGAAAATTGACTTGCATAGAGTTCTGTGCTATGACTAGGTTGCTTCTGGTATCAAATCTAGTTCAGTTAAAGGTAGCTAAGATAACTGTACACAACACAGGTGCCTGCAGTACAGACATATCTATTGAAGGAGCAATTTTTTGTACGTTCCCTGCCAAATATAATATCTCAGATACTAACTAAGCCTGAAGTAATGATATAAAGTTCTTACCTTTTTTAAGGTAACCTGCATTTAATAGATTTCATCCAATTTCCTGAAAAATGTAAGCTGTGAACACCTTTAAAATACCGTTTTCCTTATTCAGTGCATAAAAGGTAAACTATAATTGCTTTTATATAGTACAATTTGCTTTTGCTTGGCTGGATTAAGCATCCTACTACCATATGTCACCATTTCTTCTTTTCTATTCACCACCTGAGACAATACTACCCAGTGCCAGTATCATAGGAATCAGGGTCCAGCACAAACAGATGGTCAGATTGTAGGAAAGCCAATTTTAGAGGACTTGACAGAGGAGGGTGCTTAGCTTATTGAAAGCACTTTGACATTCAGAAGTCCAAACAAAGTAAGTAGGAACCTTCATCAGCTGAGAAATCCTGCCTAATGCATACTAAATCAAAATAAGTATATTATTTTTTACATCCTTCTCTAAAGAGTGTTGAATAAGTGTAGCAATGTTCTATAATGGCCTATCACAGACCTCCTCAAAAGTGCACAGTCAGCATGTTTACACGTGCATTTACTTTAGCTAAAATTTACTGTGAAGTAAGTGGGAATAGGTTGGCATCTACTTGTGCAGGCAATAAAGTGCATTAATGCTGTGTGTGGACTGACTTAGGACTCAAGTTAGTCCCAAGTCACTCCACACATAGTGTTACTGCACAGTAATGTGTCTACACATGCGTTACTGTGCAGTAATTAATTGGGTGTAAATTTGATACCTGTACAATGAAGGTATCAAATTTACACTCAAGTTGGTGTAAGGTACTATATTTACTGCACAGTAGGGGTATACACATGTAGATGTGTGCCTGTACGGTACAGTAATTTCAGTTACTGCACAGTAACTTCTCACATGTAGTTGCGCCCACTGGGTGTATCTACATGTGTCATTAAGGTGAGGTGATAAACTCTGGCATCGTTTGCACTAGAGTTAGATGCTCCCAGGTACAGCATCTGCATGTGCACCTGGAAACACAGAAGTTTGAGCAGAGGTGAAGCAGCCCCAGGCTGGCAGCAGAGATGTTTAGCTGGTCTCTGCCATCAGGGCCTGATGCTTTGTTGTTCTTCATCTGTCTTATCGCCTGCTGGATTTCTTCCGAGGTTAGTGGCTGGCAACTACTTTCCCTGCTGGATCTTCAGGATGGATTCAATGGTTTCATAAGTCACCACTGATCTTCAGTTCAGGAACTTTTGGTAGTACTTCTTCCAGCAGTTTTTCATGGACTTCTTGTCTCTGAGAAGCGTACTGCCATTTTCAGATCTAAGCAGGGTGAATCCACAAGACTTTGGTACAAACACAGACTTTAGTGCACTGAAGAAACTCCACATGTCATGATTATCAACAAATGTATTATTTAACGCATTTAAAAAATGCAGGTTCTGGTAAATGATCTACTCATATCATAATATTTTATTCTAATCATAGATACTACTGCTACAAAAAGAAATTTGAGATTATCAATTCCCAGTCATAGAATGTTTTAAAATAACAGGTTTTAGGGGACACTTATGGTTTCCTGAATCCTTCTCTTGTCTCAAGGAAAGCCTAGACTCTGACTCAGAAAAGTATAGAGAAATTCAGCAGGGTGAGGGTGACCTTGGGCAGCTGAACCTGGAGTAGGAGAAGTTGAACAGAAAAAAAAAAAACTTGATGTTTCAAAGAATTGCAACCTGGACAATAAGAAGGAAAAGGCACTACTTGCGCTAGTGAATTGGTGGAGAGGAACACTGCCCACAGCTTGAACACTTATACAGAGTATATCTGAAGTCTAGAATAATTGGGAAGCGGGGTATGTCGCAAAAAGCCTAGCTTCATTGTGCATTTTGCATTGTGCCTTAACAACTTTGAGCTTAAAAAAAAAAAAATAAATAAAAATTGTTAGGAAGAGGGGAAAAAGTCATAGCCCACAACATACTACATAAGTTTTTATAGCTGGCTACCTTTTATAAAGGGGGCAAACTGCATTACCCTTTTCTACATTAATAAGAAATTTGTCTTTGTCTCTAAGTAAGGATATTAGATGTTACGGACCCCTGAACATGCTATTGACAGACCATGGTGACAAGCAGGGCACTCAGATTTCTCCTTGACTCCCAAGCATTCTCAACATTCATCAAACTCACTGGGAGCTGAAGTTTTTCAGTACTTCACAGGCATCGGCTCTTGGGCTTTAATCCTATTTCTCCTTAAGTAGCATTTATGTAGCCATGTGAAAGAAATGTTTAGCAGTTTTACAGGCTTTGGATACTATTCATACTTGCAGGGTTACACTTGTCTGGCATTTCCCTTTTAACATGCTCAGAAGGTTTAGGACACAAAAGAATAATCTGAGTATAACCCTGATAGAGGCCGCAGAACGGGATGGGCCACCCAGGCCATGGCTTGACCAAAGTTTAGCATGGCAACTCAAACACACCCCTGCTCCCTGCCTGCCTCCTTCCTTCCCACCCTTACATGCACAGTAGCAACTGCGCTTCACTGCCCACAGCCCTGCCAGGAGGGAAGGGTGACAGCCCGCTACAGCCAATGTGATAATGCACTGGAGCAGGGCCCAGTGCACTGGCTGCAAGGGGCTATCACTTTTCCCTCCCAGTGGGGCTGCGGGTGGTGTAGTGCTGTTGCCACTGCGCATGTGAGGGTGGGAGGGAGACATGCAGGGACCCGTGTTTGAATTGCCATGCTAAACTTTGGTCAGGCCATGGCCTAGGTGGCCCACCCCGTTCTGCAGCCTCTGCCCTGATACACAACATAACTCTGTTTAACATTAGTTGCAGAAAAGCCATCTTAGCAGGAATGTGATGTTGGAGGAGGAGGAAGACCTTCTCAACTTTTAGCCAAGTAGTTAGGGTATGGCCTCTCTAACTAGGAAATTGGAGACTCGTTCTTCTCCTTTCCCTCTTCACCTGAAGGGAATTTTAGTCTGTATTGCTTACTTCCCAGTAAAGTGCTCTAACCATTAGGTATAACTTAGCTAGGCATTATCCAGGCTTCTTTTTAGCTACCACTCTCCCCCCACCTTTTGAAGCTGACCCATTAGGCAGCCAAGACAGCAAGATATACAGGGACAAAAGAAAGAAAAAGGCACAGGGTGTTTGATTGAGTGAAATGGGAACTGGCTTGGAAGGCTTTGCTCCAAATGTCTTTTCTGTTCCTTGCATTTAATGTTGGCAGGATTAAATGGAAAGACAGTGGTGGAAAAGATTCTCCTTTACTGGAGTTCAGGTACAGAATTAAACCCCCTTGACCTCTTCTCTTCCACAGCAATACTAATCTCATTGAGGCACACAATTTCAGCTGGCCTGATAGCCCTAATATCCTTCCACACTGGATATTAGAAGGATAGAAGATGTTGTGGACAACACAGGAAGTGAAGAATGAAGCTCAAAACTTCCTCTGGATGAGGGAAGGAGTAACAAGGTGAATGGCTCAGGGGCTGGAGCGCAGCTGCAGGGGTTAGAGGGTAATAGCCTGCCTGCCTGCCTGGGAGCTATGGGCCAGCTCTTGGGAGATGACTGGCTGGCCCTGGAGGAAGTTAAAAGTTCCCAGAGAAACGACGTAAGGAGGGAAGCTGAGAAGAAAGGCAATGATGAAGCACTGTGGTGAAGCCCTTGCCCTGGATAGAGGCGATGATGGTGGAGGGGTGGGAGGTGGACTGACGTTCTGTGATGTTTTGTTATTCTGTTTAGTTTTAAGAAGGACTGGAGACAGAGTGGTTTTCTTGGGAGAAACATGCCTTGAGAGGTAGTTGGGTATTCTTGTTTTTGATCGATTCTGGTGCAGAGTTTGTGGGGATACTGGAGATTTGTTGGCAGGTTTTGCATGTCTTGTCATGGTGTGGTTTGGATCCATTCAGTGTGTTTTGGGCTGTAGGAGGCTGGCTTATGGTGATGAGGTTAGTGAGGTTCAGTCCTTGTTTGAATTTACAAACAACTTTTCACAGACAGGCCTATGAACTTCACTTCATGAACCTCCTAGATACAGAAACTCATGTACTCAATATAGACATTGGATTTATGCCACACTACAACCAGCCTCCCCAGGTACCTCTCCACTTTTATCTGCTACATCCCCCTTCCCCCAGTCTGTCTCTCTCACCCCCTGATGCTTCCATTTCCATTTTCACTAACTGTCTTTCTTGCCTGCATTGCATGCCACCCTCTGGCATCTTTACTATTCCTTCCATCCAGGCACAGCACACACATACCAACTAGATGCTTCCTCAGCCTGAAAAAGGGTTTTTAAACCTGAAAGCTTGCAAAGAAGAATTTCTCCAACTATTCTACTGGTCTAATAAAAGATATCAGATTGATTCTGAGAACCTTGTCTGAGCTATGTATTTAGATCAAAACAGCTACAACCTAAACCCCTTAATGAGTGACACGAGTTTTGCTTTCAGCAGTTTGAGGTGGAGTTTCACAGAAACCCCTGCACCACTCTGCCTGAAACCTGGCAGGCCTCTCACATGCCTACATGAGGGTTGGTATATGGGGCAGGACAGGGTGGCCATTTAATCTCTTGCTGTCAGAGCTGGGTCTGGCAGTACAGTTTCTCACCAGCCAGCAAGGCAAGAACATGTCCCTGCTGAGCTCCCATGGCAGGAAGAACTTGGAGGTATAAGGGCTGGGGCTATATGGGGAAAAGGAGGCCCCACATCATCATGGGCATGACCTAAAACTGCATCCTACCAGGGTAGAGAGGTCTGGGTGGGACTGGCAGTGGCACAGCAGCCACAGGAAATGCCAGGACCACAAATCCTCCCTGGTGAAAGGTGGATAGGAGCAGGAGGCACCTAATAACCTCCAGCCATCGCAGTCCTGGCTGAGGAGAGCTCAGACCTATAAGATCTTTGAGAGGCCTGAGGCTTACTGGTTGCCGTGGACTTGTGCATGTGAGAAAAATAGCTACCATGCCTTCAGTTTTTACCCAGCTGTGCCTTACAGACGCAAAAAGCCATGTCACAAGTTTTGCTTGTCAGCACCTTGAGGTGCAGTTTCCCAGAAACCCTTGCACCTATCTCCTTGAAACTTGGCAGGCCTCATACCCGCAGAAGGGGATATCATTCCTACTGTTTTTTTCCAAATCTGTCCACAAATGACAAAGTTATAGGTATTTCAGTAATTCCCCATTATGGCTGAATCTATCCAAATCAGCGCTGAATCTTCCGAAGCCAATTCAGCTGAATCTATTTTGGACAGTGATCTAAATCAAATCACTGTCCTCTGAATCAGCCAAATCTGAATCAAATACTTCCCTATTCTCACAGGCCTAATATATATCCCCTCATCATGCACTGCTCTTCCAGGCAGCCCACTGGGTTATAGAAACCTCAACTATAAATTTCCAGTGAATCAGCTACACTGGAACCTGCCAAAAGTTGAGACAATGATAATTTAATCTGGCAAAAGAGACCTCTTGGATGCACACAGAGGCAACAAGGACAAGGTAAGCAGGAAGGAAGGAGCATGCAAGATGTTTGTTCTTGTGTGAGATCTTCTTCCTATACCCACCAGAGTCTCCATTGCACCCAGCTATCCTATAAGTGAGTATCTGCTGTTATACAAGAATTTTGTTTGTCAGTAGATGTTTAATTGACATCATTATAGAATTAAGAAGCAGCTTTGATTCCTTTTGTGTGTATGTCAGAAGAGAGATTAAGGTACTCCCAATCGTGCCAACACTTAAGACATTAATTAAGTTTACTGTCAATGAATTAATTAAAAAAGAAAAATGAATGTTTTGTCTACAACTGTTACAATTGTATCTGCTCTGATCCCCCAACCAGGATGTACACTTCAGGGATCTAACAGGTTTTCAACATTCACAATACAGTCCCCAAACAGTAACACTCAGATCAACAAAGCCGTACTGTTCTGATCTGTTGCAATTCCAGCCCTTTGACAAGGACAACAGATTCCCTCTGGTCATTACATAGAGACACCAGATAGAGCAACTTAGACAAATAGTTCTCAACCTTTTTAAACTCATGGTACCCCTTGGATAATTCCAGCATTTAGCTTTCACTGTTTTTTTAAACACAGAAAAATAATAGAGCAATTTCCCTGCTGCAAAAAAACTCAGAAAGACCAAAACAGGACATGCTTTTGCCACTGTCCTTTTGAAATCTCTGGATTCATTTTGTGAATCATTTGTAGGTGTTTGCAACCTAACAGTGGCATCCTGTGGAACCATAAAAAAGGTTCTCATGGCACCTCAAGTTTCCATATGACCCTGGCTTAGAATCACACCCTTATCTACAACATTAATGACCTCTAACTTTTTCTGGAAAATGATGACCATTTCAAGCATGCGTTTGAAGACAGGTAGCCCCAACCTCAAATAATGTATCTTCAGTAATCAGTAGCATAACTGAGGGCTGGCAACTGGGGTAGTACCCTTGGGTGCCACCTTTGTGGGAGGGGTGCAAAATAGCTGTCACTGCAGTGATTACTGAACATACCGCTACAATAGTCACCACAGCTTCCCAGTGTTGCTCTATGCATAATGGCTTCTGTGCTCATGAAACTGCCCTGCTGTACCTCTGCCAGTAATGGATTACCTAGCTTCAATTCTCCCTAAGCCACCAGGCCTTGCTATGGATCTAGAAGCCAGGTATGTCCCTTCATCAACACAGACCAAATCGTCACTGGACATAACAATATGAATTATAATATCTAAGGTCCATTCACATGCACCTCCACCAAATGTTACATATGCCATTACCTGCTTATAGGACTCCTTTGTTGCCTACATTGGCAAGACAGGGCAATCATTCTGTAAAAAGAATGAACGGACACCAATTCAACATCTGCCAGAAAAGCCCATTGCAGAACACTTTAACCTCCCTGGACACTTAATAACTTAGCTGTCCTTAAAGAAAACAAAAAACCAACAAGAACAAAACAAAACACCCCTCCAGATGTGATCATTCATAGCCTGACTTAAGGTCTACTGATAGAGGTTTATAGTAGGAACACTTGTTCTCATGGTAATAATTCTATAACTTCTCTATCATTACATAGAAATTGCATCTTGTAATTATATCCTTCCAGGATCTCTTGTAACCACTTCAGTCTACTATAAATTGTTAACACAAACAGCAAAACAAGAAATAAAAAAAGTTTTAAAAAAGTTAAAAGTGAAGAGAGAGCTACAAATTGGTGAAAGTCCTCACATCTCCCAAAGGGTTGTAAGTAGATCTGATTACAAGTTTTTCAATATCATGTTTTTGAGTGGGAAAAGCCCTCAGATTTAGGGTGGAATTTCTGGACAAAGAAAGAAAAAATGAGACAGGCCAAGAAAGCCAGGTCTCTTATCTGGATTGATTTCCAAATCAGTCCTTGGACAGATTTTCCTGAATCAAGCCATGCATTACCTGAATGAGTGACCCAAGAGAACAGCTATTGCATTTTCAGGGAAGTAAAGAGAAAGAGCCTCTCCATTTCCTTGAAAAATGTCAAAAAGTCTCAGGTCTATTTAGATACAGAATAAAATGTATTCTTGAATCTCATTTTTTTCTAGAAAAAGAATTCTTAATTTCCAGTCAGTGGTGGTTGTCAGTTTGAGGCTAGCACAAAGTCAATGCATTTATTTATATAGATAGCAGAAATCACCTTCTCTCCACTATCTCCCATAACCAGGTTTTGCAAATTTTGGATGACACTATCAAAAGGGTATACAATGGTCCATTCATGGTACAGCGTACACAAAGACTGGATTTTTATTTATGTATTTTGATGCAACGTGTTCAGAGTTATAGTTTCACAAGTATGTTGCACTTGTAATAAATGGCAGTATCTTTGTTTTGCTGTGTGTCAACATCTCCTCCTTTAAGACTAGATCTTGTCTTTAGGAATGTTCCTGAGCAACAAATGCTATATGTGCCCTTTCATGTGCCCTTCCTCAGGTCTCCAAAACTGGTGTAACTTATGTTGATAAGAACATAAGGCCCATGAACATTTGTTCAGTGCTTCTCCCAGCTATACAGTTGGTTCTGTAAAAATTGTCACAAAAAATCTAGGTCTCCTGTATCATCACAGCTACAACAGTACTCCAGCCCTACTGCTAATTGAGAAATAGTATAAGGAAACACTATGGCAGGGTTGGCCAACTCACAGCATACATAACATGGGCAGCAGATAAGACACAGAGCATGCATCAGGAATCAGAAAGCAAAGTAACATATTGGGCAGAGGAGGAAGCACTTCAAGAGGCTGTATGGTTTGTCTTGTAACACACCTGCCAGAAAAGGCTGGCTCCTACTGCACTATGATAAGATATATTCCTCTGACTTGTGTTTCCTTCTTGTTCCTGCAGGTAGTAATTTACCCTAGGCTATGACAGGACTAAATTATTATTCCATTTACTTAGCTCCCTTAAACAGGAAATGTAGGGATGGAGCCAAGACTCCACCCTTTCCACATCCTTTATTTGATAATTGCCTCAGTGAGGAACAAAGTAGGGAAGCAGCCTCTCCTTCTCAGGTAAATTTGACAATGAAGCATTTGGAGTACCGTAGTGTGCATTTCCCTTGGTTGCAGATTATGTGTGATAAGCACATCTCCAAAACATTACATTTGGTAGATAGAAGAACAAGTCATCTTTTTCTTAAAGTGAATTACTAAATTACTAAAGACTGTCAATATGAAGCTTTGCTTAATTCTCTGCTGATGCAACATAATAAAGCAACTTCACTTCGGCAAGTTTTCCCATGATTACAAGCAGAATATTATCAAAGTCTTTTTGTCTATTTCTAGTCTTGCAGTGGTTCTGCCATCCCTAACAATTTTTGTTGTTAACTGGTTAACTTATACCCTGTTGTGTAGCCTAGCAATGTTAGAACTAAATCAGGCACGTTTGACAGATGCCACATCTGATTAGGCCATAATGCAGTTAAACAGATTCCTCTGTGATGGCCCATTAGAAGCCTGGTTATGAAGAAATTACTGATCCATAAAGAACTGTCTGCAGCAAACCACACTGGTCTTTTTATATCTCATCTTCTACGATCAAGAAATATTATCTAGTTCTTTATTATGAATGAATATTCAGCTTAAAATTAACACTGAAATGCATAAAATAAAAGCTTTGTTAAACCATTCTATCTTTTATATCACATTGACCGATCCTCTTAAAGGAAGATTGACATCTTCAGAGTATTAAAGACAGTTTTCATAATAAAAAAGAAACCCCCTGTAGAATAGTTTTAGAGTTGAGTTATAATGTTAACATTTTAATAGAAATCTAACAAAGAAATGAAGGAACATTTTCCTTAAGCAAAAAATCTTTCAGGCAGCTTACTTTTATATTTAAAAAAAAAAAATCAAACAAGATCAAAGGAAAACCAAACAAAGAACAGACCTAGTTTTACCTTTCTTTTAAATTGTAAGTTCCTAGGAATGTGGACTGTGGCTTCTTTTGAATCCTACAAGGCACCAAGAACTTTTGTTAACACCTAGAAAATTAATGCCCCTTAAAATCCTGCAATACCGTGTTTTTTTCTCCAACAAAAAACCTAGTAAAGATGCAGGGATATATACCCAAACCAAAACACTGATTCTGCACATAGAGAAAAGGTTCGAGTCAAGATCTGACTTTTGCATTTTGGTCCCAAATTTAATAGTATACTAGCTTTTGCATGCAGAAAGATTACTTGAAATGCGTAAGAGAAAGTACTGTCTGTTGGAATTCTGTTTATAAGCTGGAACACTCATGATAATGTTGATGGTGAAGGAGAGGAGGGCAAACCCACAGTTGTATACAATACAACATATTATCAGAGAATCATAGAAAAGTTGGGTTGGAAAGGACCTCAGGAAATCATCTAGTCCAACCACCTATTCAAAGCAGGACTAGATCATCCCAGTCAAGGCTGTCTAGCAGCATTGTAAAAACCTCCAAGGATAAAGATTCCACAACCTCTCTGTGTGACCTGTTCCAGCGTTTCATTACCCTCCTGGTGAGAGTTTTTCCTAATACCTAACCTAAACTTCCCTTGCTGCAATTTGAGACCATTGCTCCTTGTTATCGGCAACCACCGATAACAAATCTAACTCCATCCTCTTTGGAACCCCCCTTCAGGTAGTTATTAAGTCTGTCTTATCTTCTCTGAACTAAATAAACCAATTCCCTCAGCCTTTCTTCATAAGTCATGTTCCCCAGCCCCCTAACCATTTTTGTTGCCCTCCTTTGGACTCTCCAATTTGTCCCTATCCTTTCTGTAGTGGGGGGCCAGAAACCGGACACAGTACTCCAGATGTGTCCTCACCAGTGCTGAATAGAGGGGAACAATCACTTCCCTTGATCTTCTGGCAACACCCCTGTCACAGGCCAGCTGGGCACTGTGAGTATATCAATTTAGTTGAAGACTGACTGAGCCCTGCAACTTTATTAGCTGCGGGGCTTTTTGGTTCAGGATCGAGGAGGTGATGTTGGGAAGGAAAGCAATGACAAGTTTCACTTATAAAAAAGAATAAATTTTACTTATAGCTATAAAAGATATAGTTTGCACATATGACAGTTAGTAAAAAGGTTAAGCTAATAAACAGACAACATAACAATACAAGTTAAAATTGACAGTGATAATAAAACAGACAAAGTAATTAACCAAGAGTTTTCACTTGGTTAGCAACTTATTGATAGTCCCTCAGTTAGAAGATACATGTCAAGTTGATTCAGCGAAGTCAGGCATCCCTGAGCTGCTCTGTCAGAGGGAAAACCGGGGGGAAAGTCCCTCAGTCAGGATCTGGTCCTCGCTCTCACAGGGAGTAAGAGAGAGCCGTCGAGGTATGGGACAGCAATGACCATTCTGTTCCGTCCTTCCCCAAGAGTTACTTAATGTGTGTGTTTTTTTATACCCTGTTTATGCTAATTTTTTAGTTATATAGCCATTCATAGTGTTACTCTATAGCTGTTATTTTATGGGGTTAAAAGGTGTTAGAAATCATTATAATAAGTTACTGCTCAAGCTTGGGTTTACCCAATAAGCAAATCACACCACATCACTTTGGGGTCTGAGATTAACATGTCCTAACCTAAGTTCATCCCACTATGTTAATTATACCTTGTGATTACGTTCATTAATTTTTACTGACTCTAAGCGAAATTTCATAAATCAGCTACCTTTGCGGTTATATTCTTTAGTTCTGCTTTCTAAAGTTCATTCTGTCTGAAGATCAGTATAAAAAGCTATATATAAATATTTCTCTAGACAGGCAGGAAACTGCTCCATAAGCTACTTCAGATATCTTCAAAAAGCAGATTGCTCTTGTTATACCTTGCTTGTTAACCCTTCTGGTTCTGGCCATCACACACCCCTACTAATGCAGTCCAGTATGCTGTTAGCCTTCTTCTCAACAAGGGCACACTGTTGGCTCATACTAAGCTTATTGCCCACTGTAACCTGAAGGTCCTTTTCTGCAAAGCTGCTGTTTAGCCAGTCAGTCTCCAGACTATACTGGTGCATGAGACTGTTATGTCCTAAATGCAGAAATTGACATTTGTCCTTGTATGAACTTCAGTTTGGATTTCTACATGACATATACACAGGGAATTTCAGGTAATATTAGTCCATGTGATTTAAATATGTTTCTAGATGAATAACAGATAAGTGTAATTTAACATATTATGTCATTAACTGGGATTGTTTATGTATCTTAAGATGTTTTCTAGCTTAGCTTCATTATTGAAAGAAGTATTTAAATTTCTTTCATTTTTGATGGGTGTGAAGGGGTGAGAGACAGCGAACATAAGTCACGAGGTATCTTATGTGCTGGGCAGGGGAGGTCAAAAGAAGGAAGCCAGCTTGCAGCAACAGATGGAGAGAGTGAAAACATGCAAAACTCACAGCATGGAGGGCTGGCAGGGCTGCAGCTGGAGACCGGAAGGGAAGAGAAACACCCACCACACTTCCAGAGCAGCATCTTGCTCAGGATTGGAGGAGGGAGGCTGTCCAGAGGTATTTCTGGCCCCAGAGAGGGAGAGAGGGGGGTCAATTCCTTGCAGGTAGCAGGGAGAGAGGAGCGGCTGAATGTCCCAGCAAGCAAGGGTTGCAAAACTTGCCATAGGAATGCTGCAGGAGTGACCCCAAGCAGAAGGTAGGTGGAGGCCAGCACACGCAAGGCTGTGATAATCTCTGGAGCTCTGGAGAGAGAGAACGCACACAGCCTTTGATAAGCTCCGGAGCAGAGTGTCAGCAGAGGATCCAAAGGAGAGGCCTGAGGAAAACTGTGGTTACAGGTAGAGCCATGCTGCACATGGGAGAGATCCCACCAAGACTGTGAATGGTCACAGGGGAGCAGGGCAGGCCTGTGCACAACAGAGACTGGACTAAGTGATTTCTTGATCATTGCAACTGGGATTTTGAGAGCCTGACCCTGGGTGAAAGGGGATATAGACTGAGCCTGACAAGGAGGCTGAGAGCAGTTGGGGTTTCCTTGGAAGTTTTTTGCCTTTTCTTTTGATATTTGAGCATAGGAAGGGTGTACTTAATCAAGACCAAAGGTCACCCTGGGGGTAGAGGCACAAACAATAAATAGTACAACAGGCAGTACTGTGACCTTGTTGCTGGCACAAGTGCCCGAGGGAGGCAACGATTGGGTTCATTGCCCGGTGTGCGTCGCACCAATAAACACGTTGGGGGGAGAAGTAGACAGAGTTTATTTGAGCTCAAGTAAAAGGCACAGGGAGACTGTGTGGTCTCAAATCCTGTGCCCCTAGCCCTGCAACAGTGTATTTTTATACCTTGGCCACTTCCAGCAGTAATTTTCCACTAGTTGGCTTCCACCCCCCACCACCCCCTTCTACCCTCCCCCTTCCCTCCTTCCTTCTTTCTCTGAGCCGTGTCCTTGCATTCCACAGATAACAGTTTTAGGGAGTTTCAGCTTGCTTGCTACTCATCCTGTTTTTCCAGTATTACAGGAGGTTACAAAAAGTTCAGGAAAGGGTTACAAAGGTTCAGGAGGGGGGGGAGGCTGGCTCGCCCAGAGCAGAGGGGCTTCTTCGACACTTGTGGTCTTCCATCCCTCTGAGTTACCTAGGGTTATGCCTAGTGACACCAACAACCTGGCTGAAGAAGAACTTTTGAGTATCATCTCGAGAGGCAAAGCTGGGGTAAAACGGAGGTTTGGAGCCCCACAGAAGAAATAGGGATGGAGACCAGCCAGGATCATCACAGGCAGTGCCTTCTGGGAATATATTTTCATCAGTCATGGCAGGAAAGAAAACATAAGACCAACTTCCTGGCAGACCAGGTGATCTGACTCAAGAAGTCTATGGGCCAACGAGAGGCAAAGCACTGCTCGACCTGGTACTGGCTATGGGGGACGACCTAATCGGCGACCTAGTGATCGATGGGAAGCTGGGTGATAGCAAGCATGAGCTGATCACCTTCACCAT
>NW_017728931.1:112660304-112679253 GCF_001723895.1 Crocodylus porosus | reverse complement strand
TGACTTCCTGCCCTTTGGGCAGGGGGCTGGACTCGATGATCTCCCGAGGTCCCTTCCAGCCCTAATGTCTATGAAATCTATGAAATCTGAAGCTGAGGTCCACCCTGTTGACACCTGTAGGCAAACAAGCTCAGGGCATTGGTAGCAAGCCCTACAATACCTACAGCCATCGCAGTGGGCAATTTTCTCTAAAGTTAAGTCTACATAACTACCAACTGGATTATACTAGGAATGGAAGTTTTTCCATCACCTGTGAACGATAATTCTTCACATGACAATCTCTGGATCTCTAAAGAAGCAATCTTATTTTGAAACGAATGGAAGTAAAAGATCATGCTCAAATGTCACTGCAATTTTATTCTTAGTAATTAAAACTATTAATATCTAATTTTAAAATACCAATTATTCTAATAATGTGCAAAGCTATATATGATAGAACACAGTCATTAAAAAGTGCTTTGTATGAATAAAACACCCTGGCTTCTGTGAGAACAAAGGGTATAGAGCACCCAGCAGGATATAACTTTAGTTCTTTTCCTGTATAAGTGCTTTAAGGACATTCATACCTAATTAGTATTAAGTGTATTCTAGGCCATGTGGCACAGTTTCAACAGAGGAGGAATAATGTAATAGCCATTACGCTGTTGCAATTACAAGTGTATGAGCTGGGAGCAATAGAAATGTAGGAAAGCTGTTCCCTTTAACTCTGGGGGACGAAGCGGAGTTAAAGCCAGAGTTGTTTTGCTATATTTGCATTGCTACTGGCTTGGGCACATGTAGCTGTTACAGCATAACAGGTGTTGAACAGTCCAGAGAAGCAGCTCCCCCTCCCTTCTGAAGCCAATACATATGTATATTTGTCCATGCCCCTACTACCTCAAGCCATACCAACACTAAGCTGGTATATGGGAGATCACTGACAAAAATTCAGCTTCTCTAGTAAAATATGTAGGTAACTGTAGGTCTTATTCTTCCTATAGTCCAATGTATCATTTTATGCCCGTTGATCCCCTTTCTTGTGAATCCTTATAGTGGAGGATGACAGTGCCAAATGCATAGGTGGCTGAGTCAAGCATCATGAGGCCTATGCAGGATAATTCACCAATGTTATGTTGATATGGTGCTGCAGATGTTTTCTTTTGATCATCTCTTGGCTATTAAAAAGTGTAATATTGTTCCCTCATCTTGGTACTTCATTGCTGCCTATGTATAGTTCAAAACTCAGCAGGGTTGGATGATGGTTTGTACCTCATAAAATACACTTTTAGGATGTCCAGGAAACTCCAGGACAATCATACTTTCGCAGGGAAAGAATGACCTAGACCTAGGTCTCCCATTTCCTGGGTGAGTGCTCTAATCACAGGGATATTGGGCAGCACCACCATCACCAACTCTAATCCTATGCCATTAGTATTAGGGGAAGAATATGAACATGGGTTAGAGTAAAATTACTAATTTATTAGATCAAATTACATTTATAGAATTATATTTCAAACTCACTCCAAAAATAGAAGCCATAATATGTCTTCTCAACTTTGGTCTGTGGCTATATGTTGCATGGCATAGATAGTCCAAGTTACTTATCTGTGTGAAACAGAACCAATATGGAACAGCTTTAAAACCAGAAGCAATGTAGCTGTATTATGGCACCTTATAAAGGGTAGTTAGCCTTGCCAAGAAGCATGGTTTCTTATTCCAAGTATAGCTTCTAATTCCAGAGCTGAAATTAGATGTGTTTAAATTTGTTTCAAAAACAAATATAAAATTTGCCTTCTGCTGAAACTTTTAAATATTCAGCCTTAATTCCCTCTTACAAGAACTGGGAGGTTTTTCATTATTTTTTCACCTTTTAAATTCAGCGTTTACTATAGACCAAACAGGTCAATTTTAAACACCATGAACCAGTTTTGAACCATGACTACTGACAATGCATACAGCTTCACAGAGTTGCATCTTTGTGTATCAGGGCTTATATATCCTTCTAAATGAAGCAGTGTCTGCTGAGGATCTTTGTTCTCTCCTTGCTTATATACACTTCTCCCCTAGATATTCATCTATGGCAATGAAATAGTTTAGCTTAAAAAATACAAACACTGCATGAGCGAAGGGAGTCAAATATTCAAAATTTGAGTTTTTGGCTATATATCCAAGGGCTGTTTCTACACAAGACACTTAGAAGTAACTTGTTACTACTGCACGATAACATCATGGGGGACTAACCATTACAAGACGCTACTGCGCAGTCAGTCTCACCACAAAGCCATGTGGGAACGTTACTGTGCAGTAGTTGGGTATACAGGTAATAAATGACTGCACAGTAACAACTGTGCAATCAACATCTCGTGTAGATGCAACCAGTGTCACTTGGATGCCCTGCAAGACGGGCTTAAATTTTTCTATTTCCAACATTTCTGCAATTAAACATATTTGTTAAAATTCTTTGCAGATGGCACATACAAAGAAGTATGAAATCAGTCATAAAGTTAATCTGTTTAAATATTTAAATTACACACTTTTGTTTTTATTTTTGCAATATTGAGCTAGCTTGTCTGATAAACAAAAATGCTTTTCATTCATGAAGACAAATAGGATAGTCCCTATCTTGGGTACACTGCCAGTCTTACCCAACCCCATTTATATTGAATGCCCCTCACAGGAAGAATATTCTGTATCATCATTCATCATCCATTTGATATCCAGATGTTCTGCTTTCAATATATTATCTGTCACTTCTTTCCACACATTTGCAATCTTTCTGTCAGAGCCCTAACTATTGTTATCTTATCTTTCTTATCTTATTAATCACCTTCTTACATTATTTAAAGCACTCTAATATCAAGTTTATTTTCCCTTAGGAAGCTGACCATCTTCACATAGTGAGCTGGTGGCTGCCATGCCCACAGCTCAGCCTCCCCCTACATGCCCCATCTTTCCAAATGGCATCCCCTAGCCTCCTAATTCCCTGGCTTTTTACAACTATGTTCTGTCTACCCTTTCCCTTTTACCTCCCCCCGCAAAATGTATATCTGCCTCTGTACCCTTCTTATCTGTTGCTATGACAGTGGATATACCACTCCTGTAATGAGTTACTGGCAAAAGTACTATTTTTACCACAGCAATTTTACCCTTCAAAGGTAATGTTCTACCACTCCACAATCACAACATCTGTCTCAGTCTTGCCTAACTCTTATCTCTAACTCCTCCCACACTTTTGTTCCTTTCCCTTTGGAATTCCCAAGATCTTGATTACAACCTCTGCCACACATAGCCTAAACTTCTGTAAACTCTCCCAGTTCCCTACACCCATCAACGTACTTTTTCATCTTATTTAATTTTGCCCCTGACACTTCACCATATTCCTCAGTATGCTTCAACAGCCTCTCAGTCGATACTTTGTCCTGAGCCACTATGTTCACATCATCCATGTATAACGTACATTTAACTTCATCCTCCTCCTGGCATCTTCACACCACTTACCAGTTTATCATCATAAATTTTCTGTGCCAATGGCTCTATTGTGCACACAAAAAGATAGGGGGACAGAAAGTATCTTTGTCTTACCCCTGCTTGTATGAGAAATGCTTTATTTAAGTAGCGTTTACCAGTAATAAACTTTATGCTTTACTGTATAGCACTTTGACCCATCTGACAGATTATCTTTGCCAGAGACCCCTATCCTCTGCAATACTTCAAACATGAAATCATTTTCAACCCTATTATAAGCTTTCTCCAGGTCTAGATTCATTATTACAGTTTTTCTTTTCCTCTCTTATACATCCAATATGACACTTCTTATTAACCATAGGGTCTGGGATATCCTCCTCTCAGGAACAGTACTTGATTGTTCTTCTTGTATCAATATCTGCTAAACAGTCCCACATTCTTTTGGCCAATACTTTTGCCATTAATTTGTAGTCTGTGTTTAAAAGATTTATTCTTCTGCAGAATCCTCCCCTATCTCCATTATTTCCCTGAATATCTCTCTTACATATGTCCCCTGTCACTGCCAAAATTTATCATAGAATTCCACTGGAAGTGCATCTTCTCTTAGCTCTTTTCCTCTCTTGCAAGCTTTTAAGCAGTCCTCCACCTCTCTCGTACTTAACTTCTCCTCCAATTTTTGTTTTTTTCCATCCTCTACTCCTTCCTTTATCCCCTCAAGGAATACATTAATTTTTTCGCCATCTACTCCTCTTCTTTTGTACAGCTCTTTATAAAACTCAACTACTGCATCCAACACCTTTGTAGTCTCTTCTATTCAGATGACTTCTTTAGTTCTCACTGCTTTCAATTCCTTCCTTCTTTTCCTCAATTCTGCTGAAAAATACTTACAACATCCTTCCCCCTTTCCATCCCAGGTGCTTTGTTCAGAAGGAATTTCTTCTCATCCTTTTTCCTTTCAAACCATTCTTCAGTTCTTCACTCATATTCTTTTACTGCCTTCTTTAATTCCTGCTTCCTTGAATGAAGTTCTAGCTCTTCTTTGCTTGTCTTCAACCAAGATTTGTGGAATATTCACTTGTTCTTCTCTTTACCATAGTCCACCACTCTCAGACACTATTCAGAGTCTTCTATCCTTTTTTCAGTTCCACATACTCTTGACAGTTTTTCTTATCTTGTAATATTGAACATTTAACTTCCACATCCCTTTCCCCCTATCTTTCCTTTTTTTCTAAACTCACTTCTGTTCTCAGTATCCCATGATCACTGAAGGTCACATCTAAGATCTAAAGGTTTATTGTCTTCTAGTTGCCAAACACATCTTATCAAAATGACATGCCCTCCCCCGCCCCCCCGTCTCTCTGACCTCCATCCCAATTTAAACCCCGACTCTGCTGTCCTCCAAGCCCCCGGCTTTCACCACCCCTTACTTCTGCTCCACTCCCTCTCCACCTCCCAGCTTCTGCCCTTTTAATTTCACTGCTTTCCTGATCTCTCCCAGCCATCTCCCCCAACTGTCTCCTCCACCTCCACTACTAGCCATCTCCCCAGCCATCTCCCCCGGCTGTCTTGACTTCCTGGCTACCTCCATTTCTGCCTCCATCCCTTGGCTGTCTTCCCCGATTCCCCTAACCTCCTGGACACCGTTTTCTGCTTCCATCTCCCTGTTTCCTTGATTTCCTGGCTGCCTCCCAGTGCTTGGCTTTTTTCTCCACTGCCCCTCACCTCTGCCATTCCAGCACTTTCTGCCCTGGCTTCCTGGCCAGTTCTCTCTTTCCTCTTGGCTTTTTCCCCTGGCTCGCTGCTGGCTTTCTGACCTCTCCTGATCTCTCGATCTCCCAGCTTTCTTCTCCTGCTCCACTCCTGACCTCCCAATCTTCCAGCTTTCTTCCCTCAGCTTGCCACTGGCCTTTCCGACCTCTCTGATCTCCCAGCTTTCTTCCCCCAGGCTCCACTCCTGACCTCCTGACTTTCTCTGTTTCTCCATTCCCAGCTTCCCCACCTCTGCCCTGCCACCTCCACTTTCTCTCCCAACCTCTGTTTCTCCTTCTGTTCCCAGTTTCCCGATCACTGCCCCGCCACCTCCGCTTTTGCTCCTGAACTTCACTGTTTCTCCCTCCATTTCCCGCTTCCCTGTTTTTTGCTCCAATGCCTCCACTTCCTCTCCACTCAGCCTGGTTCCTCCCAGCTCCTGGCTTACCTCTTTGCTGCACCTCCCAGTTCTCCACCCACTGTCTCCACCTTCTCCCTGCTTTCTCCCCCAGCCTCTGCTCTGTTCTGCTGCCTCTCACCTTTTCTCCACCACTTCCTGGCTCATCACTGCCACCTCCAGTCTCCCAACTGGCTTTCTCTCCCAGCCCGAGCTTCCTCTACTGCCTTCTGCCCTGGCTCAGCACTCCCTAGCCCGGCTTCCCAGCCAGTTCTTTCTCTCGCTCTCTCCTTGGCAGGCTCCCCCTGGGCACCATAATCCTGAGCGACCCCAAGTAACCCTGGGGCACTAAGTGACCCCAAGTAACCCCAAGTTCCCCCTAGTATTAACACACACAGCCACTGAAGTGCATGCTTGCATGTGTGTATATGTGTGTGTGAATCCACAGTGTTGTGCATAGTATGTGCAGTTTGTGTGTGTGTGTGTATAATGTTGTGTCATGCCCTCCTGCCTAACAGTGCAATATTAAGATCCCAAGTGTTGATATGATACAGGTCAAGTCAACGCCTGTACCCTTTTCTTTCACATCTGTAGCATATTGTATGCTGGCAGTATGTGGTCAAGTGTCCTTCCCACCCACACTTGCTACACAGCTTAGGTTGTCTGAAATATGGTGTAAAACCTTGGTGTGGTCCTATTGGATTATTGGCAGTAAAGGCATTATACTGCCAGGACTCCTCTCATCTGCCCTCATTACCACTTAAGCTCCCCACAATCCCATCCATATACCATATTTATCATGTATCTTTTTCAACATATAACTTTGTGTACATAATTCTTTATCCATTTTTCTATATCCCCCATCTCAAGCATGTCCATGTACATTTCACTAATTATTATCCTTTCTCTTGTCTTTTCTCCCACAGTAAAACTTATCACCTTTAAAATTCTCCTCTCTCACCTATTATCATGTACATCTTCCAAAAATCCTTGTACAAAATACAAAATACAAGCTCCAATACAAAATTTCCCAAGACTTCTGGTTAGGACAGGTGACCAAACTATTCAAATGTTCTGCTTTAACTTCTAAAACTTCAAAAAATGTATTTTCTATAAATTCATATCTATTCATTGTCTGACTTCCCTGTTCTCCTTTCCCTCTTACTCCTGCTCTTATTCTCCGGTATACAGTACCTGCCTTGTCTCTCACTTCCTCTATCCTTTCTCTATGCAGGCCTGGCTTACTCCTCCCACGAGTCTTCCTTTTCACTTCACTCACTGCTTCATTCCTTATTCCTTCCTTCTGACCTCCCTTCGTCCTCTTCTCCTGTTCTTCCTGCCAACTGGACTCTGTTAGAGCAAAAATTTTGATTGACTGCTGACAACACAGAGAGTTAGATCTGACATGTGCAGACAAGCCCTACGAATGGAAAATTCCACAGCATGCCCAGCACATGCCCCCTGGATGACCTGAAGGCTTGTCAATCATGCCTGACCTACTTTTGCACCATACGCATGCTCAGTACTGACAGAGATATGGAGTAATCTGACACACACATGCTCAGTTCTAACTGCAACGTGATGTAATTGGACTAGAAAATTCCACGAAGGAGACAACCTGATTGGCTGCCTGGTTGTCATAAAAGGCTTGTGAGCCCCCTACCAGGGGGGAGACCAGAGTGACAGGGAAGAGACTCGACCTGAGAACGGAGACTGCTTCTAGCAGAGACTGTCTCGCAGGGAGAGATCAACCCGATCCTGAAAGCAGAGGCTGCGGCTGCAGGGGCTGCTTCTCAGGAGGGCTTTAAGCCCACTGGTCTTCTCACCGTGAGGTTTTTGTGATTTGTTTTCGACCTCGTATTGATTTTCGTATACTGATCTTCTGGCTACCAACCCGATTTCTGTCTTCGACCTTGACTATGATCCCAATTCTCGACCATTTGCTACGACATCAACATCTCATCTCGGCTTTTGACCTTGGCACTGTCTTCGACCATCTCTTCTCATTGTCCACTTTGGACTGGCATCACAATGTTCTACGCGTTACAGTTTTGTTACTCGTTCTTCCAATTAATAAGCTGTTGACCAGTCCTGGGACTATCGAGTTGGGCAGCCGCACCTATCCTTTGGGGTAGAAAGCAAGAGCTCAGCTCTGGAACCCCATGGGCCAACAGTCTCCTTTGTTGTTCATGTTCATTTATTGTAACTGTAACTGAAGTGAGAATTCTGCCTACGCTCCAAAAGTGTAAGTAAATAAATCCATCTACTTTGAAACCACATGAGTCTGCGTACCGCTCAGAACTCCTTGCCACTAATCCCACCTGTTCCGTATCCAAACCACTCGGCCCACTGTGACCTTGGAGCCTTTATTCCCCAACAGACTCTTTTATCATTACTTTCTTCAATAAAGCCTCCTTCAGAATGGCTGATCCCACCACACCTTTCTTTCCTACCTTTTTTCATCCCTTCTTCTCGACTTCAATCCATCCTCCATCAGACTCTTGACCTTCACTTTTGCTTTCTGATTCCCTTCTTATCTCATCTGCTTTCCCTTCAATAAATGCCACTCTATTCTGCAAAACTTCTGCTGATGCTGTTGCAGGCTCCTCCTCCATCCCAGTGCTCTGGCATTATCCTCTCAGCATTTCTGGCCACAATCAAGGCAGTAAAAACCAGACCTCTACTCAGTCACTATACTTGATCTTAGCCAGGGAACAGCCAAGAACAGGTTAATCCAACCCATCTAAATACAATATACAGCACTGCCTGTTGAACTCAGTCCCCTAAACACTGACTCTTTTTTGAGTCAGAGTGAGCCACTTCATTGGAAACATTTGGATTTTGTCTTCAGCCCCACAGCTGAGTTATGCCTTTCTTTCCCATTTCCAATTATTCCCATTTCTTCACCAGCACTAAGTATCTGGCAAACATCACTAAACAGTTCATCCAGATTCCCTCTCTCACACCCTCTCTCAGCCTGTTGCATGTAATTAACAGGGATCCTGGTTTTCCCTGCTAAAAATATTGCCAATTCTCTGATAAAAACCCCAAAATCTGCAATTAAAATTAAATGCCACTCACTCTCTCTCTGTATATGTAATAGATACATATATATGTATCAATTAAACATGAAGTTTTATTGATATCTTACAATTTTGAAGCAATTTGGAAGCCTATCAGTGCCTCAATCAATGTAATAAAATAAATTACAGGTGCCTATGCATTTTGGTATTTGATTTTGAGTTTTTTACCATGGAAAAATCAGAGCTCCCCTGCCCCCTTAGCTCACAAGGATAAAGGTCCAGGCCCCTCACTCACAAGGCACAGCCCCCCAGCCATGCTGGTGCCCCTCATTCCTCAAACCACAGCCCACCAGGCCCTTCTGGTGCCCTTCACTCCCAAAGCACAGCTCCCTACCCCCCAGCCCTGCCAGAATGGGCACCCAGTTGCCAAGGCTATATATAGGGCCAGGGACTCAGGTCCACAACCTCCTGCCCCCCATGGCAGCACCTGAGCCCCAGATGCTGCCCACTGGAGGCAGCTGCTTCTGCCACCTGAGCAGGGAGCCCAGCTCCTCCTTCCTCATGGGCAGCACAGCCAAAGCCGACCCCATGGTGGGGGTGCAGGTTGCCTACTGCAAGCTTGGGCATGAGATGGCACTGGCTTCCCAGCATTGCATGCACTCCTAGGGCAGGCAGGTGGGACCTGTGACCCACAGATCTGTGCACAGGCAGGGGCAAGAGTGAGCTGCCCACTGTGAGCTCAGGCTCCCTGCCCTAGGGCCTAGATAGATAGAACCTAGCAGGGCAGAGCAGGGCTAAGTGGGATAAGCAGGGGGCATATCACATCACATCACAGTGACTACAATGAGCTTCCCTGACCAGCCCCACTGTGCCAGGTCCTGCCTGCCAGCCATGGGAACCCTGAGGGAGGGCAGCAGGGCAGGGAACCTGAGCCTGCAGTGGACAGCCTGCACCCACCCCTGCCTCCACCCCACACAAAGATCTGGGGGGCATGTCCTCCCCACCCCCAGGAGTGAATGCAGTCATAGGGAGCCAGCCCCACCTACCCCATTCCTGGACAATCTGCCTGCCACACAATCCCATATTCCGCTGGTGCCCCATGGCTGTGCATTCTGGTCCTGGGCCCCAAGCCCCACACACCTCACAGCTGGGCACCAGCCCCAGCCCTGCCCAACTCCCTCCTTCCCTATGGGGGTCTCAATTCTCCCCCCTCCCCTGACTCAATTTCCTCCCTATTGGAGCTGCTCTCAAGACTGCCTGGCAGCCATGTGCATGTACGCACATGGTGCCCCTTGCCTGACCACCCACCTTCAGCTTCTTCCAGCCACTTGCAGGCTGGAACTCTGCCAGCCTGCAGAGAGCTCTTTGCAAAAAAGCATGTTTCTCTGTTAAAATTAAAAATCTGTGTCTTTATCAGGTTAAAGAGGAAATCCATGGTTATCCATGAGAAACAGAAAACCTGGATCCCTGATGATTAATGTGTCCCTGCTCTCCATAAGGTGAAGTCAGACCAAGTTCTCCTATGCCTCATCTACATATACTTTTTTGGAGGATTGCAGGACTTGTGACAAGAACACCCAGTTCCAGTCATGAGTGGGGATTATAATTAGCACATGGATCTTTTGTGGAAGGTATCTGGAGTACACATGCATACTGAACAGTTTTGAAATGCTGTTGAGTGGGGCCCAGTCCAATAAACTGAATAGTAAATCATGAGCTGTTTGCTAGACTAATCTCATACATAGTTTGTACTATGTATAAGTAGTTGCCAAAGTGCTGCTTAAAAGTGCATTTATGAAGTACCTGTGCTAAAACTTGCAGCAGTTTCAGAAAAGGTAAAATGCATCAATTTTCAGTTAACTAAGTCCATGGGTACTATATGCAAATTATTATAGATATATTGATTTTAAGGTCAGTGCTTCTCACTACCATGTGCTCAGGAAGAGGAGGGTTTTACAGTAAGGAGTGGAGGAAGGGACCGCAGAGAGAAGTTGTGGGGGAGGGCAGAGGACAAAGAAGCTACCTGATCCCTCCAGATTTCTTTTCTCTGCTGTAGCAGTGGGAGGGGGACAAATTCAAGGCAAACCTCCAATAATTAGATAATATATCTGGACACTTTGAAATTTATAAACTTTTGCACATGAATAATCTAATTATTGGATGGTCATCTTTTAAACCAGTGTTGTTTTATATTTGAGTAAATATGATATATATTTTTAAACATTTATGGTTTTCTTTATATACACTGAAAATTTGGTAAATTTGTAAAATAAAATGATCCCATATAAGAAAGGAAATGTAACAACATGTTTTTTGTGACAGAGTTCTGTAGAACATCAGTTACCTACGTAGTTCAAAGCAATGCACTTTATGGTTCATTTCTTTCACATTTGGAGTGCTAAGAAGAAGGTAGCAGGTGCATTAAACTAGGAATTTCCTGTAGAGTTTTGTGCATATTTAGCCATACTTAAAGTGTTATGAAATTTGCACTTTTTAATTAGGGTGAAGGAGCAAGTTGTGATCTGTCAATTCTAGTTATACCAGTTACTTATCATTAGTTAAAAGGTATTTTGGGATTTTTTTTTTTTTGTATGGAAATTCTCCCAGGGAAAAGAAAACATTCTGTTCATAAATGCTGCTATCTTGGACAACAAACAAGACCCCTTTGAAAACACCTGTGCTTAATTGCCTGTGTTAGTTCATTGAGAAACTCCATAAATTGTTTAGTAGCTTACAGAACACAACAGTCATTTGTTATGCTGCAGCATTTGGTTGTAAGGTGGATTATTATTGGTATTGCAACACTACCTATCAGCCGAAGTCATTTAACAGGACCCCACTGTGTTTAGTACTACCTAAACAAAGAGCAAGTTAGTCTTTGGGGCAAGAACTGCTTTTTAAATTACCATGTGGAACAGTGAATGTCCTTGCGAGAACTAGTTTTCTACTGCTCAAAATACTGCAACCATTTGTCTAGCATCTATTTATATATACATGTTTTTCTACTCAGTATCACTAGTAAGAAGTATGGCAGTGATTCTCAACCTTCTTAGACTCATGGCCCCCTCCTTCACTGTTCTGAATTTAATCGCACCCTGTTTCAAAAACAAATTTAGTTAGTACAGTGTCCCTGTGCAAACTTACATGGTTCCCTTCCCTTATATGTGAGCCTACATGCATGGAGCCCTTTTGCACCATGGCCACACAGAGGTCTCCTCCACACACATAGGAGGAGAACCCTTGTCCATACAGAACACACACATTTCTTGTTCTGCAAAGTTGCCCACTATCCTCACCCTCACAGCTGGGCCTGCCTGGTGCATTGTTGGCAGCATCTTCCAGAGATCCCTTTGAGGCTGCTGTATTGATTTAGTGGTTGATACTGCTGTAGTGGGCAGGAAGGACAGAAAGGAAGGAGTCAAGGTAGACCCACCCAGCCTTGGTCATTCACTGTTCACCATTCTGAGACATGCTTCAGCTCCTTCCTGCATTATGTTTATCATATAAAAGCCACATGGAATGAGGAGGACTGGGTCACTAGCTGTTGCCAATCAACTGCAGTTGCCTGGAGACAGTGGATCTAATGCAGATAAACCTAACACAAGAAGGTGCACCTGCTCCAGGGTAATTTCACAGGTCTGCAGCCATAGCAGCACTGGTGCGTTGGCATTCTTGAAAGGTTCTCACAGAACCCCAGGGTGCCACAGCACCCTGGTTGAGAACCAATGAACTATGGGTTTGATTTTTAGTTACTCCATCTAGGCAAACTTTACATGATTATGATTACTTCTGTGATCTGCTTTAGTTTGCATATGTTTTCCATGATTCTCTGGAGCTAAGAATAGTTCTAGACCTCCTCACTGTAGACTCCACAAGCATAACTCATACACTGATAACTGGATATAAGGGCTGGCTGACTCCTTAAACCAGCTCAGTATCTTCCAGGAGACCTCTTTTTTCAGGGAATATCCCCTTTGCAGGGCCTATTCTGACCATAGGCAGAGAAAGAAAATATGACTGGGGGGGGGGGATGCTGAGCACCTGCATGTGCATGCACCCCCCAAAGAGGTAGGTCTGTCATGGGGAAGGGGTGGAGGGGCAGATTGAGGCCCCCCATGGTGAAGAAGGAAGTGGAGCAGAGACAGGGGCAGGGGCAGGGGTGAATGGGGCCTTAGGGCCAGGGCAGGTCATGAGGTGTTCAGAGCCTGGGTGGCTCATCCAGGGGCACGGGAAGACTCTTATGACTGTGTGCATGCCCAGGGCTGGCACAGGGACCATGTGCTCCCCCAATCTGTGTGGGGGGCATAGGGCTGCACACTGCACCCCACTGCCCTTACCCCAGGAGCAATGCAATCCTAAGTGCTTTGTGCATGCTGGCTGCGCCATCTGCCTGGCAGTGGGAGTCACATGGCAACATGTGGCTGCCAGGGCACTGGAAGTGGGGCATGGAGCTCAGCCCACAGCAGCAGCTGCCTCCACCTCACAAAAATCCAGGCACACTGCCCCCAGGATATGCACAGCAGTGGGAGCCCCCTACACCTGTGGATGAGCTGCCTGGACTTCAAGCATCCCATGACCCACCCCTGAGCCCTATTTACACCTCCCTCCACCGTGGAGGGCTTGATCTGCTCCCCCATGCATGTTCCCTCCCCCTTGCCCCTTCCCATCTACACATTTACCTGCTGGGTGCAGCTCCACACACAGCCAGGCCAGGCTGAGTTCCCAGCTGCCTGCAGGCTCTGCCTGCTCAGCTCTGTCTGTGCATGTCCATTCCCCAGCCGTGCTGCAGCTGCCTGGACCCTGCACCTGCACTGCCTGTGTTTGCGGAGACTAAGCCCCATTAGCCCTGGCCTTCTGCCACCTACAGTTCTGGTCTACCTTAAGGACTGAATATACTATCAATTATCCTCCATGGGCTCATTTACAAGTGCCATTAGTGCACAGCCATGAACTGCAGAGCTCCCAGTTTACATATGAGCCCAGACCTCAGCACATTCAGCCGTGTCTGGTAGGAGTCTGGGGGGTGGACAGGAACAATCAGCCTGCCAGGCCAGGGCTGCTCCAGCTGGGTTCAATGTGCTGTGGAGGAGCTAGCTGCAGCACAAAAATGTTTCAATGCAGGGCTAGCCAGTAGGCTGTATTTACAAGTAATACCTGGCTGCAGAGTTTATTAGTTTATGTGTGCCCTAATATGGGTGCATGTATAGATGCTGAGATGTTTATTGAGAAGCTAATTATTCAACTGTGCAGTAAATGATTCATGTAGATACACTCAGTGTTGAGAAGAATGAGGTCCCATGTTTCTAAATGCTGCAGTGTTGATATTAAAAAGTCAAACAGGAGTCAAGCTGACTGAGAAATATTCATGAGAAAATCTTTGAGCTTAGTTCTTTACTGATGACTCAGCAGTCAATACAATCCATTGTTTTTTAACAGATCAAACAGTATTAGTATCAGCACTTACCTTTATTTTTAACTGGATCAGTAAATAGTGAGATCAGAGTAATCTCCTCATAATATCCAGGCCTAAAGCAAGACATAAATTAAGCCCCTAGGAGGACAAAGGCCCCAGATACTAACATATTAACACATTTATTTTGCCAATACTTTCTCAATACTTTTTTTTGGGGGGGGGTGGAGAAAAAGTGGGTTTATTGTTTCATCAGATAACATAGAAATTCAGTTAAGTTTACCAAACTCACCCAAGTAATCATTATTTAACTTTTTTAAAAGTGACTGATAATTTTGGTTCCTCAATTATTGGAGGCCTAACTTCAGACACAAAAGTGTTTTTCAGAGAATCTGATCTCTGTATATGTTTGGAATTAAACACGCCAAATTTCACATATCTAAAATTACTAGTTACACCAAATGTTACCATTTCTACCCTTCGACAGAGGTTGGTAGTCTGGTGTGATTCCAAACATGTTTGGCAAAGAAAATGAAAATCTCAAGCGAGTGAGATATTGATTGAATTATCAAACAGAAACAGCCCAAATTCCCTAGCCAGAGGAAATCCACACTTAGGAACTCAAGTGACACTAAATTTTAGTTTCTTCACCAAGACCCCATAGTAATCTAACTTTCTTAACTTTTGTAGAGGTCCACTTCCTTGACAGGAAGAGGGCTAAACTTGAGTTTGCACATTTTAATGCTTCATTATAATACCTTCTCCTGAGTTAGTGATCAGTTTGTTCACTTTCCTCTCTTCATTGTTCCAATTTCTACTTTTATGCTTCATCCAGCATTGTTTCCTTAATTTCCAAAATATAACTTCCATAAATCATTTTATACTTCGCACATAAGTAACTTTTTTTGCCCACCTTTAATGAAAAGAACCTTCAAAAACTTCCATCAATCACATTAGCTTTACTTCACTTGTGTCATTATAATTTTAGTTCTCTCATATATTAATAAAGTTCATACATTTCAGCCTGTGTGTTTGAAGATTTGCTTAAGGAACTCTTGGTATTCACTTTTTTGCGAGTTCACATGATCTCAGACCTATATAACCTCTGGTACTTCTGCTACTTCACTCCATGTTATCAAAAAGTACTCAGCCAGAAAGAGCTTCATGCAGCAAAACTCAGACCGTTAGATATAGTTCATCTATTGATCACTCTGAGTCTAGCTATATCTTTAATGTACCCATCACTATGGTGTCTGAGAGCAAGCCCAGAATTTGTTGTTTCTTACCACAATCCAGCTGGATTCACACCTTTGGAAGACAGTTATTCTCTCCTCTCTTTCAGTTCACTGACCTGGCTTATAATACAGTCACTTCTTAGGATGCAATTGGGTTCTATATTCAATATAAAATACCTCCCCCTGCTTCAAAAAATAATGAGCCTTTGAAGGCAAACACCCACTGCAGGGCTGCAGCACCAGTAATGCTACTACAGTGTTAATGAAAACAGAGGTAGTAACACAGATGATATTGAGAGCCCGACACTCTAAATTAGTTTGCAATGAGAAAATAACTTATCATGGGAGATGAAGAAGCATAAAGATTCTTATCTCTTGCCCTTGTAATAGCATTTTTTTTCCTCGTCCATAAGTGGTTGCTCTCTCCTTCCTTCTCTTTCCTTAAAAATTACATTCAACAGGTAAATTTACTGAAGGACAGATTGTTTCATGTGCCAGTTCTCCACTCTGTTCTGGAGAAAGAGGAAGTATTCAGAAAATGGTTCTGACTTTCAACTTCAGACTGCCAGATCTCAAACAATGTCACTCACAGTGACTGCCTCCCAGTATTAAATACTGGAAAGGCCTAGCCTATTTCAATGGCTCAGATATGACTCCTGGTCCAGAGGCTCATTCCTGGTGCTTACGCAAAATAAGATTAAGTGTGCTCGTGCAAAGAAAGGGACAAGATTTATTCACTGATTGATTGATTTGATTGATTACAATTCTGACAGGCGAGGCAGTAATGGATGTGCTGTGAGTTCAATAATAGAAAATTCAAAGGGCATAAGCTCTGCAGGAAAGGGCATACTTCTGCAGGAGCAGCAGCTAGTGATGACTACTTAAAGAATGATTTATTTGCTTTATATAACAGAAAGTTGTACAGCAGTAGTGTAAAGTACGCATATGCTTAAGGATTAGGTAGAGATAGTACAATGATACTTTTTTTATTTCTTCCTCTGATCTGTATCCAAGCAATAATAAATGCAATGCGTTTAACTTAAGGAATACGAAGTTCGGGTTTGGCCAATTGTAAAGATAAGAGGTCAGCTGAGAAATTGAGATCCAAATCTGCACTGAGACAGTACTGAACCTTACTGGTATGTAGACCTGAGCTTTAGGTCTCAATAGTCACCAATTACTCTTTCTATACTCCTGTAGATAAAACTACTAGCCTATCTGCTTCCTGCACTTACATCTGAGATTCACTAGTTTATTGAACCACTAAAGTTAAAACAACATTTTTGCTCCACTTTGTTTTATTTTAGTTTGCTTTGTATTGTGCCCACTTGGGCCTTCAGATAATAAGGAGAGAAACTCTTTTTATTTCTTTGGAACATTTTACCTCCATAGAGCAAGGCATACATCTGTGTGGAAGACTTCTGTTATGCCTCATGTTCAGTGCCTCCATCTCAAGTGCTTGTGACAATGTTATCTCAGAAGCATGATGGAAGTATTGGAAGACTAAGTAAAACATAAGCTCTACAAAACAGAGCTGACTGCTGACAGCCATATTGTGGGGAAAAGGAAACTCCAGTAACCTATTCATGTGCCCAAACTTGAGAGACTACTGTGAGATAAATGAGGCCTGAACAGGATATCAGCTGTTTGGTAACACCTGTCTGTGCCTATGCATTTTTACCCTGAAGTAAATAAAATCTACTCTGTGGCAGCTAACCCTTCTTTCATTACTCAGTCATATTAATTTCCAGACATTATCAGCTACACCAAAATAAATTCCTCTTCTTTTCCTAAAGAAACTTAGATTTGCTCGGTGTCAGTCTCAATTACCCCTTATAGCTGGACCATGCCAAGGTTTAAGACTCTGCTGCCAGAACAGACCCAGATTTGGTACAAACAGCTGAGGCAAGACCTGAGAAGTCTCTCTAGTGTTTGGAAGCAGGGAGGCAAGACTGGGAACCCAAGAAGTCTTCATCACTCCACTCCCATGTGCTAGCAGCATGTTCTTTCTATTCTTCGAACAAGGAGGACAGAAGAGAAGATGGAGGTGAAAATCTTCTTGAAATGCAGCCACTAAAAACTACTTTGGTGTTCAAAGCTGTGTTACAAGGTGATTACCTGTGTGGAAATCAACATATGGAAGTGAAAGCTCATTATAATTAGACCAAAGCTTTGCAAAAAGAGAAGATCAAGTGATAATATTTGGTAGTAATTCCGGACTTTCCCCACAAGGATATAGGGTTTGCCCTGTAAGTTACTTCATTTTAGAAAAATCACCTAAACCATACATCAAAGCATTTTTAATTCTATCCCAGGTGGAAACTGGGTCCAGACATCTGCTAAAGAAATCCACAACTTTCACCGCACCTACCATTTATTTACAACCGGTTCTTTATGTGACTGATATCTGTTTCAGGCTCTGTCATACTGAATAGCAAACTGATGTCCATACATTTACCCAAAAAAGTATTTTGCATCCCATACAAAATCTCAGAGCCTGATTCTGTTACTGCTACCCTCATTATCACTTATACACAACCATTTAAATCACTGGAAATGATTGCAAAGTCAGCACTACTCAATGTAACAATTTGCAGGCTAGGACCCAGAGTGTTTGGCTCCATACAGGATAGGAAGATAATAATGTAAAGAAATCACCAGCGTACATCACAAGGAATATTTTCAAGTGAAAGATGACACTTGTGAAAGTTATACAGTACTCCTGTGGTTGAGAAGTACTCTGATGTGTTCCAACAACTATTCATTTGCATTTTAAGTTAAACAGTTTTGGCTCCGTGCTTTTGACCACACTTGAATATTCTAGTAAGGAAGTTTTGTGGTTGTAGCGCTCACTGAAACCAACAATTTTAGACACGTATGGGTGGAAAGTGAATGTTGATTCTTAAACTTGAGGTTCAGCACTGGAAATGTGAGTCTAAGTGCCATCCATTCAGGAAACAGAAAAATTTCGTATGAGGCAAGTGTTCAATAAACAACAAATCTGTCTCCAGATATTGAGTACCCATAACAAACTGCCTGCAGATGAGGTACAAAGCAGGAATCATTTGCAGAAATTATTCAGCAGATACATTCAAATAACAAATGCATTTGAGAACATAATCTACTCAGTGACAATTGGCAAACAGAAACAGAAGCAAAATTTGTCAGATAAATGACACATTATGAATTATTCACTCAGTTTTGCAACACATTGATTATACTCAGTAATCAAATACTGTGCAACACATTGAACCAGAGGGATTGAGGTTTTCAAAGGAAACATGGTTTCATATCAGACCATTAAGAGGGGGATTGGGAGTGTTCAGAAAAACAGCTGGTTCCATGATTTTAACCCTTCCAATCTTTTGCCCTCTCAATCTGAATTGCATGCTGTAAAAACAAGGCAATGATCAAAAGGACTCCCCTGTTTTAGCCGAGCATTTCTTATCTTTCTTTTCCCCATTAGTGTACTATACATTGTGTCTCATATGATTTTAATTGGAAAGCTTTAAGATGCTATGTTATGTATAGACTGTTTCTGAAAGTGACACCAAGTCTCATGGCTTAATATTTTGATGCAAACATTAAAAGTATAGCATTCAAAAAGCTCCCTGGTAGAAGCTCAATCACACTGTACTTAAAGTGCTGTAAGTTAGAGCAGCAATGAACAAAGCAGACATTTGTTGTTCAA
>NW_017728931.1:112631884-112659719 GCF_001723895.1 Crocodylus porosus | reverse complement strand
CCCCCAGCCTCTTGACAGCTGCAGTGCAAGGATGCTTAGCTTAGTTTTTTGCCAGTCCAGGAACTAGGGCTGGTGGGGGGGGAACCCCCTCTGCCATGCAGACCCAGCCTGGCCCTTCCTCTGTGACCCCAGCCTGCAATCTAAAGCCCCTCATAGCATGGGAGCTCGTTTCCCCCCAGACCTAGTTCCCAGCATGGTGAAAAGCTGGGCCAGGTAGCCCTGCACCTGGAGTTCCTGGCTACAGCTCCAAAAGGATGGGGCAGGGAGGGAAGGGAGCCAAACCTGCTCTCCCACCCCAGCAAGCAGTTGAGGGGGCTTCACAGAAGGAAGGCTCCTTTTTCCCCCCACCCTCCACACACCCCAGTCCCCTAACAATTGTAGCCAGAAGCTGCAGCACAGGGCTCTGCAGCCCAGCTTTTTGTTGTGCCAGGAACAGGGGATGGGGGGAGAAGAGGGAGATGGAGACTCTCTGCTCTGTGGGCCTGCCCCAGGCCCCACCAAGACCTGAGCCCACAAGCTTGCGGAGGGGCAAGGGGTAGATCTTATGGCAGAGAGGCTCCATTTCCACAGCCCCCACCCAGCTGAGCAGGAAGGAGACAGAAAAGGTACTGTCTCCTCTCTGTGACAGCACAGGAGCTGGGCTGATGCTTGCCTGGAGAAGACTAGCACCAGCCAAGGCTAGCAAGCTACCCAATGAGGGGCCCCTGGGATGGTGACAGATCGAGAACTATATTGAAGTGTAATGGATTTGATACAGACATTTAAAAAATGTTCTAACCTAAAGCACTTTAGTCTAATACTATATCCATTGAGGGTGAACTTAGAAGGGGATCCACAATTTTTAAATGCTTTAAGTGCCACGAATGTCTGTTCTATTATGGCTTTCATGTGCTTTCTGTGTGCTTAAAGCACATTAGGTGCAACTTTTGTACCTAACCTAGTATACTATAAAGAGTTACTGCATCATGCATCATGATGCGTAGTATACATTTACTGTTTCGCCAAGAATGGTTAAACCTGTATACCCTCTATCATCATCCAGTCCATCAAAACAGGAGCCTAGCACCTCTGAAGTGCATACTGGTTATTCACTTGCTAATGAAACATAGTCCCTGGTCAGAGATGTCGACAGAAGGATTCATTATTGTTCAATAAATAGAGCTTTCTAAGAGTGTGTCCAGAAATCATAATAAATGGAAGAAACATACCCTGAGAAGAGAACATGAACGTCACTGCTGTTATAGAATGACCAACAGAAGCACTGTTAGGATTTAAGGAAGGCTACAAATGGGCCTTCTGTCTGATGAAAAAAAAAAAAAGATAAGTAAAGAATACACTTACCGGGGGTATTACTATAAAAAAAAAAAAGAGCAATAACTCAGCATTCTACAGAAACCTTCACAGCCTGAATAAGGGCCTCACTGTTAAGAGCAGGACATTATATAAATATTTAAGACAAATATTAACAATTTAGCTAGTGAAAGAGGCTCATTTGGCTGTTGTGACTCATGGCCTGAAAACAGATTACTGTGGACTTCACATCCAAGGAAAATTACATTAGAAATGGCATGCACAGCACATACAAGGGAAGCTGAAATCCAATTACATCCTCCAGGGATTATTTAAGAGATCAGTATATTGATAAGCTAATTATTAGTAAATCTCTGTGCAGGCCAGCATGGTTCCACATTCACTATCCTGCTGGAAAAAGCTGGCAGGAAAATTATGAAACATTTAGCATCTTGCAAAGGTACTGCTATGTTTTTACCCAAATGTCACAAATCATGAAGTGCAAAAAATATATATAGAGAGAGGGGGCTGGCTCTTTCCTTAGTAACCAGTGTAAATTTGTATTGCGGAAAAGGAAACCAATTTCTCTGTATCTTGGTGCAGGAGAAAATTCAGTAGAATTTTATCTGCTACAAATATATCGAAGGCTCAGTCCTGCAAAGTGATTAGTGTCTCTAGTTCCTACAGTAGTCAATGGAAATTAAAAACTACCAGGATGCCAAGAAATGTTGAGAAGGAAGCAGCTGTAATGTCAATAAAAAATTTAGTTTCAAGAGAACAAAAACGTATCTGTGAATTCAGATCATATTTGTTGAATAGAGTTGACTGAATAAAAATAGGAGACAATGTTTATATATTTTAGTTTAATATTTTCTGAACAAAATGCTTCAACTTTTCTTTCTTTTTTATGCTGAAAATAATTGACATTTCCATGTCCAACTAATCTAAACAAGACTTGATTCAATTATACCATCAGACAGAAACATCCACTATTCAGCCAGTTCTAGCTAAATATCTGTTGCGTCTAGCTCATTAGGAATTAATTGTAAAAGTGTATAGGTGGGTAGGCTTTCCAAAGGGATGTTTCAGTGATAGATACAGGTACTTCAGAAACATATTGTTGATTTTCTATGGAATAATGTCTTCCAGTTCTTGTTTTCCTCCTGACAGAGGAAGGAAAACTGAGTCACAAATATATTCACACGATGAATTTGTGAAACAACTGCAATTAATAAAAAACAAAACCCACAAACAGACAAACAGCATTGTATGCAGACAGACTGGTTGATTTACTGAGTTATACATGCACTGTAAGAACTTACAGAATCAGCAGCAAGCAAATACAGAGCTTCATGGAAAGGGGAACAAATACCAGATTAGGAATCTAGCCAGCAGTGATTCTTTTGTGATGCCAAGTAGTTCTAACTAACTGAAGTTTACTTGCAGGAGAATACTTAGAAACTACAGAGTGAAGAGTCATAGAATAATACCATTTGAAACATGGGCAACTGGTAGGGGGGACATGGGGAATCATATGCTCCCCCCCGAGATTGGCCCCTGACTCGGCACTGCTTTGGATGGGGCAGGTTTTTTGCCACACAGGCCAGTGGCATGTTAGGGTGGGCGGCACGAAGCTATGACAGAGAAATATAGAAGTGGATATGGGGTGCTTGGCCCACCCCTGGGCCCGCCTACAAATTGTGCCCCTCCAGATTCCGGGGGCACCAGTCACCTCTAGTTTGAAGGGACCTCAGGGGGTTGTCAAGTCTCCATCTTGATCATCCTAGACAAAAGTTATCAAAATTGCATTTAAAACTTCCAGTAATGGAGATTCAACAGTCTGGCTAGGTAATCTCTTGCAGCATTTAACCATTGCAGAGTTGGAAATTTCGTCCTACTATCTAGTAGACAGAAGAAGCAAAATTTAAGTTAAAGAGCGTATGACAGCAGTGTATGACCTACAATATTCTGAGTCCCAAGAACAAAGGACATTTAAATATATGTCCATAAACCAAGAGACTTTTGAAAGGGGCAATTAATAGGTCTCTAGCTCCTCAAGAATGGAACAGGAAATGGAAACGTGATTTAGGTAGAATAGTAAAGATTTGTCAGTGTTCTGTTCATAATTCTAAACAGGCATGTCTGTGGCAGAAAGCCACCTTGTTTCTCCCCAAAATCTCTGCCCTGTGACACTGTGACTAAAATCTCTGAGCAGCAACCATTTGATTAGGATTAGGATGGGCCCAGCACACAGGGGACCGCACCCTCGGCCTGTCTCTTTAGGTAACTCGAGCTGGCTGCATTCCTGAGGGAGGGGGGAAACCTGCTCCTCTGCCTACGTGACTTGCATCAATTACCCGGGTGGGGGGTTTCTACCTGGGGAGCTGGAATCTGCCTGGTAACAGGTGATGTATTTCAAATTGGTTGGCTGACAGCCAACTGGGGCTGACCTCCACTGGACCAGGTGAATGAGGTCACAGGGCCTATGTAGGTTGGGAGGGGGAGGAGGCTCACTCTTCTCTCTTCGGCCATGAGGTGAAGCGGCAGCAAAGCAGGGGAGACAGAGGAGCCTTGCCAGCGGGACCTAGCTCTCTTTCTCACCCCAAGACTCCAGAGGGGAAACGGAAGAACTCTGGAAGATGCTTGTGAGTAAGCTACTCAATCGGATTAGATATCTAGCTGGCAGTAACACAGATGCGTGATCAAAAGGCTACCTCAGCCACACTGTTTGCTCTTTAGGATTTCTAAGATATTACTCAACCCTGTACCCTAGTTTCCCCTACCCCCTGTAATCAATAAAGTTCTCCTTTTTGACTGGTGTGGGAGACTTATTGAGGGGTGGGTCTAAATTACGCCAGAGAGACCCCTTAGGTCTGCGGACTAAGGGAGACTTTTCTTTTTGCCCCCTGACTTGGGGAAGTGCCCCAAGTGCCTGTACTGGGTCGAGTACCCGTCGGACTATTAGGCCTGTGTTTCCCCGAGGACACAGGGCCGAGGCAGTCCCTTCTTGGGGTGGTGGCGGCACGTTACCCCCAGACTAGCGAGTGTGCTCTGGGAGAGGGGTCGGCCAAGCATAAGGCGCCCCTAGGGAGGCATTCGGAGTCTGGGAGGTGGGCGGGCACAGGGAGGTGGGCGGCTCAACGCAGGAGCGCCCCCTACTGGCCCGCCACATGTCAAACAACCTCTAACTCATATAACACTGTCAAATATCATGGAGATGAAGATGAGGACACCTATCACAAGTTGCACTGGGAGACAGTGATGGCTATGTTTGAAGACGGTGTCAGAAATCTAAATTGCTTGAAGAAAGCAAACCTCCTTAATAATAACAGAGCTTTAAAAGAATTCTTTAACCCACTTAGCAAATGACCAGTGAAGGACATTAAAGAGCACAAACTTAATTCCCTGCTGGTCAGCCAGGTATTATTTAAGCATCACTTTTTAAGCATAAAGCTTAATAAACCTGCTCCTTCTCTGCAAATAATTATACTTATAAGGACTAGATAGTGAGAAGACTTCACAACCACTCTGGTTTACCTCAACTTCATTCTGTTAACTTTCAGGAAACTTAGCTACACTTTTATGTTGTCTGTTCAGCCTAACCACTTAATAAGACTTCTTTGCCAGTAATTACTACTATCCACTTTGCAGTGGTAACAAATTGTAACTTTGTCATGACTTATTTTATCCCCTTGCTATTTATCTCAGCTTGTCTTGTTTCATGTTGCATCCATGGATAGCACACCTTTCTGAAGTTCATCAACAAATCTTTTGTGTCCTCTGCAGTTAAGGCCTTTCATAGATACTACATCCATTGTATTGCCAATATTATGTTATGGGAGGGATCTATTTAGTATATGTATACTGGAGATATGGACTGTTAGTCATATGTACTATAGGACAAGACTAAGTAGATTAAGGACAGAGATATGTTATCACCTACCCTGGAAATCTTCAAGAGGAGACTAGACAGTCACCTTGCTGGGGTCACCTGACCCTGTTATTTTTCCTCCTTGGTACAGGTGGCTGAACTGATGATCTTCCAAGGTCCCTTCCAGCCTTACAATCTATGAATCTATATACCAACACATGTAGGAGAATACTTCACAGAACTGCCGCTCATTTTCTGGCCCCAGTGGCTTCATGCTCAAGGGAAATTTATAAAACACTTTAAAGATGAGCCTAGAAAAAAAAATATTATAAATTGGGTGAAACAAGAACAAGGATTGAACCCAGATCTTGATTTTGTGACTCACTACGAAGTAACAGATTCCTGCTAATCTCTTTTCACTCTATAAGTATTAAGGATTATTTCCCCTTTTTAAGATCTTCATCGTGTACTGTCTTGTCATTTGCAATTTTCTTGTCCGTTAGCTACTCTGGGAATATCTGTTGTCTAATTTAACAGTGCTGAAGACTGTTTTTAGCCCTAATTGCCTGCTTTTTCCTTGGACTGGAAAAATGCACTGCATTGAGAAGCTTTTCTAAATCTGTTCAACAAAAGATATCACTGTAGGCTGCTTACAAATGCTGCTACAGCATACCTGCCTCTAGAAGCCTACTAGTGCCTAAACCCTCTGGTCTCTGTCATATTCAGTACTCTTTCCTGCCACACCTTGATGTTAAAATTAGTAGAAGAGGCTTCACAGATAGCAAAGCACACTTTTTAAGAGGCAGGACCTGTCTGGTGTCAGGCTCCCCCACCTTCCCCATCCCCATCCCAATTTTAATCTTGCTGAGCCTTCTGGTTCAGATCCCACTGTTCAGGGCCACCAACTCCTGGCTCAGCTCTGGTCATGCCCTATGACATCAGGCTCCAGCATCAACAATATCCATTACATAGGCAGCTAGGGGCCTTGAGTCCTGTTTTTTCTCCTGCTACTTTCTGCCTTATAGTCCAGGAAAACTCAGCCACATGTGACCACAGAACACGCTTTAACCCTCTGCCTTAATGGTCTGGACAAACTAGGTTGCCCCCCACCCGTTGGGGGAAAATGAAAACCACAAAATACAAACACCAGTCCCAGTTAAAAGGACTGTCCCACATAGGGTTTGCCATACCCCTTAGTAGCAGGCTCCAAGTAGAAAGAAAAACAAAACAGAAATTCCCTGGGGTACTTAGCTTGCTTCCTATGCAGGTCCCCAGCTTCTCTTCACTTGGGGCAGCCTCCCAAGTCTTCTCACCACAGTCTGGGCTCCAGTTCTCACCCCACTCAAAGGAGATTCTATTCCCAATGGCTCCCATAGCCAAACAGTCTGTTTTGGCCTGAGGCTTGGGCTTATATAGGGCTCCCTGGGTCGCATGATCGCTCTAGTTCTTGTTCCTAAGTTATCAGGCTCTGCCTGCCCCTGGACCCAATGGCCATTTTGCTTCAGGCTTCCCTGACTGTGAATTTGCCTTGGGGCATCACCGAGGCACAGGCAGAAGAGAAACAGATGAAATGGAAGGGGGAAGAGGGAGGGGCAGAACTACATAACCAGGAAACCAGGGGAAAGGGACCTCTACTAGGGAAAGGATGCACTGGCAAACACACAAAAAGTAAGGGAGGAAAAGGTGGAGAGGAGGAGGGTGAAGGAGGGGAAAAGGGCCAGGTACCCCTGGATCTCCTTCCCATTTTATTAACAAGGTAAGGGCCCTGTTACAATCACCAACAGAAATCCTTGCTCCTTACATATTTCCTGGACCATTAGAGCCAGAACACCACTTGAATGTTAAGACTAAACAGTATTTTCTTCAAATGTGTAGGCCAATAGAGAAAGCAATCAGGGCTCGTGGACAGAGGTGATATTTTTTATTAGACCAACAAGCTTTTTGTAAAAAAAATTCTTTAATTGGAAGATTTCAGGCACAAACACCCTTCATCAGGCATCAGAGAAAAGATTGTAAAGGGTCTCTTGGGTCGAAATGAAAGTTCTTATTTAATAGGATTTCAAAGGTGGATGGAAAAACCCTCTGGGCAGCAGTTTTTAGCTGGTAAGGAGTCTCAGCTCTCCTGTGAGGATGTGATGATGCAAATTACCTTAGACAAAGACAGGAGCAGAATCTCATGTTTCAGGTGATCTAAGTTGTTTTCTGCTTGTGAAAATATGAAAATTTCATTTAAAAAGTCAGCTAAAATTCAATATCTTCCATGTGTCAGGTATCCAAGTTGTAGACGTATTGGTCTAGAGGAAAAAGCAACCAGAGCTCACAGACAGAGGTGATATCTTTTATTAGATCAACAAGATTTTTGCAAAATCAATTATTTAATTGCAAGCTTTCTGGCACAAACCCTTCATCAGGCATCAGAGAACAGATGGTAAAAGTTCTCCTAGGAAACAACTTGGACCACCTGAAACCTGAGATCCTGCTCCTTAATTTTATATTTCATGTTCCAGGTGGCTTCATGTTTATAGTTGTTCATAGTCTGCTTAACTAAATAGCAAAGGTTTCAAAGCAATTTTAGGGCATATTATTAAAAGAAACAAAACCCAAAATTCCAATTTTGGCTATACAATGGATGAGGTATTAGAACTGATTTCTGAACCTGTACACTTTTCCCATGAACCTGTCCAGTGAAATTCCAAAAATGTATTTTAATCAATCCTAGTAGTATTTTTTTTTAATTAACAAAAAGATGTTACGTTTCTACTTAAGGAATAATGAAACGTAAGTATTGACCATTCTAGTTCTCTGGAGATGTACAGACCAAGCATAATAATCTTCAAAAGGCTTAATGTTCACAGGCAGACTGTACATACATTACGGGAGTTTAGATCTGGCAAAAAATAGCTGGTTGGATCTAATTTGGTTCACCTAAGCAGATGCAGTATATAGGCTAACCTGTACCTAAGCTAACTGAAAGCGTGTACATGTCCAGAGTGCAGCTCTAGGGCTGGAAAAGCACAACATGTGACCCAACCCTGAGGATGGACTTTTCCTATCTTCATCCAACTGTGACCAAGCTATTTTTATCCCTGAACCCCTAGACAGCAGGACTGTGCAAAGTGGCACCATTCTGTTTCATCTTGAGTTTCGATGGTTCTACAGAACAGTGTTTTGTATTGAATTGAATTTCAAGTGGAAACAGCTGTTCCCTTCCATTCTGTCAAAACAGAAAGGCTGTTTCAACGTGGTTTTGAGTTTCACTGGGGATAGGAAGTCAGCCCAGCTGGACTAACTTCCCATCCCTAGCCTATGGTCAAAATGTTTCGACTTTCAGAAAGTTTTGACCAGCCTCATTTTGTTTCAAGGCTGTTTTGATGGCCTTTGTTTCATTCCGATTTTTGTCAAAACAGTGTCAAAATGAAATGGCTGGCAAAATTTTGCACAGCCCTACTAGACAGACAACCTCCCCCAACCCCCTGTGGGCCTGTTAGCCCCCTTAATTCTGCCTGCCATCTCCCCCCGCCCCCCGGCTTATTTAGCTCACATTGCCAGCATGGCTCAAGCACCAGTCAACATGTGCACAAGCAGGAACCCATTGCTCACATGGCTTAAATCAAGCTGTGTGATTACGGATGAGGTTCCACAAACATGAGCATGTGCCTTTAGAATCTCCTCTTGCTTGTTTTATTACTATTATGGTGCCACGGGGCTGGGTGGAAGAGTTGTTCTGAGGTTGCATAATAGGTAGGTGACATCATAGGTAGGTAGATAAGAAATATTTATTACTACAACTGTTCTTCATTGTCATAAGTTCTTTCAATTTAATGGTGTTGTGATAGCAAACAATTTAGTCTTATAACTCAGAATGTAGTAGCATTAACAATAAAAAATATTGTGTTTACAACTACATGCATGTAATTGTTTAAAACATTAACAAAACACTCCTTTTCAAAACATTAAAGTAATATAAAAAGAGAAAATAAAAATTTGGAAAACATTTTCTTTTGCTGCTGGTTCGTCTAGGTAATGTCTGACGCAACTCCTATAGCTTCTGTCAAGTTACATTTGAGATCCATTATGCCTTAAATATTTATCTTTCAGTGTCACTTATTTACCAAGTTGGTAGCTCTGATACATTGCATTTATATAAAATGGTGTGCATGAAAAAAAAAATCCAGCCACTGCATAACTTTACAAACTTTAACATTAAAACTTCCTTTTCAACTCTAAATATTAAATGTGTTGGAATTGTTCCATGCTTGGACTTGCTTTTTCTCAAGCATTTCTTTTCCTGTCTACCCAACCTCCCATCATGTTAAATATTAAACCTTTTTTTTTAGCTATCAGGCAACTGGACAAAAAGTACAATGTGAGCAGTGGTGTCAGGACATTGCACGCCTCAAGCGAACATATTGTAGTCTTGTAGGACCAGTATTGCACAAAATAAAAGACCAAGTCAATTCAACAATAAATTTACACCTTAACAAAAATAAAACATTTTTTCAGGGGACCCAGGCACCAAGTAATCTGTTAGTCCAGAGATATGAGTGTTCTGACAAACCAAAGAGCAGCATGATTCACGATAGCCAGAGGAAACAAACTGAACCATATCCCAAAGAGTACAATACATTATCATAATATAATGTATTGCTGGATATTTTATTTCTAATTCTATAATATCACCTGGAACTTCTGTACTTCTTAAGTGGCAAAAATGCTGGATTTTGTCCAGAAATAGTCAGCAGAGCATTTTATTGTTATAAATGTGGCAGTGGCAGCACTTCCACTATAACAAGGCTGTCCATCTTGTGGCCTGTGATCCACACGTGCCCCTCAAGGAGTTAGGTTTTGGTTTCCCAGTCTGGCTGCTGTTCCCCTTGTTGCTCCAGCTGTAATAACAGCCAACATATCTATGTCCCTCCTCCAGTTGCTGCTTCCAGCCTCTGCTCCAGAGTGCAAGGCAGTGCAGACCACTACCTGCGGAACTGAAGACTGCATGCCAGAGGGGAATTGGGGCTTCATGCGGGTGTGGGGGATAACACCCATACAATGCAGCAATTTTGGGCACAAATGGCAGTAGTGGGAGAAGGCCATATGAGTGCATGGTGCAGGGGGGAGGGAAGGTTGGAGGGGTATCCACTCAATAGACAGCTTGGTGGCCTGTGTCTCAGCTAGTGCAGCTCATGCAGCGTCCAATCCCTGTTGATACAGCCCACAAATGGCATGGCTTCAGGGGTTTAGAAATTGGATAGCTGTGCATATAACATAAAGGTTATGATAATGAAAGAAATGATATGTCAAGGCCAAGCATACATACACTCAAATCCTGTAGACATATTGAGAAGAAAAGCAAAGTTCACAGAACCATGCAGCTTCCCTTTAGGGAGTTTTACCAAAATCACCTCTTAAAGATGATGACTTGGGAAACCTTGTTAAACATGATAATTCATTGTCCTTCAGAGCAGAAAAAAGTCAATATTCAGTGCAAACATGTAAATTTTCTCAAGGCCACAGAAGACAAACAGCAAATACTCTATTCAGAATTTCACTCCAGATCCCAATCTCCCTAAACAAGCCTCTGTTGCAAAGCTTTAACTCAGGGACATTTTGAACACAGCCAGTCTACCTTAGGGACTGTATGCAATGGTGCAAATCTAACTTTTTATTAGGTGAGTAAACTGTATTAAGGTGGCTGTCTTCACATAAAGGACATGTTCTGCTATTCAGGTTGATATTACTATTTGACCTTCTACCTCTATATGCTCATGGTGCTACTTGTTTTGTCCTACAAAGCTTGCTCAGAAGGGATGTGTTTTGGTGACTTACGTTCTTATTGTAATCCTAGTGTTCCTGGGAAAACAGTATATTCCATGTAAGTCCCTGAAAAATTAGTCATTGTAAAGCCATGACTAGTCAACTTTTGAAGCCAGAGAAGTGCCTGACCACAAGGGATCCTGGTTTTCTCTGATTTAAAAAAAATACCCAATTTTCAGTTAAAAAAATTAACCCAAATCCACATGTTTCTGTGATTTAAATGAAATGCCACTAATAAACAGGGTCTTCATAAAGTCCTTGTACACTTATAATCTTAAATAACTTAGGTTGTAGGTATGATAGAAATAGTCTGTAAATGGCATTTAAAAGTGAATTTATTAAAGTTTTAGAACAACTAAAGTACACAATGCTAGACTTCAACATAACCACCATCCATCATGATATAGTGCTCAATCTGATCTTCCAACTCCTTGAAAACGTTTCTTAGTTGCTCTTGAGTTACTGCACTAATTGCATTGGAGATCCTAGCTGTAAGTTCCACCAAAGAACGTGGTTTTGACAAGTAAACTACACTTTTAACAAGTCCCCATAAAAAGAAGTCCAACAGTGACAGGTTACTTGAACAAGGTGCCCAAGCAATTGGTCCACCTCTGCCTATCCATTTGTCTGGGAAAACGTCATTTAGGAACTGTTGTACATTCAGAGCCTAGTGGCACAGAGCTCCATCTTATTTAAGAATAAATTTGTTATTATTTATGAAGTCTAGCTAAATATTTTTCTTTCAATATTTTTAATAATACTGTATTAAAATAATGAATTCAGGCCCAAAGAGTAGCAGGAACTTGCCTGAATACCAAAATGTAATGAATATGTATCCCAGACATGTCCACAAGCAGACTGAATCTGAGTAAACTCCCAGCTCAGTGTATTTTGAGCTATGGAAGGTATCTCACAGTGTTTCCTCAATGGTAATAGTTTTATTTAATTCCCTTTCACTTTCTTATGAGACTTTTAAGCTATGATGTGCCATACAGGGCTGGTACCATTCAAAGATTTTTAGTTACTTGGAGTTGTAAACTCTGCCAAAAAAACCAGCATTTCCAAGTCTGGATAATTACAGCTTTCAGACAGTTGGGTTGTTTTTCTTTACAGTTATGGAATTCAGTGAGGCTAATTACTCTCAGGTTGAAGTACAAATCTTTAAAGTCTTGGAGGTTTGGTTTAGATAAATGCTCAAAATTGCAGATGTTCATTTGCTGTATCTGAGCTCCTTGATTCAGGAAAATTGTGCTGTTAACTAACACAAGAGCAGGTTTTCTAGACTGATTCCTGGCATGTACTTTTGATTTGGCTAGAAATAGTATGAGGACATTGGTACTGACAATTGTTTTGAAATTCCTCCTTCTGGTCCAGCCTAACACCTGTTATTGCACAGGTAGATGAAATAGAAATAATGAAAAAAACCTAGCTTTTTTTCTAATAAAGTAACTTTGGTTTGGGTGTGTCTTGGGTCTTTTGAAGAGAGATTTTTTTCTGAGATGCTTTTGTGTCTCCCTCAGCGTTTAGTAGATTTAGGTGGCACAGGTTCTGAATTTGGCTCACATCAAAAGTAAAAATATTTTTGGGGGTCTTATGTTTGTCACCTTTTTCATCATCATAAAACAATCACGAGCCCAAATCATCCCATATAGCAGAATACAGTTCCAAGTAGAGAGACAATGTAACATCATAAAATTGCCTAATATTCTGTTTTCATTTTCCTAAAAATCAATTGCACAATTCAAAAAATTCATTGCTTGTTTGTTTGGGCCTTGAAATTTGGCATAACTCAACACAATTGGCAGCCTTTGCTCAGTAGAAGTCCAGGACTAGAATTGCAGAATTTGTGTGTCAAGACTGAGATACATTGGCAGAGTTATGTTCATAGTTGGCACAATAAATGCCCACCGAATGTTTGGCTCTTTATAGTGCAATTAATCCTTCACTTTCCCAGGCACTAAATTCACAAACACACACACATACAATCAAACCATTTTATCTGAATGATAAAAAACAAACCATTAAAATAGCAAGAAGTGTAAATAATATTGTTCCAAGTGTGGAAATCACCATAGCAGAAATTTAAATCAATGATATCAAAAATATCCCCCTCCCCCAGTATCAAAGCATGTAAGGTATTTCAGAGAGTTATGAGATTTTCCATTTTTAAAAAATTCTAATCTACCTAAAGTATTCATATGAATATAACTTAAATACAGATGGTTTTTAAATAGAAAAATAAGCTTCAGATCAGTTTGTCTATGAATGAAAATTCTTGAAGAATCAAAGGTAGCTTGCCTGTAATGGGTCTTTCTATGGAACTTCAGTGGTCAAACACTAAAACATGGGTTGGGATTTACCAGTTAGTATTCTATAACTGTAGAAAACATCTATAGAAAAAGGAAAAAAAAATCTATGTTCAAAGAAAGCTAAGATCGGTTAAGTAAATGTTTTAAAGTTGTGATGCTAGTGATAATGCTTTATTTACATCCTCAATTTTCCTGCTTATACATACATATTATGATAGCCTCTTAACTGAATGTTGACTATATGAACTCTCTTGACTACATCTTACTGCCAATGTATGTCAACGTATTTGTTTCTCCTCTGTATCCTAGTAAGGTTATATGTGCATGTATTGGGATATATACCAATGTCAATCAAATCCATTTTTACCCATAGGATTTCAAATGTTGCTTTGTTGTCTAAAGGATAAATTGCATTTATGCAGATTTTAGATCCCACTTCCCTCGCACAGCTAGACTTGCCCTTCTGAACATGCACAGACATATGCTACAGCTACTTATGCTATTGTTCCTGCAAAAGTGCATACTTCCATTTAGGTTCTTGAAGCTTCATTTAGAGAAAAAAACAAAACCTACAACTGCTTGACAACCTAGTGGTTACATTTTTCACCCAGAATGTATTGATCTAGTTTCTACATATCCCTTCCCCACCCAAAAGGATTTTTAAACCTGCTTCTCAACAGGAGGTGTTGACCACCAGGCAATGATCTAGGCTAGAAACGATCTAGGCTAAGAACACTCTGTACCATTGCCATTAAAGCTCATGCTCTGGGCAGCTAAGAAGGGAAGGTATCTGGATCCAGGAGAAGAGTAAGACATAGAAAACTTGATCTCTCCTTCAATGCAATGTATACACCCCTGTAAGGGAAGCTGCTTGGCTTCTGATTCCTGTTCCTGGTCTCACTGTTCTACATGTGTTATAGTTCAAAATAGATAAAAAGACTTGGGGTGGGAGCTAAAAAGTGAATGGACTTCCTCATCTACCAAGCTACTGCGAGTCAGGGATTTTCTTCGACAAAAGTTTGTAGGACTTGCATGGTTTTGTTCATTTTCAGGAAGAACAGAATTGCACTAGAGCAGAAGTGGTCATAATGGATACCTCCTTAGCATGCTCAGAATGTCAGGTGAAATTCATACATGGAAGTAAAGTCTAAAATCTGTCTAAGTGGCATTTACTGCCATTTATACTTTTAGATATCTAAGTAACACTGGGTTCTTGTCTGCATGATGCCATTACCATACGCGTGACAAAAATGTCACTGTGTGGCTTGGTGGTGTCATACTGTACATGTGCAAGAGTTTGGGGGGGTTAAAATTGTTTTTCGTCATTGCACACTAAATTACATCTTGATGTAGTTTAGTTTGAATGCTGAAAATTGCAATGATACTGATGTTAGCTAGCCCCCCTGCCACAGGAGAGGTTGGCAAGCTCTGCAGAAAAAAAGGATCAGGCCCTTCACCGCTTTTGCTTTCAGCAAGTACCTGCAGCCAGCAGGAAACCTGGGGCCACTTGTTAATGGGCTGGCTTGCCCCTAGGGCAGTGAGGGAAGACAGCAGGAGGGTGGCTGGGTTTGCTGGCAGCCAGAAAAGGCAGTGGAAATGGTGCATGGGGTGCTGGAAGCCCAAGTGGGCTGCTAGCTGTCTGAGTGCTGCCCCAGCTTGGAGACATCTGATCCAAAGCCTGAGCCTGCCCAGGCTTCCAGCAACCCGTGCACTGTCCCTGCTGCCTTCTCTGGCCACCAGCAAGCCCAGCCACCCTCCTGGAACCTTCCTGTGCTGCCCCGGGACAAGTCAGCCCATTCCCAGACAGCCCCAGGCATTCTGCTGGCCACAGGAGCCTGCTGAAGGCAGAAGTGGCAAAGGGCCCAATGCTTCCCCCCACATAGAGCCTGCCCACCTCCCCCATGGCCAGGAGGCAAGCTGCCATCAGGCTGAGTGGCCCCTGAGTTATGGGCACCCCCAGGACTAGCTGGACAGGCTGCTAGCAGTCTGGGTGCTGCCTTAGGTCAGGCTTGGGGAAGATTTGGATTGGTCTGAGTGTTGCCTTCAAGCTGGGGCTGCACCTGGCCTGCTAGCAGTACACCCAGGTATCCCCGGGGGGCACCACCACCATGGAGGGAAGCACTGAGGCCCCTTGCAGCTCAGGGGCCACTCAGCCAGCTTGCCCCTGCCGCCCCCCTGTCCCTCCCCCCCCTTTGCCCTAAGCCAGGCTCTGGCTCCTACCAAAAACAAAAAAAAAAGGATCAGGTCACTTGCCATAATGTGGCAGAATCATTGAAATAGTAGGTTTCAATTAAAAATCCATTGCTTCAATTTAGGGAGCATACAATAAAACCCTGAGACTAAATCCCTGTCACATGTACAGGCGTCCACTTATGTATGTATATGTATATTACAGAACTGGACTTAGGGAAAATGGCACCCTAGGTGAACAGCACTCTTTCCCCACCCCCACCACCCTCCCCGATGCCCTTGTCATACCCCTCTGGCAGTCCCCTCAGTTGTCTCCCAAATCACCAGCATTTCTGCCTCGCTGCACAGGGGCTCCATCTGATGGTCCAGGGCAGGACAATCGCCTGTGCCAAGGACCACTAGCTACAGCCCCATGGTACCAAAGTGGAAGGAGGAGGAGTCCTTGATGAGTGGCCAGCAAGTGGTGGCAAGGGGTCTCTGATGTCCTGCAAGAACCATAGAGCTTCTCCAGGACCCAACATGCAACTGGCTGCATGTGGGTGAGACCTGGCTGAAGCCCACCCCTGCTCCCCTCCACAGGCCACTGGCCCCAGCCCACAGCTCCTTGCATGTGCCACTCTACCCAGCCCTGCCCCACCTGGGTGGGAGCAGGTGCCACTCCCACTGATACCCCCACACGTGGAATCTTGGGCAACATGTGTGTGTGTTTGGCGCCCCCTTGAACATGGAGCCCTCGGCGGTCACCTACGTCATCCACCCCTAAGGCTAGCTCTTTGCATATAAATATGCATATATTTCAGATGAATATGCAAGATATATTATGGAACTCCATCTTTTTAACTGTCTAGCCTAAAAGATAGTGAGTAAAACACTACCTTCAGTCAGTCTTGCTCTATTTAGTCTCTCCCCTGGAAATATAAATCTAAAAAATTTTTAAAATGTACTAATGATTTCTTGAATTATTTGAAAAAAGATACCAGATCACTGTAATGATCTCCATCAGGGAGATGGAGTTATGATTGATAGTATAACCCTAATCTGAGCACTTCACAAATTTTAAGTGCTTACTTTTGTGGTTTTACCACCCTTTAATTTTGAAATTTGTTTTTAAATAGGGTTGTTTCCAAGGAAGGAAAAAACACATCGTTTTTGTATTAATTTTTAGTACATGTTTTGGTGCGTAAGATGACATTCAAGATGGTTCACAGAAAAAATAATAAATGTTAAGCAGACATTACAAATTTTAATTTGTAATCATGCATGCTCACATAAGAAAGTGGATTCCAAGATGTATGCAGATGTAACAGGAAACAGAAAAGAAAAATAATACTGTTATTTTCAATGTGTGCAATGAAGATGGTTCAGCTTTCAAATACTAATAATCACAATAAACTCTTGGGAATCAGTGGCAATCCAATAATTATTTGTGTAGATTTTTAATGAATAATTGTAAATAGAAGTAATATTTACAATTTAAAATTTTTATCACTGTATTAATTTTTTACTATCTCTAGTAGGAAGTAAACAAAATAGCTTTCAATAAAGGAAATCTTGAGATTGGCTTGTTATCATAAATAAAGGTGCCAGATAGTAGAGATCTCCATTTGTCACATTTTCATAAACTTTACTTACTTCACATCCCCTTGGCTATGAACAAACATTATCTTTGGAGTGGGATCAGCTGTGCTGGGATATGTCTTGGAATAGCTGATCCACTTCATTGGCATCTACAGATATCGCTGGGCTGTTGCACTGCAGGGTTGGACCTCTGTCACTCCTGGGGCTTCAGGGGACCAATCTTGCAGGACAATGGCTTTAGGTGCCATGCCCTGGCTCAGGCAGGGGAGTCAGGGTGCAGCAGCGAGATATGTGCGAAATATATGCAAGATCCCTGCAGGAGATTCCTGTGCCTCATGTCCACAAGCCCCATGGTGGGGTTCCCCCACTTGGAGATGTGTGCTCCGAGTTGGGTGTGGCAGCCTGAAATGTGCACCATGGGAATGCCCTGCAGGGGGATTTCTGCGGTGCTGAATAAGCAAACAGTCATGTTCCTATTTAAGGCATAACAAACGGAAACTACTTTTGGTCACATTTTTTAGTGCTAGGAATGTAACAGAGGTCTAGGACATCTGCTCACAACTTGTGCCACCTTAAACATTTTTATAGGGGCACAAGGGTGACATTTGTTTGCACCCCTGCTGCTGTTCATGCCATCTGTCAATAATTCCATTGTTTTCCTTTCAACTTCCCCATTAGATTTAGCTCTTTTGTCTTCACACTCAACACAGCTACGCAGCTTAATAAGTTCTTTATTCTTGTTACCACATTCTCCTCCCACTCTACTCAGCTAATAAGCCTGCCTTCTCACATTCTTTGTTCTTTATCCAGATCTCATTTTTGTGTCTTGCTCTGTGCTGGCCTATTATTATTCCATGAAGTCTTTCCCTATTCTTATGTACCAAGGACCTGATCTAACATCCACTGAAATAATTGTGTCCAGTGATGTCAGTGGGTATTAGTTCATGCCCTAGGAATCCATGTGTTCTTCACTGATAACTTACTGAAGAATCATTTCCTCTATAAGGCCCACTACTACAGATTCATTGCAGTGAAAGCTTTCACAGTTTCCATTAACCAAAACAAAAAACAAAAAAACAAAAAAAACCCAAACTCCCTTGCAGCTAGTACCATTCTCTGGATATCTCATTGTTTTGTTTTGTGGGGGGTTTTTTGTTTCAAACTGTAAGCTCCTAAAAACGATTAAAAATATATCCTTTTATATCTCATAGAGAGAGCACTTACCACAGTGATGGGGTTTTACAAACTATCATAAATAAAAATACCCATAATTTGACTCCTCATAAAAATACTTCAATAGCTGCAAGGAAAAAAAAAATACTTTTCTGCTAATTTCATACCTTTACAAATAAAAGTAGAATTTTCTGTTTCCTGATATGCTGATATGACATAGTCACTGATAGTTATATACTGTACAGTATTGTTATTGACACTACTCCACAATCATTATGTTTAATCACTAAACTGTATAATTCTCCTGTTTCTCCAGTACGGTAAGAGTTTAAGAGTTGTGCGCACATCTTGATTATCTCTAATATCAGCAGGTAGAAAAATTATCAGTTATTCAAGCTAGAAAAAGGTATCCTTGTGCATGGAATCCAATTGTTTCTTCAGTCTTTGAGGCTACAGCAAATAAGTATACATTTATCCTTATATAAATAGGGTGATGTTGCTGCTTGACACTTTTTAGATGTTTAGTGCTTTGAAAGGGAAGAAGATAATCCCTCCATTTCATACTTTTTATTGTCTCCAGCATCACCACACTGAATAAATATCCTACATTCTGGTAAATCTTTCAGCTGAGAGCCCAGATGTGATTCCTTAAAGAGTTTGTGACTATCATTCTGAATATTAATTGCAGTGTACAGTATATAAAAACTGAGAAGCTCTGAGGAAGATAACACTGCAATATTCCTTGAAAGTGCATGCAGTTATTTTCTTACATTGCCTGAAGATGCAGGTTGGGGCAAGATTAAAAGAATGGAAGAAATTATTTTTACTCAGGGGCTATTTTCCCTCTGCTATTTCTCTCAGGATCATCCAGAATTAATTGATTGCATTAAACTGGGGCTAAATTCTCCTTCTACTACTTTTCCTGTTCACTTTCCAAGACGGCTCATCACTTTAGTACTAAATAGCTACAGCCCTCACTTGGATCTGCAGATTCCCTCCTCTAAATTTCCTGCTCAGGCTCAGACTCTCGGTGCTTACTCTTCCTGCCAAATGGATATCATAGCCAGTCAGAAGAGACTTCTGCCAGAAGGAAACAGGAGGTATGTAACCCATAGAGACTTACTGCTACTGAAAGCTGATCTTTTCCAGTTGACATATCACATATCAGTGATGATGACCAATGATCCCTTTAAGGTTTAGCAATCCATGAGCAATCCTGGCTGGGAGTGCACAGATATTTCAGTATGCCTGCCCCTCCCCATTCCTGCAGCAGCCTGTGGGCGGGTTGGGGTGGGTGGTGAGCAGCTGTATGTGAAGTCAGAAGCAGCAGTGAGGGGAAAGTCGGCGCCCCCTTGCTATGGCACTGGGCACTCCCTCCAAGCCATTACCCAGGGGCCATTACCATCCCCCTCACCCCCATTGGTATGGCACAGTGTGCGCAGAATTAACGTTATTGTACGGCATGATTTTTATTGTGTGCGGCCGTGCATGCACGCAGCTTAGAAGGAATGCTGATGATGACTAATGTACCCTACTGTTCTGCACCAAAACAAGAGCATAAAGCTGATTTTGATAGTATGACCAGTTTGAATTTACACACTTTTTTTTAAAATAATAAAACTGAATATATCTACAGCCCTGTTTTCATTTCAGTTCATAGAAAATGCACCATTGCCTTTAATAAAGGGGTAGGATCCTATTTTAATTTTATATGCCCAAATGGGGCATATATGCAACTGTATAACTACAAATTTTTATGCTTATCCCCTATTTTAGATTCTAGTTTTAGATTCTTTTTTAGATTCTAGCCCGAATTAAACTAGAATCTTCTATGCATCTTTTAAAGTAAGGCGGGGGCAGCAGCAGGCCCTGCCACATTTTAATCCAATAAAAGCCCAGGTTCGAACCACCCCCGTTCCCTTACTCCTCAACCATTAAGGGGAGATTTAACTGTAACCTGTAGCTCCTATTTTCTACAAAATGGGCCTCTGAATCTGTAGGCCATAGGTTAAACATTAGTTAAGCTCCCCTCCAGTCATTCTCATAAAGTTGGTTCACTGAACCTCGCATTTGCTATTCACTGAAGGAAAAACTGTGTGAAAATTTCTATCCCACTGCAGATGAGAGCTTAGGCTAGTGAACATGCATTGCCTTCCTGGATGCCATTTACCCCAGGGGGCTGCAGGAATGCCTTCAGCCTATGAGACAGTGGTTCGGGACCTGCAAGATCAGCAGCAACTGGTGGGAGTAGATCATCCATGTTCTTTGTTGTCCAGCTAGCCCTGCCACATTGAGGGGCAGAACATCTGCATAAGCCCACCCTGATTCCAGAGAAATGAGCCTGAAATCTGGAAGCTTACCAACCCCCAACAACATACAACCCGTTGTCAAAAATCTTAGTGTGGGCAAATCCATGGCCAGAACAATTTTCTGGGAGATGTGTAGTGTCATCCAGGTTTGGGAGATGATGGTAAGCTACTTCATCTGGCTCACCAACCTGCAGAAGATCATCACCAGCTTCTGCCAGATAGGCTTCCCCAACTGTGTGGGGGTTGTTGGCACCACCCACATTCCCATCCTCTAGTCATGCCCAAGGTTTTTCCTCCATTGTGATTCAGGGCATGGGCAACCACTGCAGATACTTAATCCACATCTTCAATGGCTGGGTAGGCAGCACCCATAATGCCAGGTTCTTTCTCAATTCCACCCTCATCCAGATGGTGGAAAATGGATTCTACACCTCTGGTATCAAAATTGGTATAGTTATCGCACCCCTTGCCACCAACCCTCTCCTCCCCTGGTTCATGAATCTCTACATGGGGCATCTAAACTGCAGAAAATAACATTTCAAACATTTCCCCTGCAGATGATGCATGCCTGTTGAGCATGCCTTCAGTTACCTCAAGACACTCTGGAGAGCTCTGAGTATGCACCTCAACATGGGCAAAGAATACTTGCCATGCCACATTACTGCTGTGTGTCCTGCACAACATCTGCAAAGAGAAGTCTTCCAGAAGGCCTGAGCAAAGGAGGTGCTATGTGCTGAAGAATTGCAACATGCCAAGAAAGTGATGTTTTTTTAAACAGAACATGATTTATAAGTACATGTGCTTTGTTTCAATTTGAGATGGATCGTTTACATAAAACCTCCCACCCTGCTGATGAATAGCTCTACACTGGAAGAATTTAAGGGTCATTGCCCAAAACTAAAAGACTGCCCTCCCAAAGAACTCAGGGGCACGTCACAGTGTGCCCCAGACAAAATGTGTACACCCAGAACAGCCCAACCAGCAGTGGGTCCTGGTCGCAGAAGCCCTGATGAATTATTTCTTGGATTGTCAGGACTGGGGAAATCTCCCAGAGGAGAAGGGGCTGAGGATATTAGGAGACCTGAAGCCCTGAGTGGCCAAGCCTCAGCCTTGGGTGGGAGACCTGTCTGCCATGCTACTTCTGCCTTAGTTTCCCAATCTCTGTGGTTCATGAAGCCACTCTTTTCCTGGGGGCTTCACAAGACAGCCAGGATCAAGAAAAATGCAAGAAAGCTGGGCATCAGCCTTGGGAGGTGCAAACTCATAGATACAGAAGAGTACAGTGCAGGAGAGAGATAATGCTCAGTTTACCTGTACTCAGTTGCCAAAAATAAGTTTCTTTAGTAAAAAAATTTAGCATGTTAACCCTGTTACAAACTGGTCCTTCTTACCTTTGGTGTAAAACAGCAAACAGGATAGGAGGGGGAGATGAGATAACCTGAAAGAATGAGTAGGATTAGAAATCATGGGTATGCCAATGGAGTAGAACCCTCCACTGGAACTCAGAACCACTGGGATGATGATGGACCCAATGCCCTAAGTCCTAAGGTTAGGAGTGAAGACCAGGAACATCTAAGTGCAGGTAGAGGGCAGGTGGGTGATCCCCACACCCATGGTCACCCTAAAGGGCTATGAAGGTTTGGGAATGGGAATTGCAGGAGCCAGTTCCACTGCCAGGTCCATGGGTTCTTGCAGAGGAGACCTGTCCTTGAACAGCCATCACATCCTTCCCACACTCCCTTCCCACATGCAGGTATTGTCCCTGAAGACAGAGGCAAGACTCTTTAGCTTTGTGAAATGTATCAACCCATTCTGATAACATGGCACATAAATGCAGATGTTTGGACCCTGACTGAAGAAAGCAAATCCTATGTCCCATCCATATCCCGTTGGATCTGCAAGCCACACCATGATGGGCGAAGACCTAGCCCATTTGGGATTGGGTCCCCAGAGAGGCTTGTGCTCTGCATAAGTGGCAGACTTCAGTGCAGTCTAGGAAGGCTGCCTAGCAGGGACAGAGTGGGACCCTCCCAAAGAACTAAAGCAGACACTTGTTCCTTTCACTCTGCAGCCCTGGGAACCTAGGGTTGTACTGGGAATCAAGGTTTCCCAGGAGCATGCAGGAACCGCCCATTTTTTGGAACACAGACAGAGTCCAGTCCCCCCCCCACCGCCCCCCCAGCATTTCAGGCACAGTAATATTTTCCCCAAAGCTTTGTGGTGAAAGACCCTTGGAAGCAGAGGCAGGAGATTTATTACTGTGCCAAGGGCTCCTGCTATCTATCCCCTGCTCCCTCTACAGGAGATGGTTCCCCAATAGGTGTTTGAGTCACAGTAGGGTATTGTATGCCTTGATGGCACAGCCACAAGACTCAGGATACTGTACTGCTTAATGTGCAAATCTTGCTCAAGTGTTATCTCTAGCTCCAATAGGATGACCTGACACTACAGCATACATCATCCATCATGACAATTATTGATGCAGTGCTCATCTGGAGGACAGTGGTGTACTTTGTATCAATAGGGGTAGTATACAAGCATTCATCAAACAAGTCTAACCCCTGTCAGTCTAGAGTCAAACCTTGTCATTCAAGTTTGAACTGCATGCATCATTTTTAGACTAGTCTAAGTATTGTGCATGCTTGTGCACCTAACATTCTTACTGCACTGTACTCAGTTCTATTGATCTAAATGTAATGCTTAAACACAACTTTAATCTCTGACATGTAGTCTGGTAAGTGCAGTTTCTAACCTTGTCTGGGTGAGAAGGGCCTACAACTTGGGGTTGTAACTCACTAAAGGCATTTATACACATACTTTTTTGTCCTGCAATGTGCCAGAGATCCGACACTTCAGAGTAGACTCAATTAATCAAGTCTGCTCCACACACAAGCTGAAGCAAACTGTGCTGTGTGAGGTTGTATAAGCAGTGAAATGTGCATCACCATGCAGAAAATGGTGGTGGTGCACTTTTGAACTAAAGCACTGCAGATGTGTTTTAGTTCAAAAGGGGACCGCCACCATTTTCTCAGTGCCGGCACACATTTTGTCACTTATGCAACTGTATGTGGTGCAGCTCAGGGAGCTTTTCAAAGCACCTGGCGCTGTAGCACTTGCATATGTAAAAATGCCCTATGTTCCTTAACTTCTAGGAAAATGGAAAGACCCATGTCCTCCAATCCCTGCCATTTGGATAGTTTTCCAAGCTACAATTTGGGGTTTACCCAGTGTTATTCATGTGCCTGGATGAACATGTATTATGGAGTACCTGTCCAGTCACAAAAGAGTTCTATTGACCATTCCCACTATGCAGGTGCACATATGCATGTCCAGATGTGAATCATAAAATGAGTGGTTATACTACTGTGTACATACCGTTTCAGGTTAATTTGATTTAACCTGAAATAGTTAACTGAATATATACAAACATGTGCATATATGAAAGATAAATTGCTACAGCTTTTCAAGAATGTTCATTATGAAATATAAATAATGGTATGAACCTGGATATGTAATGCCAGTCAAAATTATGATTTGTTGTCAGATAGCTCTGTATGAGGTCCCTACCCATAGTATTTACTTTAATCCAAGACAAGGCATTTTTTATCATTGAAAAAGTGGGGGGAAGCCCCTCATCTTGGATTCAGTTATGAGGATGGGGGAAGGGGAAGTGGCTGCTGTGACTCTGGCTCCAGACCTGACCCAGGCTTGGAGTAAGTGTCCTGTCCTCTGCAAAGTGCACCACCCTGCTCTCCACCTGTTCCCCACCATCTATGCCTCCTTGCCTCCATTAATTCTGTGTTGCATCTTGAGCTCTGACCCTGTTCCAACCTGAGGAATGGAGCACATGCTGGCTCTAGCCCCCATGTGGCCAGGAAAAGGCAGTGGTTACTACAGCCCTGGCCCTGGCCCTGGCTCCATCTCTGGGCTGGGGCTGGGGCTGGGGCTAGGGTGGTCTCCATAACTGCTGCTGCCAGGCTGGGCATGGGTAGGAGCCAGTATGTACTCTGTGCCCTGGCCAGAGCAAGGCGAGAGCCACAATTCAGGGTAAGCAGAGATAGGGTAGGGGAAGCAAGGTGGCAAATGGTGGGAAGGGGCGGCAGTAGGGAGCACAACAGGAGGTTCAGGCAATGAGAGAAAAGGGATAACACAGGGGGCTACAGGACTGGAAAGTTGTGGGGGGACAGGTGGCAGGGGGCAAGGTGTGGGTCAGGCCTCCCATCAGCTGCTGCCCACTGTCCCCCCACTCTATCACCACTACCTGATCCCCTGCTGCTGACTTCCACATTGCAGCAGTGAGGGAGATGAATTTAAGACAACATGCCAATAGTTAGATTCTATACATGAAAAATTATAACAAATGTATACATTTTCTGTATGTAGAATCTAATTATTGGGTGGTCATCTTAAATTCAAAGTTGGCTTGAATTTGGGTAAACTCTGTACTGCCCCATATTGGCTGCCCCTATAATTGGCTACAATGAAACCAGTGCCATGGATCTTCTGAGGGCCAATACCCACTTTTCAAATATATAGGGAGAAATGAGGGTACATTTAAGAGAGAAGTTTCCTTCTTTCACATTCCTCCCAAACAAGCTAGCACACAGTGGGCACATCCACACATGCAAATGTGTGCGCTTGCAGCAACTCAGATAGAAACAGTGCAAATTTGAGCTGGGGCTTTTTCCCTCAGCACATGTTCCCGGACATATACTTTGGTGTGGGGCAAATTGTGCCACTTGGGGCAAAATAACCCTGCCTGGCTCCTCCAGGATCTACAGCCAGGGGGAGCTAAAGCCTGGGTCTAGCACCTGTGCTGTCCCCAGCAGTATAAAAACCTGCCCTGTCCTGTCTTCATCAGTACAAAAAGCTACCCTGTCAAGTACCTCAGGACTACTTGCTCTCATGAGCTTCTGGGCCCCAGCCAATTGGCACCTGGGGACACTACCCCTTGTGCCAGCCAGACTGCTGAAGCAGCCCTGAGAGTTTGCTGCACCCTCTACCCACTGCAGCAACCTGGCAGCGGGGGCTGCTGCCTGCCTGTGACCTGCTGCGCACCTGGCAGACCTGCATGGGGACTGCACAGCCAGTAGAGTTATCTGCCTCTCTGGGCCAGCTGTCAGTGGGCTGTGGCTGCAGGGTTGGCCTTTGTGCAGCACTACCAGCATGCATGTTCCTTGCCCGGACATCTGGGCAGCTATTGCCTGGAAGATGTTCTGGGTGTGGTCACCTGCTTTGAACTGTCAAAGCATGTCCTACTATCCCCAGTTGGCCAGGAGGTTAGCCACAGCCAGCTGGGTCCAAGGTGCCATCTCTGAGCAGGCAGGGTTCTGCCACTTGCCTTCCTAGCAGGAATTTTGGTGTTCCATATTGGAAAACTGAAAAATCCCTGATAAAAAAAATAAAAAATTCCCAAGTAAAACAAAAGAGAGAGAAACCGTGAGACAGAGAAGAGACAGCTATCAGTTGGGCAATGTTTTATTGATATATCTACAGTGTTAAAGCAAAGTGGAAGCCTACCAGTGTCTCTATCATGATAATAAAGTGAACTCTAAATAGATGTATTCATGAATTCATGAAACATGAATCTGTATTTTACTGCCCTCTCACAGGGGCTACGGCCTTCACACAGGGGTTATGGACCCCCAACAGAGGCTATGGCCCCACACAGGGGTTACGGCCCCTCACACAGGTGATATGGCCCCACACAGGTTACAGCCCCCCAACAGGGGGGCTACCAACCCCCCTGCAAGGCCCACATGCCCCAGCCCCCCAATTGCTGCCCTACCTGGGAAGTTATCGCCTAGAAGATGTTCCCAGTGTGCTGGCCTGCTTTGAACTGTCAAAGCACATCCTCCTGGCCCCAGCTGGCCAGGAGGTCAGCCACCTCCAGCTGGGTCCAAAATGCCAGCTCTGAGTAGGCTCCACTATCTGGGTCCTCCCTAGCAGGAATTCTGGTTTTCCCTATTGGAAAACTGAAAAATCCCTGATAAAAAAATCCCAAAGTCACTCTGCAAAATGCCCCGAACTTTATGTTTTTCCACAATTAAAACAAAAGAACACTATATAGAGTGAAAGAGAGATAGCGATCAGCTGGGCAATGTTTTACAGAGATATCTACAGTGTTAAAGCAATTTCAAAGCCTACCAGTGTTTCTATTATCATAATAAAATGAATTGTAAATACCTACATGTTTTGCTGTTTGCCTTTGGTTTTCTTACCATAGAGCAGTTAAAGCTCCCTGTGACCACTTCACTAACCAGGAAGTGGGAAAAACGACCCCTGCAGCCACAGATTCTTCCAGCAGGTCTCATCCTGTCTGGCAGCTGCACATGCAGGGAGTGTGCTGGGGGGATGTGGGGTTTGCAGAAGTGGGGTGGGAAGAGTGGGGGGGGGTAGGTGGCTGTGGAGGAATATGGAGGCTATGGGGTGTGTGCATAGGTGTGGGTGGATTGTGGGGGGAATGTGCAGGGGTGCTGATCAGGAGTGGTGGGTCCCCTGCCCCCTGCAGGGTGCATCCCCCGTACAGCCACAAACTGCCCCCCCCCCACAGAGGCTACAGACTCCCAGAAGGGGTTACAGCCCCCCCCAACAGGGCCACATGGCCCCCACAGGGCCTACCACCCCCTGAAGTGCCCACATGCTCCACCCCTGCTTGCTCCTCCAGCCCACTGAATTGCTGCCCCATCTGGACCCATGGCCTTCCAGCTCCTGCAACCCCCCGATGGCTGTCCCACCTGCTCCTCTAGATCCCCCAATGGCTGCTTCACCTGGCCCTATCCCCTGCTTGCACCCCCAGCCCCAGCCTCCCAGCATTAAAAAAAAAAAGCCTTGTCCTCATCAGCAGTAGCAGGGGCTCTGGGGTTCTGGGGCCATGTGTCAGAGCCCCTTTGTACAGCACAGGCCAGTGGAACTTCCAGATTAACCCCCCCCACCTGGTGGGGGGACAGAGAGGTCCAGCCCCAGCCACCTGGCACCCACACTGCCACTGCCCCATTGTGTGGATGTGGCCGGGGTCAGCAGGGAGCCGCACGGCTCCGCATACTGCCATACTCACTCGGGACCCGCACTGCACATGAGAGGGGGCGCTACCATGAGGCCCCAGTGACTCTGATGACAGCTGCCACTGCCAGTGAGTATGGGCCTTTTTTTTAATTGCCAGGATGCTTGGGTCAGGAGGGGCAGTGATCAGGGGAGCTCAGGGGGCAGGCAGGGGATGCGGCTGGTCAGGGCAGCTATCAGGGGGGCTGGGGAGTGATGAGTGGATAGGGCCAGGTGGGACAGTGATCGGGGGGGATCAGGGG
>NW_017728931.1:112619408-112631784 GCF_001723895.1 Crocodylus porosus | reverse complement strand
TCCCCCAACATAGCTGCCTCACCCAGCCCCAGGGGGATGGGGCTTAGAGAGCAGGTCCAGGGGGATGGAGGAGTGGGTGGGGCTGGTGGGGGTCCCCCATGGTCCCCTCCCCCCTCCTCTAGGCCCTCCACCCCCTACTTACTGGAAGGAGCCTGGGTCCAGATCCCTGCAGCTTGCATCGCTGCCTGCCCCACATGGGCTGGCAGTGTGCTTCAGCACTGGAGCAAGGGCCAGCCATAGAGATGCTTTGGCTAGCTACCAGAATGTCTCTGTGGAGGACTGAGCCTCTGGTTGCCTCAGGGCACAGTCCAGTACTGTGCACTGCCCTGCTTTTTTCCCCATGTTTTTTTTTTTAACCCTTGGATATCCAGGGGTCTCATTTTGCCCCCACACTGCTAATTGGCAGCACGGGGAACATTTTTTCATTCCACACATGCCTCTTCCAGTATCTCAAAGGGCTTTGAGATACTGCAAAATGCATGTGTGTGCTCATGTGAACACGCCCATTGAAGGAAAAATGCTACTAGATAAAGTATTGGCACAGGATGCTCCTCACTGGGTCCATCTACACAAGACATTTACTGTGGAGAAGATTAATTACCTCTACGTAAACATCTTGCATCTACACACATGGCTTTATTAGGCCAGAGGAAACTAATTAACTCTGCAGCAGAATAGTGCTTGTAAATACAAATACTACCCTCCTGTGAAGTTTTTTCATGCACAGCAAACCTTGTAGACACTGATCCAGCTGGCTGGGGCACAAAGGTGCTTCAGTGCGGGGCTGTGTACTGACTAGCCCAGCACTGGAGTACTCTCGTGCCCCCGCCAGCCCCTCCACAGCACCTTGAGCTGGGTTGGAGCAGCCCTAGCTTGGCAAGCTGAGCTCCCAGGCCTCCTGCCAGGCAGGGCTGGTCTGACCCAACTCAACGTGCTGCAGTCCTGGGCATGTTCAAACAGCATAGCCAGGAGCAACAAACTCTGTCATGATATGTCTTTATCACCATGTTCCAATAGCACATGTAGATGTGCCCATTGTGACCGATACATTCTTGTTCAAAGCCTGTACAAAAAAAGCAGACTTGTGAAAAACAAGGCTCCTAAATAAGTAACCTGATTTTCAGTAGGCTGAAAATCAGTACTCAGTAGGCTGAGCTACTTCTAAACAACTGCTACTCCTACCAAAATCAGAGATATAAAATGATTTTAGTGTTCCAGACTCTTGCCCTGTACCTGTTGACTACATTTCTCTTAAACTTTCTACTTAACATCATTGCCCCCTTGTACCTGTTTTTTCTCACCTTCTTTCATTGCATAGTTAGAATTACCTCCCTTTTCTTATTGGACCTGACACCTACTTGTCTACATTCAAATCTTCTGAATATACTTCTTGTGCCACTGTTTCCAATAGTGGCCCAAAACAAATGGATGAGTGTAATTTATAGGAGGAAAACTATTTTGACTACATGACCACATCATAATTTCTCCTTTACATTAGGTATAATATGTATTATGTACAATGACATGTTTGGAACATTCTCTATGTCTAATTAATATTGTAGCCCCCTGAGTAAGGGAGGTTTAATATTTGGTATAGGATTGAGCCCATCAATGGTGCTCAGTGATAAAAATAATTCAGAATAAGATTAGAGATTTCAACTCACAACTGGGCTGGAGGGGATATAACAACTTTAAGAGACCTTTCCACCCTTCTGATTTTTCCTGGGTAGTATACTAGGTAGCTGGTAATCGAGATGCAGTACCATGTCCTAACTGCTTTGGGCACCTGGGTCATCTGTGTTTCACAGAATTCCCAAAACAGCAATAATTCATCCTTGCTCCTGACACCTCTAATATACCCCATGATATGGACAGCACACTGTAAATGCTCATCCAGCTATATAATCAGAGCTGGAAAATATGTAATAACTTCACAGCTGGTTTCTATCCAGCTTTAATTTGTACATGTAGCAAGGTAGCTTTGTCCCCACCACTGGGAGTCCCATCAGCTGATGAGGCAGAAAGTCCCATCAGCTGTGGGACTGTGGGACTCTCAGCTGAAGCAGGAGTGGGGCATTGCCATGGTTGAAAGTCCAATCAGCTGCAAAACCCTCAGCTGCAGGAGACTGCTACTTGTCAGTGCAGGGGGAGCCCAGGATGTCAATCCTGGGCTCCCCTGTAAAAGCAATGAAGCATGATTGGATCTGATGCTGCACTCCACAGTCACACTTCTTGCCATGCATATGTGGCATGGCAGGAGGTGCAATTGTGTGGATCATGCATCAGATCCTGAACACATAGAGGGGCCATCAGGAACAGCACCAAGGATGATAACAATGCTCCAAAAATAGAAAGATAAACATATTCTTATACAACATTTCAGTTTCATGATGTGGCTGGTCAAACTTTTAGCTTCACTTTGAAAAGAAATGTGTTCCATTCTAATACAATGCCACAGTTTATAATAATGATTCTTTCATAAGTGGGCCATTTAAAGAGTGACCTCAATATATTCTTCTAGCAAGATTGTTTCATTCCCTTTGTTCTCACTTAAACAAACCAGAAAAATGAACATAGTTGTCTGTATACTAGGAATAAGTATTGCACTTACCCATTCATCAATACAGTTTTAGGATAGCCAGATGGCTTTTTGAAATCATTATATATCTATTGTATTGACACAATATAAAATGCCATGAGAAAGACAAAGGTTATACCTGTTATTTCTGTATTGAAATGCACTGAACCTGTAAAGGAGAATTTCTTTTAATAGGCATGGGCAGCACAAGACTTGAGAATTGCGATGGCAATCTAATTCCATTATTTTGACACAGATATTGTGATGACTGCTCAGATACAGTAAAATCATCTCAAGAAATAATGAAACTATAAAAACTTTCTTTTTTAGCTCTGTGTCCAAATAGCATAATATTGATAAAAATAGTAGAGTGATAAGGGCATCAGAAATTTCCTTGAGAGAGATCATTTGGTGGAACTTAGAATGTCAAATTTATCATATCTAGACATCTCTAATATTACAACACTTTTATGTCCCTCTATGTTAATTTCCAGCAAACTTTAAATCTTTCAAAAGCATTTTCATATTAAGACTCTTACCTGGCAATATATGCTATATATTTACTACATAATTTAATACCTGCTTTTCTGTATTTTATCGCCTCCGTTTTGAAATGATCAGTATTAACTCTTTAATTAATTGTAATCTACCAAATCTTTTTGTACACTTGGCTATATCCTTCGGAATTAATAGGTGCAGTGTTCCAGAGGAAGTTAGTCATAAGGTCTTGCAAAGCTGATTCTGAAACAAAGATTTTATAATCCTACCCTCCATTTTACTAACGAAAAGAATGGTATAAATAGATTTGATAATGAAAAAAACCTAAGATCTGATGTGATAGATTTGCTTTTCTCAGGTAAAAAACATTTCCCACATTAGTCATTTATGGTCTCCAAGAATCAATACTATATTGATATAAACCATCCAACATGCAAAATAAGGCATTTAGAACATTATAAGGAATTTGAATAAAATAGGATTTCCAAGATTGGTATGTTTATAAGCAGGGATCTGGGTTTTCTGTTTCCCATGGGAAAATGAAGAAAAACACAGATTTAAGCTTTTACTAGGAAAAAATGCAGGTGTGCTGGAGCACCAGTGGGATGCTTGCCACTCTGGGACTGTTACAAGCTCCATAGGAACTTGCTTGCAGAGCAGGAGGGAAAACCATGTCCCAGGAACCAGTTTAAGGGGGAAGGTAAGTGGCAGAACAGATCAGGTGTCTGCCACTTTAAGAGCTGGTGCTGGTGTTGCCCAGCTCTGATAAGCAGCCATTTTAGATCCAGGCCAGCAGAGTGGGAGGAAGCAGTTTGTTGCCTGACATCACGGAAGGAATATCTCCTGGTGGGGGGGTGTGTAGGGGGTAGTGAAGGACACCAGTAGGGCCAGGGGCTGTGGGGGGAGTAAGGGGCCTGGACCTATGTTCTGTGAGCTAAGGGGGCAGGGGAGAGCTCTGATTTTTTTTTTTTTCCATTTTTACACAAAACCCAAAATCAAATGCCAAAATTGATAGGTATTTAGAATTTATTTTATTATAGTGATTGAGGCACTGGTAGGCTTCCAAATTGCTTTAAAATTGTAAATATATCAATAAAGCACTATGTTCAACTGAGATATAGTTATGTTTGATTTTAATGGTAGATTTTGGGGGTTTATCACAGAATTTGTGATTTTTTTATCAGAGAAAACCAGGATACCTGTTTATGAGCCTTTTTATTTCTACCCCATTTTCACAATTTAGAAATCCCCTGTTGACATTCTGAATATAAATGAATAGTTTTCCTTTTTAGTAATCCAGAGGTACTCAACTCCCACTCTGTGGCACTGTCATCTGGCATGCAGGGAATCTGGAAGCTTGGCAAGAGGAATGGTGGTACTACTGTCCTCTTACTACTGTCCTCAAATTTTTGGACCTGTGGGAAGCTCTCTGGCCCTGCAGACTTATGCATTGGAATGGGTGCCCAGTATGCAGAGCTAGGTGGGGGCAGCATCAAACTCCCAGGTCCCAATCCCAGTGTGCGGGGTTGGGAGGGGGTAGCGCAGGGCCCCAGGGTTCAATACTGCAGAGTTCCATCTGGCTGACAGGCCTGCCCCATGCCTGGTCTGTGAGGCCAAAAGCTTGAGCATCACTTTACTAAGCCATTGTTGTCTTCCTCTTCACCAACAATGCTAATCTGCATTGCCCACATTTTCTCAGAAGCATTGGTGTGGGGCTTCAGCCAGGATGTAGGGAGCTAGGTCTGCATGTAGGCTGTGAAGAATAACCACAAGGTAGCTAGGTGCGGGATACAGGTAACAAGAGTGTAGGGTCAATGTCTGGATCAGCAGAGTGTAGAACATGGGACCTAATCCTAGTAGAGCCAAGAGGCACATACAGGTTATTTCCACTGCTAGAAGATAATGAAACCAAAATATATTGTGATCACTGTGGAAGACACAATACCATGCAACTGAGCAGAGGCCACAGTTGTGGGTAAGAAAACGAGGACAGTATTGCTGTTGCTATCCTACTATTTACAGTGAATCATTGTAGAAAAGCTAAAAAGTATCACAAAGTAAAGGCAGAATGGTGCTACAGGATAATGTAATACCAGTATGCTGTCCATGAATGGAGTTATATTAAAGTCAATATGGCTAGGGACAGACATTCAAAAAGCCTGAACCTGAATTGATTTCATCTTAACAGATTAGTCTAACCTGGCTAGGTTGAACTAATTTGAAACTGGACAGACATTCTCTCTGGACTGAGGAAATTCAGCCACATGCCTGCAGTGACTTAGGCTAGAAGCTGGGGGGTGCTAGAGGAGCCTTCCCTTCTCTTCTGCAGGGGGCTGAGCTGAAGGGGGCATAGGCAGGCCCCAGCACGAATCTCCCACTAGGGATATCTGCCTGCATGGTGCCAGGCTTTTCCCCACTGACTGCTCAAGGGGCAGGAATGTTGCCTGCCCCCAGCCCCAGGCTAGCACTCTTAGATGGGAGGGGCGGGTATGCAGTGCATGCATCTGTTGGTGATATGGAGCTTTTCAATCTTCCTCCCTGCTTCATCATACTGTCTGCAGCAAACTGACAGAGGAGCAAGCCAGCTAGAAGGCTGATAACAGTCTTTATCACCTGATTAGCAAAACAATAGCCTCTCTCAAACTTACTTCAGATTTCTTAAGCAGCTTACCAGCTCACCTGTTGATGAGCTCCAAAAGCCCTATGGAGTCACTGTTCTGTCTGCTTACCCAGTGAAATTGGAAAGACACACAGAGACACCTCTCATCATTAGCTAGTATACCATATGCTGGCTATGGCCTGTGCTATGGGAGAGAGGAGGAAGGGATCTCAGCTTCAGCTGGGGAGGTGGGGGAGAGGGGAGCACAGGGAAGTCAGCAGCAGATGCTGTGCCTGCAAGTCTGTGTCAAGCTCCAGTCAGGGAGCAGAGGGGAGGCGCCAGCTCTGCTGTGGAGCAGAGAGCCCCACCCAGCCCAGAGAGCATGCTGGGGGAGTCCAATTTAACTTAAACCAGGAAGGGGTCTGGGACAGACATTGCATAAACTGGTTTGTGCTAAATCAGTTAAGTCTGATACTGCATTCACCCAGGTTTATCTCAAACCAGTTTCAGCCATTTTCATACTAGTTTATGTGCATCTGTTCTGTTACAGGTTTAAACCAGTTTCTGATCACTTGAACTGGTTTATGTGTAATTTCTGCCCCTAGCCTATAAGGAACTTAAGAATGCTGGAAATGAAAAAGACTTTTCTATTCATTCAAACAGTTTTTCTCTTGTGGATAGCATAGATTATTTGAAACAGTTTTCATCCTGTGTTAGCACCCACATATACTATGAACCTGGGTAACAATTGCAGGATAATAATCCTACAGTTTCATTGGAGGTTTTTGATTATTAAAACTCTAATATGTGGAAAACTTTGATAGGTATGTCAGAGCTAGAATCCATCAGGGTTACAGAAGATTGCATATCAGTTTAAGTTTACCCATACCTGATAGTTTAGTACTCAAGGTAAAACTCATCCTTTTTGTTTATATCTATGCAATGTTCAATTGCTATCTATAGGCAGAATTTGAAGAACATTTGGAGCACTATGTTAGTACATGTTTTTCTGAACAAATATCAAGGGAAAATTTTTCATCCTTCCATTTTGCCAGAATAATTTTTGCAAATAAATTAAAAACTATTGACAATATTATTTTAAATTATTTGATAATGTAGTTAATCAAATTGTCTTTCTCCCATCCTTAATAGTAAGATAGCTTTGTAAATCTTCAGTAACATCTGTGGATTAAACATCTGGTTTAATCATGTTCTTAGGCGGGTAAAATGTATATAGAGTGAGTTCCAAGGCTTTCTCTTATCATATGTATAGTTCATGTGAAACTACTACATAATAATGTTATGAATATTGCAAGAAATTGAGTTACTGAGAGGTCATTTTAAATTCAGTTCCTGTTCTCCACAGTACATTCTACCCCTCTCTGCTTGGTGTTGTCAGTAGATTTTATAAGTGTACGCTCTATTCTATCACACAAATCATTAATGAGAATATTAAAAAGAACTGGGTCCAGAATAGTTCCCTGTGGGACATACCTGAACTATCCTTCCAGTTGATATTGAACATTGATAACCTGTTCTTTAATAGTAGTTGTCAACCAGCTTTGAAACCCTAAGAATGATTTACTTTAAAACGAGGTTCCCAAAATTTTTTTTAGAACCAGTGGACAACTGCCAATCTCAAAATTGCTTATGGAGCACCGTGCACTCCTATCATCAAATTTTAACTGAAATGGTGGGGGAAGGGCTGCAGAACTGGTATATGGATTACATGATCATTGGTGGTTCACATAAAATAGCTAGGGAATCATTGATCTAGACTGTGTTTCTGACATGTTTTTAGTCTAACCATATACTACCATATTTACTCAACTACAAGACAAGACCCCCCCACAATTAACATAGTGGGGGAAAAACCTACTCATCTCTATACTTCCATACAAGGAAACATCAAAAAATACATTGCCTATCATTAAACTTCTGCCAAAAGCAGCATATGCTCAGTAATGGGAAAACAACTATGAAATTGATTAAATGCAATCAAAACTGATCATGACTATGAAGCACACGGCCCATATTGGGCAAACATACTGACAGGAACCTACAACAAAGACATGTAGTATTCAGATGGGTTGCCATGTGAATAAGATACATGGTAGTACCACCATTGTGCTCAGCCCCCGTCACTGCCAACAATTTCAAGTCATTGTGAACCACTACACTGAACACATTTCAACTTCCTTTTCACTTCCATAGATGATCTGTGCCTTTGTTTCCCATATCCACTGATCCCTGTTTTTTCACTAGCCTTAAAGGTCTGACAAACATCACCAAATGGTGCCCCAAATAGTTCACTCGATCTGTCACCCCCCTCTTTCAGCCTGTAATATACGATTAGTCTGGCCCTACCCTCCATGAGGTAAGAGAGCAGGGTCCAATAGTGAGGAGGGGGAAAGGGCCTGTGTGGGACAGAAGTTAGGTGGGGAGAAGCCAGGAGGGATATATGACCCCCCAGATTTATTTTCCCTACTGTAGCAGTACGAGAGGGACAAATTCAAGGCAAGCCTCTAAAAATTAGATTCAATACCTGGACAATTATTACAAATTTATAAATTGTCCATATATAAATTCTAATTGGGGGGGGGGGTGGTCTTATATTCCATTGTATATGGTACTTTGTTTTAAGAGGGTTATTTGGTTACCATGATAATAGTTCCTTCCCAGGAAGAGAACTATAGGTCCTAAATGTAAATAAGGATTACTAAACTACTCACAGTTGATCTCACAGGACTATAGCCCAGGGATTGAGCTGGGAGGGAAGGAATTATATATTACCGAGACAAGAGGGCTCGAGGCCTGAGATGCACTGAGGTCTGAGTTGGAGCGTCAGTTAGTTTTGTTATTGTTCATGTCTTAAGTAAAATAAGGCAGTCATTTCCAAGCGTGTTATGAGAAATGATAACCTCTACTATTAGTAGGTCCTTCATCTCCATTCCCCCAAAGAAATTGTGCCGTTTTAGTGAAGTTTTCATGCTTTTGGGGGTGCTAGGGCAGTTTGCCTTACAGTTTTTGAAACTCTAGTATTGGCAATAATGAGGATGTCTGGATTCTAGGTGTTGCATATGTGAAAGTGATACAGAATAGAATAGCTCAGTGAAACAGGAGGGGTGGCTCATTTGAACTATTGAGACCCACTGTTTTACAAAGTATTTCTGATGAGGCACATGTTTTCCAGATATTACAAAGGACATGTTTAGGGTTTTGATTACAGCGGAAAGGAAAAAACTTGAACAAAAGGATGCAGTGAGATCTCAAGACAAACTTCTAAGAGCTTTCTTTTTTCTCAACTGGCAGGCATGAGAGAGAGAGCATAGGCACTGAGTAGGAAAAGAAAGAAGCAGCTGCTACTACTTGAACTATAGCTAATATCATAGTCCCTACTGACCTGGAAGATGTAGCAGAAACTCTTCCATCCCTGCTGGCCCCATTAAAGTCTGACAATTCCTCATTAAAAAGCAGGTGGGAACTATGTAAGTGTTAAACACAGAGCATGAAGGTACAGCTCTGGAGAGCCCTGAATTCTTCTGGGTTAATACCTGAGCAATTCTCTAGCCCCAAGAGAGATGATTTGTGTATAAATTGAAACTGGCTTATGTATTTATTCAAACTTGAATAACAATTCTTTAGTATCTTTCCTGATTAATATGCCTTCTGAGGCTCCATTTAATATGTGCTCTCTTTTGGCTTATTGTCTGCATATTTATTATTGTAATATCCCTAATTAAAATAGTTTATATTTGCTGATTCAGTCACCTCAAATATCCAAATCATGCTTAGATTGTTTTTTCATTATTTGTATTACCTCCAGCATTGCTGTCTTCAGCAAACTATAATAATTACATATTTCCCTTTTTACTTGAAGGATTACCAACAAGACATTTTTCAAACCACCCGCTCAAGAGCTTTTCCCTGTATTTATTATTATAAATAAAAATAGAATTTATCTGAAAAAATATTATAATTCTTTAAATAGTTTCCATGGATTTGGCTGTCTAACACTTTTTGACATATAGAGTTGCCAATGAACAATACACTGGAAAACAGATCACTTTGATCTCTGTTTATCTGATTTTAAGTAAATTGCCTGCCAGTATTATGAGTTTCATTTCCAGAAGCTGTTGCATGTTGTCATGACAAGAAAGAGGGGGAATTAGCAATATCAAACCAAATGTTATGTTTAGCTGCATTGAGATAAATACACAATATTCTTTTCTAAAAATTCCTGGAATTTTTGGTTGTACACTGCTAACTATTTTATAGTGGTAAGCAGGGATACAACCCACACACTGCCCACGACCAATGACATGGACCATACTTGCAAAGAAAAGAAAACAAAAACCAAAGCAGACCCATACACAGATAATCTGTGATATGATGGGTGTTGATGCTCTTTTGCCACAGTTTGACAATAAATCACACTAGATGATTTTAAGAATAAGAGTGAAAAATAGCATCCTAAAGAAAGGGAATGTGTAGACTTGTTTATTGTGGCAGTTTGACTTTGGAAAAAACTAGGACCAAATTAGCAAACAAGGAGAATTTAGATTATAAACATAAAAACAATGTCCCCATATTCCCACTTGCATAGCTAGTTTTGCTGGGTGCTTTTGTTAGATTGGATCAAGTCAGCCTTTACTGATGTTGTTTAGAGGAATGAATTTGGGTTTCTGAACACTCTTATCCAAGACTTCTTTGTCAAACTTTAAAGGCCGAGAAATCCTGAGTCTTCATTACCCAAAAGTCTCTACAGTACAAGCTCATAAGACATGAGCAACGTGATAGATATTGCACTTCTGCAGATGTACATCCAATCAAAAGCAAAGACAACAAAAATGATACTCCATATTTTGTGTTACTTGTCTATTTCTGTGTGCTCACTTCTTGTTAATTCAGAATTTGATCTCACTCACTATCATGTTTTCCAGGCTCACTGAGCTCTGTGGCCTTAAAAAGCATAAGTGATTTAAAGTCACTTTAATGTTCCCTCAATCCTGATAGTCTTCAAGTTGAGTGAATAGGAATAGCCCTGAAACATCACTGCAGTCACAAGGACTCTCCAAAGTGAACGGGCTCTCTTTTTATTAGGAATGTTACCTATGCTGGAAGCCAAGGTTCATGGCGTAGAGCTCCTGCTCCAGGGGAACAGGTCCTTTGACACCTGAAGATTCCCCTACATTGAGGGACTTCTCAAAGCATCAAATCTACAGGTTAAGATAAAGGCATAAAGCTGTCAGCACAGAATCAAGGCTCTGTCTCTTTCTGTTACTAGAATTTTTCAAAATTTTTTTTTAACTTTCTTCTTTGCTTCAGACCCTGTGTGAGCTCCCTTTCTCTTTGATCTCTCATGTGACTACAAGCACTGCTGATCATGAAAGATTATTTTTCTTCCTGAAAACACAAATGAGATGTCTCCTTTGACCTTGATCTCCCTCTTCACAGCAAAGGCAGTCTCCATGGCCTCCTCTGTATTGCACATTACTCCACAGTTCTCTGCATGGTTTTTGGTGTTTGCAGATGGTCTGAAACCCTCTTCTGCTGTGTGTCATACAGTTTCCATTTTTGCCTATGACAAATGAATACTGCACTGTTCCACTGCTTAAAACTTTTCTGTTGAACTGACAAAGAGTCAGTTTCTCTTTAAGGATGCAACTTTTCAAGTATCCACAGAGAGAATGCACCATTTTACTGGGATTTTTTTTTTCTCTTCTATGATTATTTGTACTGTAAATGCAGTACTAATGGTGCTATTGTTGCATAAAATAAAAATAATGACGAAAATAAAACCATCATGAAACTTTTATCTCATATGTTGAACTTCTTCTGCATGTTCTGCAGTCATGTAGAATAAGATTTTAAAAAATATAGCTCACACTGTCCTTCTGTCCATATTATCTGCTTTTAGTTTTAAGCACTGATTTGGTTAAGACAGAGCTAATCAGCACAATCTCCCCTAATACTAGTAGGGAACTAGCATTCAATTTGCTCCTGACTAAACTTATTGATTGCTCTCTTGCTAGCTATAATCAGATAAACAAACCAAAGATCAACACTAGTCCTTATTATCTCCTCACTTCAGCATTACCCAGTTATTCTTACTGTTTTTTACCCTTGGCAACTGTCCCTGCAGTACAAGCCACCTGCCATATCTAGCTGACATATGAGCTATGTCCTACTATGCGATACATCATTTCCCTGATAGTACATCAGAGGCAACTGTGTGAAGTGAAGTAATTCCCTGATGGATGCCATGCTTCTTTGGGAATTTTATTCCATTGCTTTAGTTTTGCTTTAAATCAGTGTCTGTACTGAGTTAGTTTTTAACATCCTCATTTTATGGTAATAACAGCTGTTCTTTAAGCCTATGCATGGATGCGCTTATTTCCTTTTTTTTTTTCTCAGCTGCAAGCAAGCAGCACTAGGTATACTTTAACCTACATTAATTCAAAATAAACTCAATAGTTTTGGAATGGACTGTGCCAGAAGTCCATGATTTTCACATCCCTTGGCAAACAGTAACACGTGTAAGTACCGTCCTCATTGGGCAATCAGCTGATTGGCATTTAATACATGACCATATCAGAAGGGACCTCACCAGATCATCAAGTCCGACCCCCTGCCATGGCAGGAAAGAATACTGGGGTCAAATGACCCCAGCAAGGTGTTCATCTAACCTCCTCTTAAAC
>NW_017728931.1:112609474-112618808 GCF_001723895.1 Crocodylus porosus | reverse complement strand
GATGAAGATGTTGAACAGTGCGGGCCCGAGGACCGAGCCCTGCGGAACCCCGCTGCCCACATCCCTCCAGGCTGAAAATGACCCATCCACCACCACTCTCTGGGTGCGGCCCTCCACCCAGTTCAATATGGTCCTTTTCTAAATATGCTAGAAAAAAAAATCTATGTTAGTTGTACACTGGAAATCAGGCACAGAAGAGGTTTTTAATTGGGTCTCCTATATCCCAAATGATTACTCTGACTGAGACGTATCCAGAATTTCTAACTTAGTCTCTGAAGGCATGTTCACATGTCACTGTGTGTCTGCAGAAGCTTAACACAGAAATGGAAATACTTATATAAGCACTATGGGCTTATATATAGGTGGCAACACCTGATCCAATGTGTTCTAATTAGAATGCTTTGGAGCATACTTAATTAATTAGCATGCTCCAGCAGCCTCGGTATCATGTGTATTCAGTGTCCCTGTGCTTCAGAATGGTGACAGGGGAGCTTTAACTAAAGCTCATTGAACAAGCTTTAGTTAAAGTACTCCTGCCACTATTCTGAAGCATGGGATGCTGAATACATGAGATACTGCAGGCACTTTAATTAGAGCGGCTCCTGAGAGCCGCTCTAATTAAAGTGCCCTCCTTCCCCCACTCCCTGAGCATGTGTAAAGACACCCCATGTGTCTATGTCCTTATTGATTGCATAGTGGCCCTGGCTCCCTTAACAAGGACCATTTGAATCAGCTTATATCTCATGTGTGCAGTGTTAATTGGGCCATTGCAGGAAGGCCCCACGTGAGGGAAGTGCCAAGCATGGCTTCCATAAACAGACCACTTATACCCTGGTGACTGCACTCAGCAAAAACTTCAAGATGTATACCCAAGATACTACCAAAAGACACAAATGGACGAGTGAGGATACGCACAATTAATCTGGTTTCCTGCATCCCACATGAGTATCATAACCAGCATCTGGGAATCTCTACATGATTCTCTCAAGATTTGTTCCTGTGTCATTCGTTATGTGTTGGTGGAAGCTTGGCCCATACATGAATCACTTATATTAAACACCCACATATCCCTCTTTTCCCACTGTATCGGAAGCAAAAGGTACAAGTGTCATCATGCCATGCCACAGGCCAGGTCCTGGAAGAGAGGAAATACAAAGAATTCCATAGAGGGGTTTCAAGTAGATGCCAGGCTCCTGAGCTGGAGGTCAGGTCAGCACTCTCCTACACACAGGTAAAAAGAAGCCTTTTTTCAGAATTCTAAGCCAAAGGAGCATGGGAGCCCTTCCATCCTTTGTAGTTCCCCACTTTCCACAGGGCTCAGTCTAGAACCACAGACAAATACCAGTTGCTATACATAGATGAGGTAGTCATGTATCTATCATAGACCAATACATGCCCCCTTATTACAGCAATTCAGGGTGTCTCAGTGCCACTTTTAAGTATGCTATCTCTGTACTCTGGGTGCTGGATACATTCATCAGCACATACGTGGCATGGGAAGTATTTAAAGGGTAGCTGATAGGTAAGCCTACCACACTCCTAGTCTTGTTATACCACACCCATCCCTACCCCTGCCAGGCACATCCTCAGTGGATGCATCTACATATGTGTTTTACTGAGGAGTTGACTAATTAGCTCCTTAGTAAAGCATCACTGTCTACACATGTGCCGGTATTAGGGCTCAGTAAGTTAATTAACTCCATCATAATATAGTACTGTCAGAGACAATATTATCATATGGTGGAGTACTTAACTCCACCAAAATGCATGTGTAGATGATGACCAGGGCTGGCTGGGGCATGAGGGTGCTAAAGCATAATGGGTGCCTGTTGCTCAGCTCCATATTTTAGCACTCTCTTGCCCTGGCCAGCCCCTCTGCTGCCTGATGCTACCACCCAGTTTGCACTGGAGTTATTGCTCCTGGGTGCCATGTTTACATATGCACTCATGACTGAAGCATGTAGAGCTGGTTTGGAGAAGCCTCAGCTGGAAGGGAGCCCAAGTCATCAGCCTGCCAGCCTGGGGCTACTCCTACCTGGCTCCACATGCTGCAGGCAGCCTCTGCACTGAAGCAACCTCATGCCACAGCCAGTCCCATCAGTATCTACATGTGCATTACAGCACATTAAATAACACCATCACAAGATAGTACTTGTGTTGACAAGTTATATCCTATGGGCACATCCAGATAAGCAGGAATGTATGCTTTGCAGTGTATCAAAGGCTGAGGCATCACAAAGCACACACTGTGAATAGCCAAAATTTGATACTGGGAAATACCCATGCCAGAAAAAAGCAAGGTGGTACACATGGCTGCAGCATGTGCTGCCCAAAACCAGAACCTGACCAGCCAGTGACACACTCCAGGCTCCATACACCTTGATTGCAGCTGTTTGGTGCTGGCCCCAGCCTCCCCTGCACCATCTGGGGCAACTTGCTGCATGCCAAAGCATGTGTGAAGGGCTGTTCCCCAGGGACAAGCAGTACAACTATGCATTGCTGCCATTTGTCCCTGGGAAAATGCATGTTCCTGCTCATCTGGACACACCCTATTAGTTTATTGATGCTTAATAGGGCTGCACATATAGATGTTGAGATTTTACTGAGGAATTATTTAGGCAATTCTGTACTAAAAATCTCATGTAAATGCACCCATAATGTTTTTGTTTTCAGGGCTCATAGCATAATCTTACAACTACTAACACATAGCATTTGCTCTGTAGGAAGCTTCATTCCTTAAGATTACATTTTCTAATAGCAATTCCACATGAGAGACAAGAATCGTATTTCATTTTAATCTCCAGTCGGAACCAAAAGACCTTTATTTGATCCTTGCCAGACCTCTGGGCAACCAACAAAAAGGATATTTGCACTTGATATCTTGGTAAAGCATAATTTGATCAATAGGCAAATCCTCCTTATCAATTCTGAAAGTTACCTTTAGCCTTTATTCTAATTTAAGGTATTTTTTAGTCTCAGAATTAATATGAAATGGACACTGTGCCAGCTTCAAATATGTAAGTGAGAACATTGGTATCAATCATGAAAGATAAAAGAGATTGATAATAGCATCTAGGCTGTATGATATCTTAAGGCCAGGGCAATTAGATTGTATCAAAATCAAAAACAGAGGAGGAAACACTAAAGGTAATCAAAGGAACTTAAATCGATAAAAGTGGACAATGTAGATGATTTTGTGGCAGATATATAGAGAGGTTTATAGTAACGGATAGTGACATATATGTCAAGTGTTTTGGTGGAGATGAAAGGAAAGTGTAGGAGGAAGGACAACTCTGTAGATATATTTGCAGAAATAGGATCTAAGAGATGACATCATTAGAAGAACCCATTTTGTAAACTTAGCGATTCCACTATACAATTACAGATTCCTAGTAGTATTCTTCAATATAGCCTCTATTGCTACCATCGGTACTTTGCTATGATAATACGGCCCATTATAGTTTAGGAAGTGGAATGTGATGGTAATGTCGTAATATAAACTTAGCTTCTGACAAGATTATTTGTACAAAGCCTAATGTTGTACTGCTTATCCAGAACAAAGCATAGTTCAAAGCAGCAGCATTGCACATTGGAGTTCAGTGTAAAATTTTCAGGATCATTTCTCTTTACAAGAACTTCGAGATTTCCCAAACCTAAACTTCATGTGTGCCACACTCCATCAGTTTTTCTAATGCAGAAATTAAACACCTTGTCTTTACTACTGTTCCTGCTGTAATTGTTAAATCATTAACATATGCCCCTGTAGGATGGTAGCATGACCCCTGTTCTCATTAATAGGTCTCTGCACTCCTTTTGCAGCTGGTTTAAATAGCAGTTTCATTGCTAATCTAAAAAAATGTTACAGGTGGTGGCAATTGTGTTATAATAACCTTTCTGACCCTCTGATGACTTCTCCAACCAGAAGTACTATAAGATCTGTAATGCATTCTGAGAAATGATCACATCTTTTTTGGGACCACAATGTTTGCTTAGATGGTAAGTTTTATAAGGGTCTTTTCTAGCTTCACTTCAAGTCAATAGCACAATGTCATTGACTTTATGGGGAAGGGTTGGGCTCTTATAATTCAATGCTTGAATTAATCTAAGATAGTCAAGTCAAGGAACAAGAGTTTAGTTGCTCCGCCATGGGGGTCTTTGCCACAGCAAAAGTCCTGGTATTTTAAACTCACAATTCCACTTTCTGCAGAGCTGCCTGGGGAATGCTGCTGCGGGAGTGACCCTGAGGCAGGCAGAGGCCTGCAAACAAGCAGCCAGTGGTAATCTCCGGAGCAGAGCTACAGCTGGGGATTGGAGGGAGGGAGTCCTTGAGGCCTGAGAGAATCTCAGGAGTGGAGGTTTCCAACAGAGGATCCAGAGGAGGGCCTGAAGGAAAAACTCCAGCCACAGGTAGAGCCTCCCTGCACAGAAAAGGGGACATTACCAGAGCCTGACAAGAAGGCTGAGAAGCAGCTGGGGTTTTCTGTGACTTCTTTTTGCTGTCTATCTTGATTCTTTTTGAGCACAGGCCAAGACCGGCCTCTGGAAGGGTGTACCCAAAAGAGGCACTAGGACACCTTGGTGTAGGGGTTACAACAGGCAGCACTGCAACCTGGCTGCAGAAGAATATCATAAAACACTATCTGGGGAGGCTAGGCTGGGGTAAAGGAGAGGTTTGGAGGCTCGCAGAAGACACAGGGCTCAAGACCAGGCAGGATCACCGTGGGCATTGACTCCCGGGAATATATAGGTCATCAAAATCATGGCAGGTGAGAAAACATAAGATCCACTTCCTGGCAGATGTGGTGATCCAAAGCCAAGGTCTACCCTGTTGCCACCTATAGGCAGATGAGTGCAGGGCAGTACTAGCAAGCCCTATAATATCTACAGACATCACAGATAAAAACATGGAAGAGTGCCTTATATGGTTCATGGTGCCTGAGCATCTGTTCTAAATCCATGTTAGCTCCTTATATGGTCCCCATTGCGAGGTTCTATGTTATTGTATAAGGAGCTAAGATGGATTGATTATTATGACTTATACCAGTATGTGTGAGAGAGAGTCCAGTTTAAACTACCTAAATTGTATAATAATATGAGAGCTCACAAGCAAGTACAGATTGGATGAATGGACTGTAAATGGATAGAAAACTGGCTGGATCATTGGGCTCAGAGGGTAGTAATCAATGGCTCGGTCTAGTTGGCAGCTGGTATCAAGTGGAGTGTTCCAGGGGTCAGTCCTGGGGCCAGTTTTGTTCAATATCTTCAACAACCTGGAAGATGGGATGGAGCATACCCTTAGCAAGTTTGCAGATGACACCAAGCTGGGGGGAGTAGTAGATACATGAGAAGGTATGGCTAGGATTCAGCAATACCTAGATAAATTGGAGGATTGAACCAAAGGAAATCTCATGAGGTCAATAAGGACAAGTGCCAAGTCCTGCACTTAAGACAGAATAACCGCATGCCCCTGTACATCCTGGGGACTGACTGCCTATGCAGCAGCTGGGCTGCATTAGTAGGAGTGTTGCCAGCAAGTCAAGGGAAGTGATTCTTCCTTGCTATTTCTCACTGGTGAGACCGCATCTGGAGTACTATGTCCAGTTTTGGGCCCCTGTAACAGGCTTGGCCCTAGGGGTGGCTGTGATGCCTCCTGGTAGCCATGGAAGTCTTGCCTTGCTTGGGTTGCTAAGGTGCCCTCCCTCTTCTCCCACCTGCCACATCTTAATGTGAATATGACTTCATGAGAAGCGAACCTTCCCCAGGGTCCTGAAGCAAGCCCTTTTCTGCTATCAGTCAGTAGGTTCTTCCCAAACTCTACCAACTCTTGTCCCACCCTCACCCACTAGGTGGGGCACTCCTAGCATATTTACATCTGGATGCACTCATTGCCTTAAGAGCTAAATTCATGGCCTCTGACTCCCCTCCAGCAATGTCCATGCCTTGCAGGTGTTAATGGCTATCACTGAAGCAGGGCACTTTACCCCAAGTCATTACCAGGCCATCTCAGGCCTCTACTCCCTTGCTGGTGCTTTGGCCTTCCCAACTTCCTCCCCTTTCCTCTAGCTGTGCCTTTGCCTAGGCCCACTGCCCCAGCCCTTGCTTCTGGGCTTCAGCTTCTGTCTCTGTCCTTTTTGGGTACTGGGCCCCTGGCCCCTTGTGGCTTCCATCCAGGCTGGGCTAGAGTCCATCTCTAGGATTGCACCCTTGCTATGGTTAACTGCAATGCACCCCTCAGGCATCCTACTGTGGCCTCCTCATGCTCTCCTGCACTACACCCCAGTCCACTGGTCTAACTGTAAACAAAAAATACAAGCCCACTGGCTGAACAAAAACTCTAAACCTACTGGCTGTATAATGGACTCTTCCTGGGTTACAGTTCCTACAAGCCTTTAGCATTTGCTTCCAGTTCCCAGATATACCAGGGTCTCAGATCTTACACCCCCTCTCATCTACCCTCCTGCAGAGTTCTTTCTCCAGTGACCTTCAGGGTCAGACTCACTGCCATGGCACAGGCCCTGGGCTTAAATGCCTCTTTCTGCTCAGGTGGCTTCCTTCTAGCGACCTGTAGGTCTTTCTCTTTAGGGCCTGACAACTGGTCTCCTTGGTGTCGTGCACTGCAGGGTTAAAACCTGAGGCACTGTGCAGAGATTCGTTTTGCCTTTAAGAGAGGGAGTAAGATTTTCTCTAGCTACGGGTCATGGAGTTTGTTGACCGCAGGCTAGAGTACAAAATTTACGAGTTGTAGTAAAGAAGCTTTTATTTTTGTTTACTTACACGCTTATGATGGAGACGCATAGGCACAGCAGCTTGATTAAATACTTTCTGTTTCAGCTATCTAAGTTACAAGCAGACTGCTAATTCTCTCTCCGTTGACGGATCGTAAATCGGGCCGATGAACAGGGGGAGGGGTTACGCCTGGGAAATTCGATGACGGAGAAGCGATGTCACAGTTGGCCAGACCACGACAGACAGGACTGATTGATTGAGTCCTAAAATGGCTTCTGCCGGGTTTGGGCTGGGTGCAGTTTTTAAGGTTTCACTCTTTCTCTCCCCGCATCACTGTTTACATCAGATGGTATGTTGTTTTTTCACGCTCCTTTCTAGTAAGGGGGGTGACTGGGTGAGAGACTTTGTACAGCACTACAATCAGGAGGAGTACAAGACACTTGGCAGTTGGCCTCTTTTCAGCTGCTTGGGCTCTAGGGAGAGAAGCTGTAGCAGATAAAGTACCAGGAGCCCTAGGTGATCTGTTACAGCCTCCCACTGCAGAAGACAGTTTGGAGAAGAGAAGACTGAAAGAGGACTGAATAGCAGTCTTCAACTACCTGCAGGGTGGTTCCAAAGGGGATGGAGCTAGACTGTTCTCAGCGGTGGCAGATGACAGAGCAAGGAGTAATGGTCAGCAAGGGAAGTTTAGGTTAGATATTAAGAACTTTCTCACTATCACTGGAACAGGTTATGCAAAAAGCTTGTGGAACCCCCATCCTCGACAAAGCCTTGGCTGGAATTGTATAGTTGGGGATGGTCCTTCTTTGGACAGAAGGTTGGACTAGATGACCTCCCGAGGTCTCCTCCAACCCTAATTCTCTATGATGCTATGATTCTAATGTAAGTGCCAATAAAAGAGTCAGTGGAGTTGGCCACAATCAGAATTAACCCAATGAAATGAAGTTGACCTCTTACTACAAAGGCTTCTTATAGGTTTAATATCAGAAAAAGTTTTGGGAAAGAATGACCAGAAAATTTGGATTTTACTAGTCTGCATGTTCTTGAAACAATCACTTTTAAAGATACTAGTCTAAGGAAATAAAATGTTGTGGATCTGATTCTCCATTTTCTAGAAAATTCTATTTCCCCTGATGCTATTTATTTTAGCTATTCTTTGCTTCCAAATTCATAGACAAAGGAAGATGACAAACTCCACTGTTTGCCATTCCACCTTCTCTCTGCAGCCACCTAGCTGTACCTTTTATGTTTTTATGCATTTCTGCATTTACTTTAACTGGTAGCTGTGTAATTGTTAAATCACTGACATTATAGTTCTTGCTGCCCTGATCAAGAGTACAGTTATGCAACAGTACATGGAACTTAGAAAAAAATAAAGCGCAAATAATGATAGAAACTAAAAATTGTGGATATTAATGTTAGCTATTTCAGCTGGTAGTCCTTTTTGCTGTTGAATCTATGCCTATCTTTTTGGAAAAACATGCCTGTCTCAATAAATGTATAATATGGCCCTGATCAATAGACAAGATCTGTTCTCTTCCACTATACATAAAGGAGAACATACATACTTACAAAAATTGTTTGTTACTTACAAAATAGGTAAAGTGATGCAGAAAGTTCTTAGTCATTCATTAAAAGAAATGGCAGGGTTCTAAGTTTTCTAATTCTTGTGTAAGTAATAGGAAAAGATAAAATGGACTTATTTTCCTGAGTCTTCTTTTGAACTAGTGTAATCAAAACCCTTTCTTATTTTATCTCCTGCATTTCCTTCCAGGGGAAAAATAAGAAGCCCATTTTAGTTCTGGAGAGTTGTTCTTTCTTCCCTTCTTCCCCAATTAAGAGTACAGTTATGCAGCTGCACATGGAACTTAGAAAAAATAAAGCACAAGTAATGATAGAAACTACAAATTGTGGATGTTAATGTGGAACATTGCTAAAATGAAAACCCAAGAGAAACCATATAAGATAATGTAGAAAAGAACATTCTATGAAACTCAGCAGTGCCTTGAGGCACTAGGAATGGTGAATGCATTCAGGAGTGTCTTGATGCATTGCCACAGTGAGCTAATAAGGAATCAAATGAAGGCTGTTAGATTCAAACATTAAAACCTTCAAGTCCAAAAATGCAGTTTACCTATCAAAAGTAAAGACAACAATAATCAGAACATTTGGGCTTAAATAAGTCTACCTTCTTGTAGTACTGCTAAGATAAGTATTGTACATATCTAAAACCATGAATTACACAGTGGTTATTAATAAGTCATATGAGACACTGCTAGAGGCATTAATTGTGCAAATAATGAACGATACTCAGACTGCTACGTGCGTGGGTTTACAGGGCAAAATAGCCAAGTAGCTCACAGTTCTAACTATCTTGGAATTGGGAAATAGCTAATTTTAACCATCTTCAGCAAATATAATAGGGAGATTTATTCTTTTACAGCACACTGCACAACATAATAGAAACAAATTAGTTTTGACTTTAAGATCAGGTAATTCTCTTTATTGCAGGAAATAGCAGGTTTTTTTTTTTTTTTTTACCTGTGTACAATCACCTATGCCTATCCCTTAATTTGTGCCTAGGGTACATTTTTATACATAGCTAAAT
>NW_017728931.1:112606489-112609374 GCF_001723895.1 Crocodylus porosus | reverse complement strand
TTTTTTTTTTTTTTTTACCTGTGTACAATCACCTATGCCTATCCCTTAATTTGTGCCTAGGGTACATTTTTATACATAGCTAAATCAGGGAAGATTGTGGGGCGGGGCGGGGGGTGGAGGGAGGGAGCAGGAAGGCAGGGAAGAGAGACAGAGATTCCTAATAGACAAAGCTATACTGTAATACTGCACACACACACACATGCAACATATGTCATTTACTTATGCAACTTCTGAGTACAGCCCCAACAGGAGCAACTGAGGCTAGCTGCATTCAGACTAGCCTCTTGTTTGGTATTAAGGCTCTCTTTCTATATCAGAGATACAACTCAGATGTGACCAATCCCCTGGTCACAAACCTAGAGTAGAAGGGATGAGGAACCAGCAAATCGGTGTCGAACAGTGGGGTCCAGGCTTTAGTCTGGAACAAGGAGTCAGCAGGCTAGAACCTGGAATGAAGATAAAAGCCAGGAAGGCAACAAATAGGACCTCAAAAACTGAGAACAAGTTGACACCTCAAGATTAGCCAAGTAGCTTGCTTTTTATAAGCAGGCAGGCACACCCATGAAGGCAACTGTGGCCAGCCAGAAATACCCTATTTATTTGAATAAAAGGCAACCACCTGCCCTGCCTCACGCAGATGCCTAACTAATGTAACTAACTAATGTAAACAACAGAAATCTGTGATGTACATAGCAGATAGACTGGGCAAAGATTCTGGTTGCTAAAGTGAGGATTTGTATTGGGGGCTATTGAAAATTCTATTTAAGAGAGTATTCCAGTTAGTAAAATGCTAGTTAACACAGCTTTTACTGTATATATCTTTAATTTCCCAGCCTGTGTGTCTGCTTGCTGCTTGCCTGTAACCAACACAGTGGGCCTTGCAGGAAACTTTGTCACTAACAGGCTTTTAGAAATCAATTAACCCTTGCCATTTTCCTGGACCATTGTTATAATGTAATATCTACTTTTACCTACAAGCCAGTTCCCAAAAGCAAACCTCCAAATACCATTTTCTAGCCATCAGGGACAGGCAACAAGGGGCAAACTGCATGCTTACCCCACTGCCTTCACACTGCCCTCCCCTTCAACCTATTGCCTGTCCCCCACTGCTCCCTCTACCACCTGTCCTCTTACTGCCTCCCCCATTGCCCCCTACTTGTGCCACCTTGTGCCCCTATTGCTTATCCCACTTTATGTCCCCCCCCCGCTGCCCCCCCCATTACTACCCCCGTCATTGCCTATCCCCCCCCCACACACACACACTGGCAATAATGGGGGATGGGGAACAAATTTAAGATAAATCTCCAATAATTAGATTCTATGCATAGAAACTTATAATACATTTATATACATTTTCCATGTACAGATTCTAATTATTTGAGGGTCATCTTATATTTGGATAAATATGGTAATTAGGGTTGTTAGTAGCAAAGCCCATTCAAGTAGCCAGCTGGGGGCAATTTGGCCTGCCTGCTGTAGTAGTTCCTGACATTTTGGGGCTGGGGAATGGGTGAAGAAGACCTAGAACCAGGTGTGCAGAGCTGTTGTTTTGCCTTTTGTAAAGGGTCCTATCTTATTATCTCATGTTCAGTGTGCTCTAAAAATGCTTTGTACCTAAATCCCAATCAGGTTCAGCCGGGAACTGAGCTATTCAAAAGTAGAAGTCTTAAGGCAAAATTCTGCTTCTCTGCTGAGACCAACAAATGCATGAAGTGATTGAATAATATTCCATTTTGTCTATTAGAGTAGCCTGAATGGCACTAATATGTGCAGATTTCTTACACATTCCCAACTGAGCTATACTATGCATACTCACTTATAATCTAATGTAGCATCCACCTCCATACACGCTCTATTTGAATTCAGTTTCAGCATGGAAGTACATAAATGCTTGGCAAAACCTGCCTTCTCTTAAGATGTTTTGAATCCTGAATTTTCATATCACATGACAGTTGCATAAAAGCCAGGTTAATAACCAGCAGTTGAAACTAAGTTGCTGAGCATCCTGGAAGGAAAGAGTCATGGGGTAAGACAAGGAACACTTGAGAAAACTCTGTGGCCCAGTGACATGGCCACTGCACGTGTAGGAAACAAGCCCTTGTTTCTAATTCTACTTGTGCATTTTTCATTATGAAGTCACTGGGAACACTTCATAAAAAGCATTAGGAACAGAGATCGGACTTCATAGCATATTGACTCTCTCTCCCAGAGGGGCTGGGATAGATACATAAACTGTATTATTTGGAAAGCTTTATAATGTTAGCCCTCACTGCAATATTTCTTCATGAGGGAAAGACCTCAGTAAAGGCATTACCCAGAATCCTTAAAAAGAGAAAGTGTGTGCCTGTATTTGGAGAGAGGAAACTGTTATCTTTGCCCAAGGCATTCACAAATAATGACTCAAGCCACATGTATGAGAGAGAGTGGTGCAAGACTGGCAAGCACAGAACGTATTGTAAACACAAAGTACATCTATACAGGCATTGGCATTAGCAGATTAAATAGAATGTAACTTAATATTCACACATGCAGATTCAATACACACATGCACATCTCTCTCAAGAACTAATGCCTAGAAAGTTCTTACTAACAGACTTAGAGATCTCTGAATTTGCTTTCAGAGAAGAAAAATTGCATATATAATGCTCAGACAATCTTTTTGGGTAAATGTGGTATCTTTTATTAGATGAACTAAATAGTTGGAAAAATTGTTCTTTACAAGCTTGCGGGCACAAAACCCTTCTTCAGGCATAGAGAGAGTCTGCTGGTGTTTTTGTCCTCTCTTGGTTGGAATAGAAGCTAAAGCCATTATGCCAAATGCAGTCTGTGAAAATGCAAATGAGTATCATTGACTCCAAGATGAACATGGGCCAGCAGTGCGGAGA
>NW_017728931.1:112578971-112606048 GCF_001723895.1 Crocodylus porosus | reverse complement strand
CATCTTGCTGGGGTCATTTGACCCCAGTATTCTTTCATGCCATGGCAGGGGGTCGGACTAGATGATCTGCTCAGGTCCCTTCCAACCCTAGAAACTATGAAACTATCAGGAAAGATTAGAATGGATGCAAGTTAATATGTGTGAGACAGATAGGTGGGGGTGGGGGGAGAGGAATGTTGACTTGGTGATAGCATGTAGCTGGTAAAATGTAGAGAGGTTACCCGGGGTTATTGGATGGCAAGGAGGTTATAATGTGCCAGAAACCCAATATCTATATTTAGTCCATGATTTTTTGTGTGCAGTAGTTTTATGAAGTAAAGTTCATAGGCTCATTTATGAAAGGTGTTTTATAAATTCCCTTTGAGGATTAGAACTGAAAGATTGGAGAAAGAGTGGTTGTCTTGTAAAATTGTGCACCCACATGTAATGGGGAATTTTTGTCTTCAATAGATTTTCTCTGTGCATTCATTCTGGTACACAGTTGCTGTTTGGGATCTCCTATGCCCCTATTTCAATTGGAGCATTTAGTGCATTGGATGAGATATATTACATTTCAGGAGATGCAGGTGTAAGAACCAGGAATGGTGATGGCTCTGTTGTGGGTTGTAGTTATTGTGGGACTGGTGGAGATGTGTTGGCAGGTTTTACATTTCTTGTCCTGGTATGGTCTGGATCCATTTGGTGTGTTTTGGGCCATAGGAAGTTTGCTTCTGGTGATAAGATTGGTGAGGTTTGGTGCCTGTTGAAGGTTAGGAGGGGTAGTTTTGGGAAGATCTCTTTAAGAATTGGGTCGTCTTCTAATATGGGTTGCAATTGTTAGCAGATTTCCTGTATAGATTCCAGGGAAGGATGGTATGTCATAACTAATGGTGTGTGATCCATGGGGATTTTGGTTTTGTACTTCAGCAGTTCTTCAAGTGGTATCTGAGTGGCTCTTTCAAAAGTGTGATCTATCTCTCTGGAAGGGTGTCCTTGTAGAGATTAGTTATGACATACCATCCTTCCCTTTTTTCAAGTATTCAGTGGCAACTGTTAATCCTCCTGGATCATGGTGTATGCATGAGGGCCACCCAGACCTTCAACGCATATACCTGGGCAGGAATTTTTTTGAGGAATGGAGGCTGCCCAGACCTTCCATCTTCCCTTTAGGCCACTGAGATAGACTCCAAAGACCAGACTAAGTTCAGATGTTTGGTGACTCAACAACTGTAGTTGTAGAGGTGTCTGGGAATTGAATCTAAGTCACCTGGGTGGTAGACAAGGATTCTGCCACTGAACTACAGGGGACTTCTCCATTCTATTAAGCAACAGGACTATTAACCAACACCCTTGGAACATATAATAATGTTCACCAGCTGTCTGTTGCTAGCCAACCCTTCCTTAGGGGTCACCAGCCTGGTCAAGTTAGGCTGAAAAAAGGCTAAGACTAGAGCAGGATTTTGCCCTAAATGTATAGACAGCTTCCTAGTCAAACACCATGGTGCCTAGTAAGTGTAGGTACTTTGAAGGTGAGGCACCTCCAGGACTGTTTTGATAGTATTTTTGCACTAAGGCACCACAATTTCACCTAAATCCTGCTTTAGGTACCTATGTCTTCTATCTAGCCCTAGATCCTAACTGGTTCTAGTTTTGGAACCACTTATACTCCATTTAGAACAAAGGCTGATCAAGGAATATAACTTTTACATTCTCTCTCTATAAAACACTGCTTATTAAGCAGGTGTCAGCTTTCTATATGAACTTCAGTCTCTGATGGTTCCTTAGGGCTAACTTATCATTTTGAAGGGCCCCCTGGTTTTCTTTCTCTCAGCATATTGGTTTTTCATATGATGTACTAACCCAGGACTGTATTAACTGTTTCATCAGGAAAATACATTCCCAACAAATTGAATTAGGAAATAGCAATATATAAGATGTCACTACTAATCAAACCAGGTAAAATAGCTGTTCAAAAATAAACCTTAAACATGACTGTAGAGATTTTCAAGTAGTCAAATGCACTTGTGAATAATATCCTGTATTTAACTGAAAAAAATAAAATAAAATATTTTTTATCAAATAACATTCAATTCTTAAACTACTGAAACACATAAATAAAAATTAAGTGAATAAATTATTCCACGAAAACACTAACATTCATCATATATATAATTTATACCATATAGTTTCTCTACCTCTAATTTTTGTGTACTTGCTCCAAAAGAAATGACCTCGCTGTTTTTCAATTAATGCAATTTGTCATTTGATTTTCCCTGGCCATACCACACCACATCTTCACTATGTCATACTGAAATACATAAATCTAGCAATAAAATCACAAAATTATTAACATTTTAAAATTATTTTCTTATTGTGAAACACCTAGACCTAGAACAGTTACTTCAAAATAATGTATATGCTGAGTTTTCCCTCACAGTATTTGTGTCTACACATACATTTATGCCAGCTTACAATTGCTGCACAGTAAGTTATTGTGCAGTAAGTGGGAATAGGCTGGCGTCTACACATGCAGGTGTTAAGTGCACTAATGCTGTGTGTGGACTGACTTGGGACTGCACAGTAAGGTGTTTACACTGCTAACTAATCAGGTTTAAATTTGATACTTCCAGGATGCAGGTATCAAATTTACGCTCAAGTTGGCATAAGTCACCATATTTACTGTGTACTATGGGCATGTGCATGTAGACATGCACCCATACTGCAGTTATTTTGGTTATTGCACAGAAATGCACATATATAAATGCTCCCAATGTCAAATTCCATCAAAATGAAAATGAGACTTTATTTTTTGAAAATATGATTATGTCACAGTTGTCACATCCCCAACAGTTGGGGGGAAGGGGGAGCGGTGGAGGAATTCTTTCTCATACAGCCTGAAGAGCAACACAGGTGTGTAGAAGAAATCAAGATCTAACACATTAGTTGTCTTTTCAAAATGCTTTTGATAAGCCATGGCATTTTATTGCTGTATAAATGGATATATCCTGTATACCACGGTGATAACATCTAGGTTCAATTGTTATTATTTACTACCATCAATGTCCCTGCGGTATTTTTCATTTTATGAGGGAAAGTTATGAGTTACAGTTTGTTCTTTGAACAAGATTTTATTCAAAGGTGAATCTGAGAAACATATAAATTATATTACCAAGTCCAAACAAGATTCTCTTGAAGTCTGAAAGAAAGAAACTTTGAAATGTTTATAACGTATTATATTAATTTAATTCATTTTGTTTGCCCTCTCATGCATCTATATCTGAGCAGGGGAAAATCTGTTGCTATGGTTTTTCCTACAACCGTTTTAAGCCATTATATTTGATCGTTTTATATTAGAATATTTTAAAAATCTGAATGTTGTGAATGATAGCATCCAGAAGGGCAAACTAGGTTTCAGAAACATTTATTTAATTTTAACTTTAATATAATATAACTTATCTCAAAATCTCCATTTTAGCAATTTATGAAGTTTACTACTGTGCTTAGATTCTCAGCTGTAAAATGGGAATAATACCTTCTGGCTGCTCAATATTTTGTGAAGCTAAAGATACTAATAGCGAGAGGATTCTCATTTTCTACACTAATTGGATCCAGTTGGCATCTAGATAGAGATGCAGACAACTTTGAGCAGAGTAATTTCCTTGAAAAAAATGTTTTGCCCTTGATTCAAAAAAGAATACAAGCTCTCAGCTGTTTGAGTCTTGCCTTTTGCTAACAGAGAAAAAAAATCACACGCAGCACAAGGAAGTTGGCTATTCTTCAAGAACTCCGCCCCACTCTGCAAAACACCCAAAATGTAAAGACTTACCCTGAAAGAATACTCTGCTATTCCTGGTTCTTAGATTGTGCTTGTCTGTACCATACAGTCCTTATATACCTTTGCAACTACCTTGGGAAGAAACACTGAAGTTCCAACAAGCTACAAGGACATTTTAAACAATTTAGTTTTGTTTAAAATTGGAAGGATATAAAAATTTGGCCTATTGGTGATATGTTATTTATAAATATCCTCTGTGCAGTTTGTAGTCTAATTAATAATGTGATTTGTCTGTGTCAATTAGAATTGAGCAGGCAGTTGTTTGATTGTTTTTATTATTTCTTCAAGTGGAGTGGTTATTATTAAAAGGACCGTCCCAAGACATACAAGTAAGAAAATACACTTTCTTAATAAAATAGACTAGAACACCACCATTCTGATCATACAATAGCAAAAAAAAGCAATATTGAATGACTAGCATTTATGTTACTTGCACCATTCCTTAGAGAGAGAAATTTGGAGTAAGAAAGAAAGGTATGTGTTTTCTCTACCCCTGTGGTATTATCCCAGAAGACTAAATATATGCATTTGACTATTACACTTTTTATTACTCATAATTTAATTTTGTCATTTAAGGTCATTTATTTTTCACTTCAGCTAGGTACAGACATTGAAAAAGCCTCAGGCAGAATTGTTCTAAGTTATGCAGTTTTTTGTAAGTGGCATAGTTTAGATTAGTAGAGAGCCGAACACACATTCCCTCTTCGGGGTGGGCAAATCTTAGACTTGGTTCCGCCATTTTTAAACCAATTTTGTGTGCTGAATTTCTGTTCTGTTATTAGTATAGACCAGTTTTAGATCACTCATATCAGTAAAAGTGTAATGTCTATATCTGGCTTTAATGTTGAAAAAGTAAATGAAGGCTTTTGGCTTTTAAACTCATGCTAAGCTTGTGCTCTTACTAAAGTTAAGTTGTCTTTATCAAACACGGGTCTTCATGTCTGCCACTTGCATTACAAATCTGCTACCCACACATACTTCAGGTTATAAGTTAGTGCAAACTAATAGGTACTGGACATGTCTACACGTGCTGCTATCACACCATTGTTACTGCGTTATCATTTAATACTTCCTTGTGGAAGTACTAAAAGATGGTGCAGTAATAGCCAGTATTGCAACTTGCATACCACACTCAGTTATTTTTAAGCACTACATTGCTGTAGCAACACTCTCTAATGGGCGAGTGAATCAATACAGCAACCTAGCTGTGCCATTATGGGTTTTGCCATGGATGCTATGTCATCATAGCGCATTGCTACAGTGACATAGTGTCATGTGTAGATGTGCCCTCTAAGTAATAAGACTGAATACAAGGACAGTAGAAATTAGGTGTGCAATGCAACAACAGGGACCAAGTAAAATTAAACAGAGCATAGGACTCAAGATGCACCATACTCTTAATTTATTGTAAAGAAAAGCAGGATGAAGAGATCTGTACAGTATCTCTGAACATCAGAGATTCAAGACATTTTTCTCCAACCTAAATTAGCCATGATTACTATTCCCAGTGCAAAATTTATGGGATCCAGATTTCTTTTGAGGTCTAAAAGAATTACCAGGTCCAAGCTAATGAAATACAGTATTATTAATATAGTAACTCACTCCTCTTCCACTTTTCAACTGAATAGCTATTTGATATATATTTAGTGTGTTTCATTCATAGATGTCAAAGTATCATAAAATGTGCAAATTTAGAAATGGAAAAAAAATTGAATTTGCATAAGAGTGGAGCCCACAGAGTTCCTTTATTAGTAAAGAAATTTATGGTATAGAGAAGATGCGTGGTTTGAAGATGCTCTTGCATGCACTGGAAGTGGATAGAGAAAAAAGTCAAAATTGATGTTCCATGGGAAAGAAATTAATCTTAGACTCTTGCTGATTATTGCTCTCCACAGAGTTGATTTTGTGGATTAAATATTGTAGAGCAGAACCCCTATGGCCATACTCACTCATGCACTTTTCTGGTATTTGGAAAGGGTTTCTCCATAGATAAAATGACTACTAAATTGTTTGAGAACAACAATTTATACAGGAAGCAAATGCATACACTGTTTTACAGTACTTTCTTATGGTGAAAAGGAAATATAGGACCACCAGTACTGACATGCTTATGTGATTTAATTTCTATGTGTACATGTAAAATTACACCACACCTTGATCCACCAAAGCACTTAAGCATGCTCTTACTGCTAAGCATCTGAGTAGTTTCAAGAAATTCAATAGAAGCATTTACGTGCTAAAAAGAAAGAATGTGTTTTTCTTTGCTAGCCTGGACCTAATAACCTAAAGCTTTTATATGCTCAGTTAAGCAGAGAATCCATCACTTCAAAGATCTATAAATATGAATTCCTTATTAAATGAAAGCATTTGGATGTACTGGAGCTTGAGTGCGCTGGGGAATGAGTGTACATGTTGCACAAGGAGACTGTTCAATGAGAATTTTGGCTATTTAGAAGTTTCTGCTGAACTTTTCTAAAAAAAATGGAGGTGTTTTTCCAGTGAAATTATCCCAATTATCTAAATCAGTGACTCCTTCTGGCTATACTTAAACCCCTTTTTGCAAAAGTAAACCTCACCAACTGAAACTAAAGCTCATTTATTTAAATCAATGTAATCCATTTTCCCAGACACTCTTAAGTAGACTTAAACTTTCTTATACTTACTTTATTTGTAACTTGAAGTAAAATCAATATAAAGAACTTTTAACCTGACTCAGAAGTGGCCACAAAAGGGCGTGAAGCCATAAATCTGTTTCTGAGCCTAAATCAGTACAGTCCTCTTGAGCTGACAGTGGTTTAGAGTTGTGTTCTTTCACTGTAAAAACAAAAACACTGTAAAAAGTTAGAGACAGTTTTTGTTTTGTTTTTCAAAAAAAAAAGCACTGAAAAGAGGCAAACTTTTCCAGTGATGCATGAATTTAGCACCTAAATTTCATGGGTAAAATTCTGGCTTCATTGAAATCAAAGTAAAACTCTCTTTGACTTCAGTGTCAAGTTGTAGCTAATTGTATGTATATGAATGAAATGCTCAGATATTATTTTATATGCACCCAAAATAAATGGGTGGATGTTGCCATACCATAATTTCTCATTGGTACTTATCAACAGAAAGTGAAAAGCTGAAAAAGGTAGAGGGAGGGGAATGAAATGAAATCTGTGAGATGTTCAGGAACTCTTTTTGGATGTTGGTTTTTATAAAGAAAATATGACATAGAACACATAAAAAGGAGCTCGGATAGTCTTTGGAGAACCTGTCAACCTGAACTAATTGACAGAGGAGTATCATTATTCAATGAGTGAGTTGGCTTTTAACAAATTTTTCCATAGTTTTGAAGCACAGTGATAAGGACAGTCAATGCTGGTTGATAACCATTTATATGTAAATTGTTTCTATCTTTAAGAATTATAATGAGCATCCAAATCTTCTAGACAGCTTTGAAGTTCTTGGCCCCAAATGTGGATTTTCATTCTAAAGGAAATTAATTATTTTATTTTATAGTTGAAATGAATGCAAGACGTTAAGAAATGTACTAGACATCGTATGTTATTTTAGAAAGTGTGTAATCATATTTCTTATCTCTTTGAAAATGAACACTGTTTAAACACATAAGTAAATAGAAGTAATTTTTTAAAAATATTATTTATTTCACAAAAGGTGGAGCTCTGAGAATAAATATTTTATTCTTGTTGGGACACTGATGCTGCTGTCATAAAGAAAAATTAAGGAGAGAAGAATGTGAAGGAAACATACAGCAGGAAAGGAATAAACTGGAGTAAGGAATAAAAGAGAAGGGAAGGAAAATTAAAGCTAAAAATAGTGAGAGAAGCAAATAAGGACAAAGATAGCCAGAGGCAGAGAGTAGATAGAAAGTGAGAAACACAGAAATGGAACTACAGGCAAATAAAAAATAAAATCAAAATAGAAATCAAGCAAATAAAAGAAAAATAAGAAAATGTAAAGAGGCAATATAAACAGAACAGAATTTTTTTTTCCTTAAGTAATTCACTGAAGCAAAGGGTTTGGAGGAAAGAAAAAGAGAAGTCTCAGGAGATGGATATGAACCTAGAGGGAAGCCTAGGGAAAGAGTAAAAAATAGAAAGATAAGAAGATGGCAATATGTGTATGTAGTATGAAAACAAGAGAGAGTAGAAAACATATTTAAGTTATTCATCATCACAAATAAATGGGAAACCATTGAATACCCTTTGAATTGTCAATTTTATTATATTCATCTGCCCTGACAGGTAAAAAACTTACTCGCAGATGCAATAAAAATAGATTAGAATTAGAAACTGATTCTGGGAACTATGGGTCAGTGGATTTGGTAGAAAGGGAGGTCTTCTGCCTCTAATAAAACCTAGTGGTGTTTAATTTGAAATGATTTTTCTTACTTTGCAACTTGAGATGCATATTAACTTAATCCTATTCAACATTATCTACATAATTCTTAATGAGGATCATCACCATTTCAGAAAACCTGAAGTCTGTTAGTAACAGAAATCTGAAATGTCAACTAGAAGGTGTCCATCCAACCACATTATGACTGCCTACTCTTGATTAATGCAGTCAACTTAAACTATTGAGATATAAAATGAAGCAGTTTGTATACACTGTATTTTACCCAAAGGCTATCATTTTCAAAGTCGTTTCTGGCACCAAGTATAACATAGAAATTGAAAAAGTTGAAGCCAACAATTTTTCATAGTGAAATGTCTTCTTTAAAGTTAGAAGATACATATTTAATGGTTCACCTGAAGCTACAATCTTTTATTTTATGTGGAGATGGTAACTAATTTATAGTGACATTTTGAATTTCAGATACAGGAGGGTATCACTTATCATTAGAATGATTTTCTTTTTTAATTTGATATAGCTTTACAATAAATTGTGGGCTTTTCTTTAATTATGGTTCAAAATTTCAGGATATTTTAACAGCTATTTGTTATGTTCCAGGTGATTTATTAATAGTTGTTACAAATATGATCCATCCTTTTACTACTTTTGATTAAATATACTTCCTGGGGGAGATTTAAAAAAATAATTTACAAGTTAAAATAGTTGGATCTCAGTAAAATTTTGCTTTGAATTAAAGTTTATGTAATGAAGATTGAGCACTGAGGGGAGAATACTATTTTGTTTTACCCTACTGTGAGCTTTTCATTTTTGGTACATATGCACAATTTGCAATTCTACTCTATATATAATGTGGATCTCTAAGGATCCACATGGCTACTTAGCATGTATGTTATGATCTGGCTCAGTGGGTACATAGCTCCTTATACACATACGCACATTGTAACCTGGCACGAGCCTATTACTAGCAGGTGAAGCAGCAGAGCCTGGCCATGTTTTTATAGACTTCATTGAAATTAGGGCCTGGAAGAGACCTTGTGAGATAATCAAATCCATCCTCATGCCATAAGTAAGAAGTCTGCTGGGGTCAAATGATCCCAGCAAGATAAACATCCAAATACCTTTGGAATGAATCCAGTAAATGCTTGCACCCCGCCCCCCCGCCCCCCCCCAGGGGAAGTCACTTCAGACCCTGGAGATTCATACTGTAAAGATTTTCCTTATGTCCCGTCTAAACCTGTCTTTCAGGAGTTTGTGGCCATTAGACCTTGTTATCCGTTGGGGATCCCTGGTGAACAACTGTTCTCCCAGGTCCTGATGTACCTCCCTTATATACTTATAGACTTCCACCAAGTCCCCCTTGAGCCTTCTCTTCTCCAGGCTGAAGATTCCCATGTCCCTCAGCCTCTTCTCATAAAGCTTATCCTTTTGGCCTTTGTTCACATGTGTGGCTCTCCTTCAGAATCTTTCAAGCTTATCCATATCCCTCCTGAAGTGGGGGGCCAAAAACTGGACACAGTACTACAGCTGTGGCCTCACTAAGGGCCAGCAATACAGATTTTGCTATGGAGTGGAGCAGACTGGGTTTTAGCCCAAACCATTGCTCCCAACAGCAGAAGCTTCCACAGCTCATCCCTCTGTATTATATGTTGGTTGCATTGGCTCAGCTTCAAGACGAGGGATAAAGAAAATCATGACTAATTTTTGGCCTATGGTCTGGTGGCCAAGGCCTTATACTGGGAATCTCCCTGAAGCATTCAGGTTAAAATCCCTGTGGTTGAGGGGGTCTATAGACCTTGAGTCTTTTGTTTCTGGGTTAGTGACCTAGCCACTCAGCCTCTGGGGCTGGAACATAGGGTATGCATTCTCCATTTGCTTATTTTTTTGAGTCACCATTTCAGGATTTGAATCCAAGTATTTGCTTATTCAGCCAGATAGAGTTGCCTGATGACAGTGTGCACTAGCCACGTGGAAGATATCATATCCATACTTATATATGGAGTACAATCACAAAACACATATGTGCCAAAAATGGTAGTTATGCATGCCAGATAACTGCTATTTGCTATTTAAAATATTGAGCTAAATTAGAGGTGGTTGCATGGAAAAAAAAATCCTGTGGCAGATATAGTCTCAGTGTATGGATTTTATAGATGTGTGAGGGTGAGAAGTTGTACCCCAATGAAGAGCCTGTCTCACTAAGAAGATAAGCATGACATCAGACCCTTTGAGCAAGGGGACCTCTCATGGAATTTGTTTTTCATTGACAGAGACCTCTTGCCCTAAGATAAACAGAACTTCTCCAGGTGGGGTGAAGATGTGGAGTCAACGCTTAATTTCCAAAAAGATACCTTGTAAACATAAGATGGAAACATATCGCAAAGGATTTTTTTCAAATAAGTCCTTTGTACCCCTGGCTGGTCCCATCCAACTTATCTTGGAGATCGGAAATAGCTGTTTTGGTTCTAAAGCAAGGGCAGGCAATTATTTCAGGTGAAAGGTGGTTTAACAAGTTTTGGTGAACTGTTGAGGGCTGCATAGGGTAGCCCTGGCCTTCGAAAGTTGCCCCACCCCTGGTCACCATCTTGGGACCAGAAGTCCCACCCCTAACTCCTAACTTTTGCCACCAGAAGTCCCTCCCCTTGCTCCCTGTAAATACTCCTTTTGGGAGGGGGCGGGTTGCCATCTTAGAACAAGGAAAAAAAAAACAAATTGTATACTAAAAATCAAACACCTACTGTAACAGATTTTAATTTTCTTACAAAAAATATTTTTGTCATGATTTGTGTTTGCATAGTGTATACAGAGATGAATGCATAATAACTCAAAAATAAATTCTTAGTCTTGTATACTGTAGTATGTGTGTATGGTGGGGTGTGGGGTTATGTGTAGTGTGTATGGTGGGATATGAGGGGTTGTGAGGGGTGTGGCTGTGTGGGGGGGCATGGGGTATATTGGGGTTGTAAGGGCAGGGTCTGGGTATGTAGGGTTTGCAGGGTGTGATGGAGGGTATGGGGGTGTGGGGATCCTCGCATTCCTCCCATAGTGCAGCAGCAGCAGGTGGGGGCACTCAGGCTGCTCATGGATGGTGCAGGCATCCAGTGGGGCATGGCTCCAGCCAGTGCTGCACAGCACAGTGAGGGGCACAACCTCCAGTGGGCTATCTGTATAACCAGTGCTCCCCACACTCACCAGGCACAGGAGGAAAGTCCTAGGCACTACAGTCAGCTGCTTACTCTGTCTCCTAGAGGAGTGTGCCTGGGACTTCCCTCCCCTGTCATGCAGGCCCGAAGGGGAAGGCTGCAGGCTACAGTACCGAGGGCTTCCATCCCATGCTTGGAGAGCATGGCGAGCACCGGTAATACAGATGGCTCAGAGGAGTCTTCCCCCCCTCACTGTGATGTGCAGCTCTGGCTGGAGCCAAGCCCTGCCAGTCACCAGCATCTGCACAGTGCACGAGTGCCGTGAGCACTCTGCTTGTGGAGGCTGTGCTCCATGGAGAGAGTGCATGTGCAGTCCCCACACCCTCTCCTACACTCATATGCTGCCCACCAGAGCTCCATGCTGCCACCAACCCCACTGAGCATGGCCTCCTCACTGCCACCAGCTTCAGCCCCAGCCCCACGCTCTTGCTAGCTGCAGCTCTGCCCCCGCTGCTTCCCTACATGCTACCCAGAGCAAGCAGGAGACCAGGAAAGCTAAGTGGGTCCCCAGGGACTGCAGCAGCAGCAGCCCTGTCTAGAAGCTGTATGCTGTCCGGACTGGGCCCTTCTGCCCATCTAGGCACAGTAGAGTATGTTTTGGTGGGGGGGTTATGTGGGAACCTTGTTCCTACCCTCATGGGTGGAAGGACTGAGCAGGGCACAATTTGTTGGTATGCACTGCGGGCTGGATCTGGCCCACGGGCCATATTTTGCCTGCCCCTTTTCTAAAGAGTAGGAGATTCATGTGCTTCCTTCAACATTTCCTACCCAGTACTAATAGAACCTATTTGGAATAAGGCTATACTTTTTTGTGTGTGTTTGTTTTTAGTATTTGATCCTATGTGTCCATCTGTTATGACTGACAATTGCTGTTTTGGGGACAGGTCACTATCTACTCTAATATTTTCTCTTCAGTTCCTTGCTTTGTCCAAAAGTCACCTTTTTTTTTCATTGCTAGTTGAGAAGAAGTTTTTTTATGATTCGTTACATTTTTAGGAAGTATTTTAACACATTTTTGTATATTTCACATTTGCATATGTGCTTAGGAGAAAACAGCCTTGAAATTGGATATAGCTTTTAGACAAGCATGACACTGGGATCTATTCAGAGTATGATTGAAGTTTGTGTTGTAATTTGATAGGGCTTGAGCTGTGAAGCAGTGTATGAAAAATGTGCTTTGTTTGAATATATATAACTAGGACCTAGTCTAAAGCCTAACCAAATCCACAGAAAGGCTTCCTTTGTGCCCATGGATTTTGTATCAAGGTCCTAATAAATATGAATTATGCTTAACTGATTAATTCATGAATTAATAGACTGTAGTATCTACAGTTTAAAAACAGTGACAAAATGGATTCCTTCTTGTTATTCTTTAATTCTATATGGCTGCATAATTCAACATGAGCCATAGTTACTGTGCATTAAGTTTAGTACTTGGATTACCCAGTACTAAATCAATGCACAGTAACTTGTGCAACTGCATGATAGCACTGGCACATGGGTTTTACAGACACTAACTTCACAGTAGCCTAATACTACTGCACAGTAGCTTATTAGCATTGGTTTTGCCCGGTACAATACTGCACAGTGTTATTAGGCTACTGTGCAGTTAGCATCTTATGTAGATGCACCGTATATGTTTGTTTATTCTTCTTCTATTTGTGATGGCCAGAACCAAAAGGGTTAATGAGCAACTTATAGCAAAATAGGGATCTGCTTTTTAAAAGAATCTGGTAAAGGCGCATAATAAATGTTGCCTAAGATAAAGCTTATGAAACTGTTTCCTGCAGACACATCCTGTCTGGAGTATAACTGTAGTGTTATATTTAACTGTTTGTACCATTCATAAGACTAGCACAAGTTTCAAAAAGCAGAACTAAAAAATAAAACTGCAGTCTTAGCTGATTTAATAAATTTTTGCTTAAAGGTCAGTAAGATTGACAAACCTAACCACAAGGTATAATTAATACATCTTAAAAAATTTCCAAGTAGGTTGAATTTGGGCGAGAAAAATGCTAATCTCAGACCCAAAAGTGATGTGGTGTGATCTGCTTATTGGGTAAACCCAAGCTTAGGCAGTAGCCTTTTATAATAATTTCTAACACCTTTAACCCCATAGGGTAACAGCTATAGGGTAAGATTGTGAGTGGCTCTAAAGCCAACAGATTAGCATAGGACAGGATATAAAAGAACATGCACATTATGTGACCAGTAGGAAGGACAGAACAGAATGGTCATTACTGTCCCAAGCCCCAAATTCCTTACTCCCAGTGTGAGCGAGGACCAGATCCTGACTGAGGCACCTTCCCCAGTATTCCCTCTGACAGCATTGATCGGGGATGCTAGACTTCGCTGGATCAACTCAACATGTACCTGACACTGAGGGACTATTGTTAAGTTGCTAATGAAGTGGGAACTCTTTGTCAATTTGTCCGTCTGTTTTTTTATCATTGTCAATTTTTAACTTTTATTGTTATATTGTCTGTTTATTAGCTTAACCTTTTTATTAACTGTTATATGTGCAAACTATATTTTTTCCTGCTTAAACATATTTTTGTTATTTTGTTGTTATAGGTAAAATTCATTTTTACTGTTATAAGTGAAACTTGTCTTTGCTTCACTCCCAACTCCACCTCCTCGATCCTGAAACAAACAGCCCAATGGCTGATACAGTTGCAGCACTCAGTCAGCCTGCAACTAAATTGATATACTCACAGTACCCAGCTGGCCTGTGACATCTGTTCTTAATCAAAGTTGTCTTTTATTTTTCTTCCTAAAACAATCAATTTTTTTACCTCTCCAAGATACTTTCTTCCCTAATTCTGTGTTCCTCTATATCTTGTTTTCTTCTTCAATATTTTCTTTTTATTACTTAGTTATATTCATGTAGGTTCATTCATGTTGTTTTTCTTCCTTTTCCTTTAATTATGTCTTCCCTGCCAATAACGTTTCTTTCATTCTATGTCTAAATCTATCTTTCTGGCTTTTTATGTCACCTCTTCACAACATGCTTTCCCAAAGCCTTTTCTTTATATCTCTTTCTTTAAGGCCTCTTTTTCTTTTTCTCTATTATCCCTCCTTTTCCCTTTTCTTGCTCTTTTGTATATTTTTCTTTGCCCAATTATATTTCTGTGTTTGTCTTCTGAACTCTCATTCAAGAATTCTTCAATAGTTTATTGTCATTTAATTCACTCTGTTGGTAATATCTCAAAAAGTATTGGGCAAACCTGTGTTAGACTCTGACTTCATGCGGCACCCAACAACTAGGGAGATGACTGTCCACTTGCTCATGGATCCTGGTATTCATTAGCCAAAGCAAGCAGGGAGCAAACACCAGCACACATTGCTCTCAACAGCTTTATTCAAAATGGAGAAAGCTTCAGGTGAGCTCCCTCACAGACACACAGCCTGTGAAACCAGGGGAGCAGCACTGAACATGAGTTTTTCCCCACATTTATCCACTTTGGTTTATGCTCATTACCATTCATTCTACCCTCGCCCCTCCTATGTTCCACCCATTTCTCTTCCCATCTCAAGCTCTGCCTCTGTTCACTGTTTGTTTCATTTGCATGTTCACTGTTTGTTTCATCTCAAGCTCCGCCTATGCATTTCATTCATTTACATTTCTTCTTGCTATGAGTGCATGTCTAAGACCTTGACTTCTGCTCTTCAGTCAATGGGTGGACTTTGATGAAAACCTGGAAGCTTCTGGAGGCTTCTTCACCAATCACCATTCACCTTTTTGCATATGTTCATCTTGGATTCTGTTACCAATTATGTGTTGTTTTCCACATTCCAGTTTGTTTTTTTTATTTCAGGTTGTACCATTTTCCACTTTTTTTGGGCCCCTGTATCTTATCTCATTCCTCACTGTAGCTGTTTCCCAGCACACAGGCTTAATTGCCACTTTTTCCTCAGAAAATGGTTGACACAGTTAAGATGGTTACTTAGCATAAGCAAATAGCTAGCTTAGCTATCATTCTGCTTTACGGTTAGCAGCTTCACTAGGCCACAGGTCATGCCTTTATTCAGCTGTAAATCCAGTGCTCCCTAATATCCAAATATTGTCACCCTAACAACCTGATTACAGAAACTGAGTGAACAAAATGGCTGTTAAAGGAAAATTTGCACCTGGCCATTGGATGTTGTATAGAGTCCATGACAGTAGTTGGAAGCCACACCAGTTCCTAAAAAAGATGGAAATTGTTGCTTATTATAGTCACCTGCATTCATTGAAAAATAAAGCTATTCTGCTAAGACCTGTATTGTCAAATGCAAGCAATGCCCCTACAGAGAGAAGAAGCTGCTTCCTGCAACCTTCCTTATGTTACTGATGATAACTGAAGACATTCAGGACCTGGACTTGCCACCTGATCTGGAAAACATGAAAGATCTTCAACCCATGTTCAGATTCTCATTTGCACTGATTCAAACTGGCACAAGCAATGCGCTTTCAAAAATATAATAGAACAAAGTAGGCAGTACAAGGATTTAATGTGCATTTATGGTACCAGAAATTACAGGAAATGGTAGTAGGGGAAGTTATGTTTGGAAAGCTATTTTAATTAGTTATGCATCTCCAAAGTCTCTATTTTTATGCAGAAATTAGTAATGACTCATAAAGACTAATTCAGTTCTCAACAGGCAAATGTGGTTGATAGGAAAAAATGGAGTATGTTGGTAAAAGACAATGAAGAGGGAAGCTATGATGTGTTCAAAATGGGTAAAAAAATAATTTGAAAAGGGAAAGAACAGAATAATTTGCTTGATGTAAAATATGCATTAAATAGAACATTGTGTGATTAGAAATATTTTCATGTATTCATGTGTTAAGGTAATCCCTTGCTCACTGTCTCTTTTAATGGCCAGGCTGTGAAGTTCTGGGCATTCCAGGAGGCAGGTGCTAGCAAATGGTCTTGTAGAGTACAGGTATGGCATAGATCAAATGACTCAAATTCATGTTTGATGGCAAAAAGCTCAAAAAAATGTCACTTAGTATACCCCGGCAGGGAACACAGCCAGCTCCAACACGTGGAGCTTCCCTCCTATGCTGTGCAAGTGCAAGGGCTGTGCATGAATGGCAGGGAGTGCTGGCAATACAGACAGCCCAGGGGAGGCTGTGCCCCTCGCTGTGATGTGCAGCGATGACCGGAGTCATCCCTTGACCGCCTCATCTGCTGTTGCTGCCACCACTTGCCGGGGCTGCACACTGTGGAGGAGTGTGAGGGGGCTCCCTACACACCCCACCTTCCCTCACACCCACACACTACCCATCCCAGCTCCACACTGCCACTGCCCGCCTGGGTGCAGGTTCTGTGCTGCTACCAGCCCCAACCCCAAGCTCTGCACTCCTGCCCAGCTATAGACATGCCCCTGACACTTCCCTACCTGCTGCTCAGACCCAGTAGGAGACCGGAGAAGCTGAGCAGGTCCCTGGGGCTGCAGCAGCAGCTTCTCCGCACAGATGCTGGTCAGGTGGGGCCCTTCCACCCACAAGGGTAGGAGTAGGCAATAGGGTATGTTTGAGGGCCAGGTGTACATTTGAGCACCTCACTTCCACCCTCATGGGTGGAAGGGCTGGGCAGGGTGCAATTTGTTGGTGGGCTCCAGAGGCTCGATGAAAGTGCTTGGTGGGCTGGATCAAGCCCGTGGGTCGTATTTTGCCTGCCCCTGACCTGTATCCCAAATACCCAAATTTTGTGCCAATGTTTATCTGTCCTTTAGCCAAGGTGCTCATTGTTAGTTGTTCCTTTGTCAAATGCATATACTTGGCAAGGCTGAGTAGTTTGGCTGTTCTTTTAACTCAGCACTTGTCCTCATTATTTTTTCTTTAACGGTCCTTTTTTGTACCAGCTTCTCCATTCAAACGTGTGTTTTATTTTTTATTCTTATCAGGTGATTCAGTGGCCATGAAGCAGACTGATTTTGCCTACACTAAAATGAGGTCCTTTTTAAGGGGTCCTTAAAAAAATTGTATCTTCACTGATCTACACACCTTTACCCTTTTTTTTTCTGGTGAGCTATACGGTGAGCTTTGGTAGTTGTTTACTTACTTGGAGCTTCAAATGTCAGAATTGTAATAGAATTCTATTGGAAGCAGGTAGAATTCTGAGAGAGGCATTTAATAGCTCTGTAGCAATACAGAATAGATGTTAGTTAGAGATTATGCAAGAAATTTTGTTTGGTAAACTGAGAATAATGGAACAATGGAAAGAGCCTCTTTGAAATAAAGATAAAATCTAAATTGAGAATTATTATAAGAGAGGTAATATCTTCATATATAGAGGTTTTTGGCAGAGTAGTATAGCTTCTATAGTGTGACTAGAGTGTATAGCTATATTGAGTTCAATTCTTGTATTTTGGGGCTCTCCCAGTTAATGCTGCTGTGAATGGGTGTGGTCTTTCAGAGTATGAATAAGCCAGCTATGTGAGATACTAGATATATTAATCTCTTGATCCCTAGTTAATGCAGAAGCATACAGGTTAACTCAATGCAACTTTGACTTTTTCTTTCTGAATCTGCTTAAAGCAAAATATGATAAAGGAAATTTTTATATTTTATGTTGAAATGCTAAACGATTGCTTATGAGTTACCTATATCCTGTGTTTCATATCTGTCACCATGATATCTGGATGTGGAATACAGAATTAGAACTATATTTTGTCTAGCCTCTTGGTAAAACCTTGGTAAGAATCATACCTTTTATGTTGAAAAGAAATTATCTAGATCTGTGGGGAGCTTAACCTCTGCAACATGGTCCCTCAAATGAGCCATTATTACAATGATTACTCAGCCTTGTCTAGAGTTGATGCACATTTCAATGGAGGTCTGTAGGGAAAAATAGGTACATTTTTTAATCATTACCAGTGTGAGTCAAAATGGCACCTGCTGACACTTCAACTAGCCAACCAGGGCATTACCCTTGAATTAAATCAACATGCTCAATTCTAACTTAAAAAATAAATCCCATAGCAATTTACTATATTTGTCTCACTTAAAAAAACCTCAAACCTCTTAAATTGTTGCAGTTTGGTGAAACTCATAGCACATTTGTAACTTTTTGAATTGCACTATGTATGATTGGGGTTTGCATGATGAAGGTAATTTTAGTTCAGAAAAGTGTAACTGTCATACAATTATTTTTAAAAGTCAGTGTACTTCTATGTAGGTCTCTATGAGCACAGAAGTAACTAGCTGATTTACACTGAATCATACAAGTCACAAAAATGCTGAAACTTATCTTGAGAATTAAACTTTCTTAATGTTTACACCTATTATGAATAATGCTAATAGGTATCTTGACAGCATACTAAATAAGTTACATAATTTACTCCAGATAAAAGTTGCTGTGTAAATGTATTTGGGGAAAATAAAACTACAGCAACACAGGCTAAGAAAATAAATTTTTGACAATTAAATCGCTACGGTCAGGGGAATACTATACATTTCTGCTACAGGCAAAGAAAAGAAAAAGGACGCATGTCACTTCAAATATTATTTAAAGTTTGAAAAGAAATAAATTATAATAATAGAAAAACCCTTGTCATTAGTTTAGCAAAGAACATAACAAAAAATTGTTTCACATTTTCTTTGTATGAATAATTATACAATAATTTTAGTTTATGAAAAACTGAAGTTGTATTATATATGTGATGCCTTCAGGAGATATGGATATCGAGGACTGGTTGACGTAAGCCCTTGTGTGACAAATATCTAATCATGAAAAATGATCCGCTAGTCTATTTCCACACTAACAGTCTTCACTAAATATACTTTAAAAGTCTGCTTGTTTATCATCTGCAAGTCAGGTGTGGAATTAGATTTCTAACCAAATAAAATTTCCAGAACTCTGCATGCCAATCAAGTGAATTGTTCTCAGGAAAGATCAGCCCCATTGCACTTTTACAGAAATCAAGTGCTAACGTGTAGGTATATATATGTCAAGGTTTCTTAGCATGTCAGAAGAACTATAAGTGAATGAAAGTGCTTTGGGAGTTGCAACTTCATGTTTTCCATTTCAGAGATTTGTTACCAGCCAACAGTTGCTTTTACACTAGAACAGAATGTATATTACAAGGGTAGAAAACTTATAGATGGGAGGTACTTGTTGGGTCATCTATTCTCCATCTCCCTGCCAATGCAATATTATTCTTGATTGCATGTTTATCAGCACCAATATATACACTTTGAGAGCCGTCCTCTGAAGATGGCTATAAATATAAAGATGGCTAGATATCCCCAAAATATATAAACCAGCCACTAGAGAATTCCTAATTCATACTGGGAGCCCTTGGTGGTATAGAGCTATGATGCAAATCCACTGTTGTCAAGTAATATTCTTTACCTGAGGCTGACGTGGAGAGCATGGCTCAGGGAAAAACGTCCAAAGATGCATGTCTTCTGGCAGTTCCTTGAAGTTCTGTGGAGGTGGAACAACCCACCAGGTATTTTAAATTATATGACCTGGGCCTAGTATTGAATGGCCCCACATTAGGGGGAAAGAAAAGTTAGCTTTGCATCACTGTTTCTAAGGGTGTTGTTACACATTACTATTTGCCATAGCAGCTCAGCTCTCCCTAGGTCTCTATCAGCTCAGGGTAGTAGAGTTCTGAATGACTGATTGTCCACATGGGGAAGGGGCTGGGAGCAGTGCATCCTGGGGTACCGGAGGACCGCAAATTGCTGGAATTGGCCCCATGATGTAGACTGATATTACTACAATATGACCTGTCTGACACCAGCTGGAGATAATCTTTGCTTGTTCCCTTACTCTTGGTCCCAAATATGTCCCACATACCTCCCTTCTGTGGCTGTCTAGAGGGCCATTTTCAGCAGGAGTGCCAGAAAAGACACTGGATATTGTTAACTTCTGATTGTGGTGGTTAGAGCACTATGCTAGAAAATAAGGACCCATGCCTCTGGACCAAAATGCTCTCTAAATAATTGTTGCAGATTGCCCAGGGGTGTACTTATTTGGGACTCCCAGATTTACACTCTCTCCAACACTACCCATTGAAGACAGCCCAGATGTAGCTTTTGTAGTGAATGACCTATAGAGGACTTTGAGACCCAGCCTTTTAGTTCACAAATTTCCTTCTGGCTTATCTCAAGGAGAAGGATTCTACCTCTTCAGTGAAACAGATTCCACCAACCACAAAGCAAAGCAGGCAGCTCTTCTTAAGACCAACCTTTAATGGTCAACAACAATACAACAGGCTATTCTTGCATGCCAAAGCTCACAGTCTTTGTCAGGTAATAGCCCCTGCTGTTTTCTTTCAAGTCTCTCAATCTCCCTTTGTCTTTCCAATCTTTCTCCCCTCTTTGTCTCTGGAAGTCTCTCTTTTAAAGACTGTCCCTTTGCACTATGCATCTCTGAATTGCCCCTGTGGCACCAGAAACAGCAAGGAGTCTTCTTAGGTGCAGGGCTGGAGTCCATTTGTGTCAGTGTAGGTAAAGTGTTTTTCTGTTACTTTATGGCCCATTTTCCCATAATTGGATACCAAGGCAGATCTTTCAAAAATAGGTAAATCCTTTTTTCATGTATAAGTTAGGGAGACTGAAGGACACAACATAATTGTAACAGGAATATGTTTAACCTAGACATACTACAAAGACAAACACTCTGTTAAAACAACCAAAATATAGCCACTTAAATGACAAAGTGTCAGGCCATGGCCTTGAATCTGAGGTTCAGCCTGCCTGGCATGGCCACTCATCCCATTCTGCTACCTCCTCAACTGAGCACTGGGGTAGGCATAGGTGGTCAGCTGACCCAGCTGGCTCTTTACCCCTTCCTATAAAATCCCATGACCCAGAGGAAGTGTCTGGGCAACAAAGCTCAATCTTGTACACAGGCTATATCACCCTTGGCTTGTGCTGCTATTGACTCTCCAGCAGATCCTTTGGCTACCTAACCCAGTTTGCTCATGTGACCTGAATTTGTCCTGACCCTTTGGCTCCCTAACCCAACTCTGGTTTGACTTCCTGGATACCTGACTTGGCTGGCCTTCTGACTCTCTGCTCTGCCCGACCTGGGATCTCTGCACCTTTTACTCAGTTCCCTCAGACAGATCTTCTGGCTTTCTGGTTTCCCTACATTCAGACTCTGCACACTCCCCTTGGATCTTGTTTGCTGCTTTTGACCCTGAGTGACCCCCAGACCTGGCTGCCCATGACCTGGCAAGATACCAGGAAAGAATAATTTTAACTTTTGTGCACCTAAAAGACAGTTTTCTGTTGGTTCTGCCTCTGCACTGCGGGTATGTATGGGTATATAGGTCACATCTACACATGTCACTATGGCAACATTGTTTCTGTGCTGTTACAGGTGCAGTAACAGCCCACACTGCACTGTACGTGCAGTGCATGGTTATTTTTAGCAGCTACTTTGGCATAGTAGTGTGCTACACTGGAGGAGCATGTCGCTACAGTGAAGTAGCTGCTGGTCATTTGTAGATGCCCACAGATGCTTCAGCACATTGCTACAGCAACATAGCATCATGTGTAGGTGTGCCCATAGAGAAGTTATATTTAGATAGAGGGAGGTCAATCTAAATGCCCAGTTGTACAGGTATACAGTGGACTTAAATCGTACAAAAAATGGAGCACCCAATCTAAGTTTGTTCATTTGAGGAGGAGAACTAACTTAGATCGAGCTGAGTTCACAGCACAGTCCTGGGGATGGAAAAGCCCAGCTACTCACTCCAGCCCCAGGGCTGTGCTGTTCCCCCACATACACCCTGACTGGGCTATGTTTAGCCCCTTGACCCTCCCTCCCAACTGAGAACACTCCCCACTCCCCGCATGCACAACTCCACCTGCTGACCTGCCAGCCCCACAAATCCCTCCGGCCATAGTCACCATCCCCCTGGATCCTGCCCACCCCTCCTGAGTTACTTACATCAATTTCCCTGAGTAACTTCCGCACTGGCAAGTGGCTGCACATGCTGCTACTGGTCTATGTTCACATGGCTTAAAGTAAGCTGCAAGAATGAAGCCCAGCTGCAGTGAGCGACTGTATATACATATGTGTGCACGTGTAGACTGGGCATTTGCAGTAAGCTATGCCCTTGCCAGGTACATATACATGTACCTGAGAATAAGTCCAAGGAAGAAAGGAATTCTACCATGCTTTGGCTCCATTAGCTGAGCAGTTAGGGCACTTGTCCCCTGGATTTGTATGCTCATTTCACAAGAGTGTAGATTAATTAAAGGTTATGAAGTTTTCAAATATTATTGCAATGAGATTCATAATAAACGGGAAATTAATGTCTTTTTTCCTCAGAATAGCCTTCAAAAATATCTGCAAGATGTGCACTGTAGTGTCAGTTTTAGTGGCAATGGTGATTTAAAACCTTAGAATGTGATACTATAAATATAAGGATTGGTACATCTTTCACTTCAGCAAAAGCCACACATTTGTTATAAGGATTAGTTCAAAGCAACATATTATACCGTTGCAAAAAAGGTTTTAAATGCAAAGTAGACTGTCACTTATGTAACAGTTAACTATTTTATGCAGTTAAGAACTTTCTCCAATTACTGTTAAACTCAGTGGAAAAATTTATTTTCACTGGGCTATAACCAGTTTTGTAATGTTTCTTCCTAAAAAACTTATGTGATGTTTTCATTTCTGACAATTAGGGAAATGCATCATGCTAGGTGAGGGCATAGGAAAAATATCTTCTATGTTGGCATTTCTGAAAAATTCTGGCTAAATAGATTGCTTGATAAATTGACAACAGTGGGTGAAAGGTAAGCTACTGCTTGGATGCAATTGTATTTCACTTCTGTTGAAAGCTGCATAGAGGCAAAGATTTATGACAGATGGTAAGCTTTTAATTGGATCTTGTTCAGGAAATGCACATGCTAACCATCTGTGGTCAAGTCAAAAGTTATATAATTGTCAGTGAATCAGATATCTACAACAAAAAACTAGAAATTTCTTTAGACTTGAAACTGAGCACTGGCGGTTTCAGTTTTTAAAGTGATTTTTCTTTTATCGAAATATGCTAATCTAGAAATATGATAGCAAGTGCGCTCCATGACACTGTGTTTTATCTTAATAAATTATCTTTAACTTACACAAAATGCTGTATCAGAAATCATGAAGTCTTGCACCACTGTGGGTCGTGATCTTATACAGCAAGCTAGAGGAAAATTGGGTTTAGGGTATATTTTTCTATCAAAATACCACACCTATTATGAGGCTGCATTAAACAATAAATCTAGGCTGAAAAACAGATTGTATCATTTGCTATTTCCTAGACACTACTAATGCTAATTAATTTTATATGATAGCCACACATTCAAAATGTTGCTTTATGACAAAGATTCTTTTTTAATATCCAGGGTATATTGAACTATAGGTTCAAACAAATATATATACAATATTATCTTTTAATGAAGCTTATTTAATATGATTTAGACTGAACAATTATAATGTAGAATGTCATTTTTCAAATGCAGAACATTCATCTTAGAATACATATTATGCAAAATGTGTTTGGACACATAATAATGGGTCCTGGCACTCCATTTACTATCTTCTTTTTTTTCCTAAACAATGTCAGCTCCCTTTATTTACAACTCCTATTAAAACATAATATAAAATGTTTTGAAGAACAAAACCATATTATTAAAAATAGTTATATTCTCAGTTCTTCATTACTCATATGCATTCTCAAATTATGCATATGACTAAAAGAATCCTGCATTCATAGTGTTTTCAGGATCAACTACATAGATCTTAATAAATTCCTATGGTGAGAGATGATATCTTTTACAGTAAAAGCTCTGTTATCCGGCATCCCACCAGAATGGGGGATGCCGGTTGATCAAATATTCCAGTTAATCAAATATGTACCATCAGTGTGCCAGGGGACAGGGAGGGCGGCCCTGCACAAGTTGCTCTGCCCTGGGCGGTGGGCTGAAGAAGTGGCAAGAACTATGTTCACAGCGGCGGCGAAACCCAGAAGTGGCACTTCCACTTTCGCTTTTGCTGCGTCCCTTGGATGCCAGTTAATAGAGATTTTCAGCTAATAAAGTGCCAGTTAACATAGCTTTTATTGTATATGTTTGGTTGGCATCCATCATAACAGGGCTTCTGTTTTAACTGTGATCTCTAAGCCATTTCATAAATTTAAAAAGTAAGAGAAAAATAAAAGAAAAAGAAAAAAAACACTTTTAGTTCTAAAACTTTATGTTATTAGCAAAGTATATTTCACTGGGGCCTTATTCTTATTTTATTTAAAATTCATTGTGACTTGTTTACTTCACTTCCACCAGGAAATGTCACTGAGTGAAATATCTTTAATTGTAAAAATATCAATAGATATTAAAAGTGAATGGAGATCTTTGAGGAGCAAAGTACACACGGCACAGGGTTGGACTCAGTGATCTGCTTAGGTCCCTTCTGACCCTAGAAACTATGAAACTTTGAAACTACACCAATGAACTTTGCTGACGTTCATGATGTAGTAAGAATTAGGTGTGTGTGATAGGCAGAGAAAGGGGGGAAGGGGAGTTGTGAACTACCTAGTCTGAACATATAAAATGTACCCCAGATGTAGTTACATTATTAATAGAATTGCGCAGGGAATAATTTTTCCTTTTATGTAAATGTTTTAAGATGTCATATTTTTATTTCCCTTATTAGGAACATGAGGTCTGAGTACACATGTGGCATATGGAAAACAGCTTAAAGTGCCTATATTTAATCAGGCAAAGCAGAAATGTGAATTTACATTCTCCAGATGAAAATTTAGCCACAAGGCTTTTGGTTTTTCATGAATCTTACTCTTTCAATCTGTTTTTGACCTGGTCCAAAGAAACTTCCTCCAATTTGTTTTTATATTGAAACTGTAATGTTCCCATGAAAAGTTTCAGTTTCAACAAATCAGCATTACCAGTAACAATATGCTTACTAGCTTTGGTTGTTATGTTTTTATTTAATATTTTTAAACATTACTATGTTTGGCTAACAACTCTCACCCTGACTAGCTCTGGGCCCTGCCACCTAGCTGAACAACAAGGGTGGTATTTAAAGCCAGGGGGCAGGAACCAAGGGAGAAGCCATCACTGCCCACTCCCCAGAACAACCCATAATCCCCAGTGTGAAAAGCAAGCAGGGGGCTTTGCCCCACTGCTCCAGTGTCAGGATCCAGTCCCAAACCTTAGACCTTCAAGAGCAACAGTTCAGCTTTCCATCAGGCCACAGCATGTAGGCAGGGATGAAGCAGTAAGGAATGAACTCCACCAAAAGAGAGCCTTCTACCTCCAGCCCCTGATTCACCAGGGGTTTCAGCTATGGTTGAGTTCCTCCAACCTATTTAAGGCCCAAACAAGAAACAGGAAGCAGTCTGAACAACAGACTGGACTTGCTGCCTAAAACCCACCCTGGTGAACCTGTTTCCTGTGGGGATCTCTGTCTGCTGGGCCCCCTCAGGGAGAGAGGGGCCATAACTCAGTGGTATTGAAATAGGAGAAGGAGCTGTAGAACAGCAGCCTGAAGGGACCACAGATGAGAAAGCAATGGATGAAGAGGCAATACAGACTCAACCTCCAGTCCTAACTGGTGGGGTGGCAGGAGCAACGAGGAGAGCAATGGAAGGAAGATGGCAGCAGGTTGTAGCGTGGATAAAGACTAAGCCAATATTCCATAATAGATGAAAAAGCCTTTTGATACTGAGCCTAGAATTTAGTCAGACAATATTTCGGAAGGGTCTGAAGGAAAACGCAGAATCCCTAAACTACTTAATAACTCTACCTACATGCTTAAATTGGGACATGAGCTTTAGAAATTTTACCTCCTGTGCTGGCTTCTAGGGAGCATTATCAAGAACTCAGAGAGGATCCTGCTTTTAATTGTTTTGATTTTTGGAACAGCTTTAGACTTTCCAAAGTGGGAGGTGATAGTAAAAAGGTTTACAGACCTCATTATGAAATAGGATGTTAAAACATGGCTGGAGCACTGCTGCAAAAAATGAGGTATCTAGAGAAGGTGTGGGATGAATACTGTTTGGACTGGGGCATGAAAAACCTGCATTTTGCTGTGGGTGAACCCCACTGGCTGGAGGGGTGGGAATGAGGCATCCCCTCTAGAATAGTTTTGGGGCCCCACATAAAGATGATTGTTTGGGGTTTTTTTGTTTTTTTTTTACCAGGGGCAACGTAAATTGTGTTATAACCATGGAAAATATGGAAATTCTGCTGTGGTCCTTGTGCAAACATAAGAGGCATGTGGTAAAAGATCATCACCTTGGATACCTTCAAATCAGCTGGCCCTGACAATCTACACCCCAGGGTACTCAAGGAACTGGCGAGCATCATACCCCAGCCTCTGGCACGGATCTTTGAAACCTCCTGGCGCTCTGGTTTAGTGCCCAAAGACTGGAAGAAGGCCAATGTGGTGCCGATCTTCAAGAAAGGGAGGAAAGTAGATCTGGCTAACTATAGGCCCATCAGCCTGACTTCTATCCTGGGGAAGATCTTAGAAAAGTTTATGAAAGAGGTCATCCTTAATGGACTGGCCAATGCCAACATCCTAAAGGATAGCCAGCATGGGTTTGTTGCGGGTAGGTCTAGCTCGACCAATCTCATTTCCTTCTATGACCAGGTGACCTATCACCTGGACAAGGGAGAAAAGATTGATGTCATATATCTTGACTTCAAAAAAGCCTTCGATCTGGTATCCCATGATCACCTC
>NW_017728931.1:112559629-112578213 GCF_001723895.1 Crocodylus porosus | reverse complement strand
CTTGCTGGGATCCTATGACCCCAGCTGACTTCCTGCCCTTTGGGTGGGGGGCTGGACTCGATGATCTTCCAAGGTCCCTTCCAGCCCTAATGTCCATGAAATCTATGAAATCACCAGGGATGGTTGTGTAATCTGTGTCGGGAGAAGGGACATGTGTTCTGTTAGGGTCCTGCTCCAGATCTTTTGTGAATATCTTGAGAAGGAGAAAAGCTGATACAGAAAATGTATGAGGGGAGAGTAGAAAGGAGGGCAGAAAAGATGATAAGCAAGGAAAACAACTGGAAAAATGGATGGAAAGGGGCACGAGAGGAAAGAAAAGGAACATTTGAAGAAAAAATAACAGAGGCAGTAGAGGAGACTCCACAACAGAACCCAGAAGAGATTGTTAAGGTGTTTCTCTTGGAAAGAAGCAGGAGAGGAAGGGCAAAAAGAAGTTGCCTATAGAAGCAGAGAGGAAGATGGTGAAGGAGACTCCACAACAGGACCAACAAGAGATTTTTAAGGAGCTGCTCCAGTTGGAAAGCTTCTGGGATGAAGAGGAGGAGGAAGAAGAGGAAAAGGGGTAAACAAGGACCCCAAAGACCAGAGAGAGAGATGAGACACAGAAGGAAAGGAGAAGGGGATACAATGGCCTACTGAAGATAAAAAGGAAAACAGAGAACTGGCAAGTACAGGAAGGGTGGAGGAGGAGGCAACATATATTGAGACAGAAAACCAGGGATGGGATAAGAACAGGGGGACCTTCCTCTGTAAAGTGTTCACAGCATGAAAGTTTAGGTCAAGTTTCTAAGAAATGACAAGATGAAATACCTAAAAGGAAAAATGCAAAGGAAAATGATGATGAAGAGTCCTTTCACAAAACAGTAGCAGATGATCACCTGAAGCATTGCATCTGTTTATGTGAGAAGTATTTTGAGGGAGAGTAAGTGGGCAGGGGTGGGGGCTTTCCTCATGAAAGTGTGAACAGATCTCGTATGTCCATGGGAGATTAGGATACAAGGGGGAAAGGATCATATTGGATTCTAGAGTACTTCATCCAATTCCGGGTGTTGCAATTTAAAGAGGATGTAGACAACCTTGAGAGGGTCCAGAGGAGGGCCACTCATATGGTTAGAGGCTGCAGGGAAGGCGTCATGAGGAAAGGACCTGGACCTTTTCAGCCTCCACGAGAGAAGGCTGAGGGGGGATCTTGTGGCAGTACACAAATTCACCAGGAAGTGGTGGGGGGGCAGCCAAGAATAGGAGATGCTCTGTTCCAGAGCACCCCTTGGAATAACCAGAAACACCAGCCACAAGCTGATAGAGAGTAGATTTAGGTTGGACATCAGGAAGAACTTCTTCATGGTTAGGGCTGCAAGAATTTGGTATGGGCTTCCAAGGGAGGTGGTACTCTTCCACACCTTGGGGGTCTTCAAGTGGAGACTGGACAAGCACCTGGCTGGGGTTATATGACCCCAGCACTTCTTCCTGCCATTGGCAGGGGTCCAGACTTGAAGATCCTTTGAGGTCCCTTCTGACCATAGCATCTATGAATCTATATACATTTTTGAAGAGAGGTTGACTTTGGGATTTTCACAGTGGATGGATATAAATAAAACCAGAATATATGGGATAGTGGTTTTGGTACGGAATTAATTAATCAAAATGTAGTGGAGCTAGTGAGCAGAAGGATCTTACAAGTAGAATGTAAAGCAAATGGTATGGTGCTTATAACAACTGATGTATGTGCCCTCCCAGTGAAGGCTGCTCTCTGTACTATGTTAGATAAACTGGCAGTGAGCTTGCCAAGAGCCAAACCCAGTGTATTGTTAGATTTTCACTGTCTAATGGAGATGGGGGATAGAAAAGGTGGAGAAAGAGATGACAGAATGGACAAAACCTCCTGAGTGTTGAAGCAAATTGTGGAAAACAGCAGCCTGCAAAATGTGGGGAAAAGAAGCCCAGAGAAGGAAACACTTTTCATGAGGTTTCATTCAATAATTGATTTGGGGTTTTTGTCAAAGCACTAGGGGTAGGTGTCGGGGGGAAGGAGGTGTTGAGGAATGCCAAGTTTGTTTTTGGAAGATATTTGAAAATAAAGGTAGAAATGAATACTCACAGGGAAAAGAGGAAAGGACTTTGGAAGCTGAAGTTGGCACTTTTGCGGGGGGTGGAGATTATAAGAGAATAGAAGGAACGATATGTGGGATGGCAGACACAGAAAGATATGTATTAGACTTGAACACTGTCTTGAGATACTGGTGGGGATGAAGAATATGATGCCAGAGATGATTTTGTGGAGTGAGTCCCCACAAGTTATGCAGTGGGATGCAAAAATAGGAGAGATTCTGGTAATCTGTTTTAAAGATGTGATATGGAAATCAAGAAATTTGATTATATTTAGGCATGCTGAATTATTAGTTAGACTGAATATGTGAAACTTTTGGTACACAAGGGAACAGATAGAGCTAGGAGGGTAGAAAGCTCAATGTGTGACTGATGTTGTTTACATGAACTTTGTGTATGATATGAAATGTGCCCAGCTTTGGGTGATGTTTTTTGGACAGAAGTAACCTACTTGATTTTGTTCATTTTCAATCCCTAAGTTTGACTATTTTATCATGTTAAATTTTTGTTTCCTTTAAAATAAATGTTTTTAAAATGTTTTATGTTTTTTGATACTTTAATAATTAAAAAGGAAAACACAGTCTCTCCATTCCCATCACCTGATGTCCTGTTGCCAACCCTGTTCAGACTTGACTGCCAGTTCTGCTTCATGCTTTGGCTTCATGCTGGACTCTGCCCTCCAGGTATTTGACCAGGTTGCTTCCCAAGTTCTGCCCTTGCTTCTCAAACTAGATCTATCTTGAACTCCGAGCTCCTGGTTTTAACTTAGCTGTTCCCTGACTTTTGACTCCAGCTTTACTTTAGCCACTAGGCAGACACAGACATTGAAGTTATCTGTGGGAATGAAAATCCTCTCCCCTCCAGGACCTGAGAGCTCTGCATCCACAGCCCTAAACTGACTTTCAAGTTATGCACAGAGGGAGTTTCTCCCCTGTGCACACTGTAACAGGACACATCCTAGAGGTGGTTATGATGCCCCCAAGTGGCCACCTTAATCTTGCCCAGTTCAGCCTCTGCTGAGGTGTGGTCTCTCCCTGCATCCTTTCCTGCCATGCTTTGATGTTAAAGATAATGAAAGGAGCCTGCCCTCAGAGGCTGCTGAACTCTGTGTACTCTCTATACTAGGTTCCCCTCTTGGGCCCAACTTGGCCTACCTAATTTGGATTCTAAGCCTGCCACCCACCGCCTATTGGCGCTGGGGCTCTGACCCTGCTGGTCCTAATCACCTGATGGGTTACAATTGTGGCATCCATCCACCCCTACAGCCATATCCATGCCTTGCAGATGGTATACGATACCATTATATAGGTCCTCTTTGGCTCCAACACAATGCTTGACCCCCTCAGGCCTCAAACCTTTGTTGGGGCTTCATCCCTTTTTCTCTGGCTGTGCTCCCCTCTCCCTTCCCCCCACTCAGGTCCACTGCCTTGGACCTTGGTTTCTGGGCCCAGCCATATCTCACCCTCTCAGGCTCTGGGCCCCCCCTGGCCTCACTCATATGCTCTGGGCCCTCCTTGCTCCACCTGCTGGCTCCAGGCCCCCTGGCCCTGGTCTTACCCTTCTCAAGTACTGGGCCTTCTGGGATCCCTGGGCACCTATACACGTGCAGTGAGGCTGCTCTGATGCATTGTAATTACAATACCTCAGAGTAGACTTGAATAATTGAGTCTGCTGTAGTGTGATAATTCCCATGGTCCAGCAGACTCCAGTATCACGTGTATCAACATCCCCATGCTGACAGATGTTGATAGGAGTGCTTTAGCTAAAGCTGATTCAACAAATTTTAATTAAAGCACCCCCACTGCCATTTTTCAGCATGGGGATGCTGATACACATGACACTGCAGGTGCTTTAATTAGAATGGCTCTTGGGGCCATTCTATTTAAAGTGCCTACCCCCCACACACACCCAGAGCACATGTATACATGCCCTCTGACCCACGCAAGGCTGCTCTCTTGCTTCTCAGCCTCCCTGGGGATTTTGGATCTAGACCAGGCTTCCTGTGCCTGACCTTTGCAGGGCTTTATGTTCAGTGCTTCTCAGGCAGCTCTGTTGTCTCCATACCACCCTTGTAGCCCCAACCTAGTCTTCTGGTATCAAACTTAATCAAAACATAAATGCAAGCAAATTGCTTCCAATTTAAATTGCCCCCTGACTCTGGGCCAAAGCCTTACCACATGCCACACTTCCTCCTTTCAAGCTCTATTGGATGGCTTTCTCTTTACCTTCAGGCTCTGTTGGGTGGCTTGGGTGCCTGACGGTTTGTTTGCTGCAGGCATCTCCCCTAGGAGCTCCTCTCCATCCGGCCCACAAGGCCAGACTGCTTCCCTTGCTTCAAACACTAGGCTTATATGCTCCAGAGTCTGCTTCTTAGACAAACACAGGAGTTTGCCTGATAACAAGCTTGCCCTTCTCTGCTGCAACCAGCTGGAGACCAGCTCCTGTGGTTTTTACTTCTTAGATGCCTTGGTTGCTCATTGCCCAGGTGCCTGCCCACACTGTAAGCTTATCCTGCTGCACTATCCTCTAAAAATGACAGCATCCTTTGGATCCCTGTCATACACATACAAAGCCCTGTGCCCAGTCACATGCTCAGGTTTTGAAGACTCCTCCTAGTACTTGAGAACTGTGAGCTCTGTCTACTGGGGGGCTTCCTGAAGCAGCAACCTGTACCCCAGTAAAAGCCATAGTCCTGGAGCTCCAGCAGCACTACAGGCAAAGTCTGCCACCACATGCAGAACCCCAGCTTGGACTTCCTATGCAGCACCATGTGCAAAGCCCTATCACTGCAGCCAGAGCCCAGCTCCAGGTGCAGTACTGGGTTTTCATGTGGCACAGCCCCAGGTTCACCACAAGCAAAATCCCACCACTTTGACTACCTGTCAGCCTAACAGCTGAGAAGGAAGGGGAGGGTGTTTTGAGGAGTGGGGGTGTGGTTCCCCTGGGATAGACAGCCAGTCAGCCCTAACCAGTGCTCTCAGGTGCTGTCAGCTGTTTCTAGGCATATTGGGGAGTCTGCAAAGCATGTTGGGATGAGTACACTGAGGCCCCTAGCTCAGTACTCTCCAAAGGGCAGGCTATCTGCAGAACCTGCAGCTAGGCCCCTGAATCCATTTACAATGTTTTATAAGTAGGGTTCCCAACTTCTCAAGCTCAACTGATAAACTTTAATACTTATATGCACCCAAAGGATATTTGTGTACCTAAGCATGCTTCTGTTCCAACCTGTTAAAGTGCCTGAAAATCTGTTAACGCACCTACTTTGGTAACATACCATCATCCTACTCTTAAGATTGAGTCACACAAGAATTGCAAAGAAGGGGACCCATTCCCTTTTTTATCAGTAGTTCTTTATGGACTTGATCAGGATAGAATAAGGTAGCTTAAATACCTAAGTTCATTTATGTGCCTAATAGGTGGCACAAAATCTGGCCCTAGGATCATGTATTTTGACAAGGTCACACTTTATGGAAATAAAAGGCTTAGTTCACAATACAAAAACTGGAATCCATATCAGATAAATATAGAAAAACTACAGGAACAGACAAAAATAATTATATAGAACAACAGAGGTTCAGGGTTAAAGTAAATAATAATGGTATGAATTGTATGATATTACGCCTGAAGAGTATTAACACTAGTTTGTTTGTTTATTTTCAAATTGGGAATGAAGGACATTGTGAAAGAGGAGAGGTCACTCTTCAAAAATAAAGTGGCCTTAGAAAAAAGACTTCGAAAACCACTTAGTTAAAGAGTAATGAAAGTGAAGGAAATGCATCTAGTAGAGAGAAGTGAATGGCTACTTATAGCCAAAGCAGTAGAGTTACCATTAGGAAGAGAAAGGAGATAACTGTTAAACTGGAGGAAGAAGCGACAAGATGAATAAGAGGTCAGGTATAATGTCATGGAGAAGATGGAAGCCAGAGTAGTGACAGTCAAGGAAGGAACTGAATTAGAGATTAGAGCCTCTGTAAAAACAAAACAAAAAAAACTCAGCTAGTTATAAACCAGGAGAAACAAGAGCTCTCTCAAAAGGAAGGAGCTAAAGCAAGAGAAGAATGGAAGAAGAAATAAAGCAAGAGAAGAATGGAAACTGAATGTGATAGAACTGAGATCACCAGTATAGGGTGTTGCAAAAAACAAAAGTTTAGAAACATTGGCTAAAAAGAATATATAAATACAGGAGAAGGGAAAGACCTAATCTCAATATTGCCTCTGGGCTATGCTACATATATGAATAGTGTCCTGGATTAAGCAGTCTGAATTAAAATGGGAAATGTAGAAACCTATTCATGGAATACTACCAACATATGTCTGAACCACAGATATGAAAAGAAACAATATACTCAAAAGCAACTGTCAGACAAAATAAACCCCAGTGATATTGCAAGCTGTGCTACCTTTACAATGTGCAGGGATGCACCTATTTTTTGAGGATCAGTTCTTCAAAGATCAGAATTTAGCCCTCATCTATGGCACCTGGCATTTAATTTTTCATATTTGAATTGTAGATGATATTCAAATTAGTACTAATTGCTCTCTGGAGAGCTAAGAATGCCCCCTTTTTGATCTGTGTATTCTATTTACTCTCTTGATCACATAGGAAATGTTGTAGGGTGCAGTTTGAGTGAAGCTTGCAGATGAGCAGATTCACACAAATTAAGAATATTAAGTATATCTGAATTGAATTTTCCAGTTGTGTTTTATTGACATATACAATACATCTTCGTCAAGCTGTTATGTGATATGGTTAATATCATGAATGAGTATCTCTTGCAGAAAATGAAAGGCAGGGAAGAAAACTGTTTATGTTTACTTTAAAAAAGATTTTCTTTACCTTAAAAAAATACAGTATAGTAAATAATTTCTCAGCTAAGATAATCAGTTGACTCTAAAATTGTCTAAGTCTAACTCTTTAGGAAAAAAATATTTTAAAAATGTCTAAATGTAGGCCATTCCAACGGTTTAAAAGCATGATTCAGAAACACTGCCATACATTAAACATGGTAAACATCACAACTGTTTTAATTATTCTTCCCAGTATAATTCCAGCTTTTTATGATAATCTGTGGGCATGTCTACACATTCATTAATGTGCTTTTCCTACTGTGCATTAAGTTTAGGACCTCTAATATGAGGAACTACATAAAGGTGCATTAGGCTGCCCTAATGCACAGTAGCAAATCTTTTTAGTGACACTTAATGCTCAATAGATTAATTCTATTGTGCAAGAGTGTGTTAGCACAGTTTTTGACATGAGACTTTAATGTGCAGTAGAATAGGATGCTGTGCATTAAAACACACATGGAGACCTGCCCTGTGAGCAGGTATTCAGCCAGTTATACATCTTATACTAGTTCCAATGAGATTGTTTTTCCTTGGTTTATGTAGGAGAATATCATGAAAGACAGTGTGAAAAGACTTGCTAAAGTGGGCATATATCACATTCACTTTTCTCCCCCTATCCATAAAGCCTGTCACTTTGTCATAGAAGGAAATTGGGTTGGTTAGGCATGATTTGCTTTTGACAAATTCATGTTGGCTATTCCTTTTCACCTTAATATTCTCTGGGCAAGTCTACACATGCACCCAACTGCACATAGCTACTACTCAGTCACTTAGTAATTGCTTTAGCAAGTACTAAATTACTGCCCAATAACCACCATTATTGTGAAGTCCCAGTGACACATGGGTCACTTCCAAACCTACCAAACAGTAACAAGGATATTCAGTGCTAAACAGTTCAGTAGCATTGGCATCATTGAGGTGCAGTGCACAACTGTCCCAGTGGCACATAGGTCACTTTCAAATCTACTAAACAGTAGCAATGAGGTGCAGTGCAAAACACTGCAGTAGCATTGGCATCATTGTCCATGCCTGCTGCTATGGTACCATAGCAATTAGCTACATCTCTGTAGCTCACCACTGCAGTGACGTAGTGTCTCATATAGACGCACCCACTAGGTACTTAGAAATAGATTTCTTGATTATATGCTGCAGTGTTTTTCTGTGTATTAAAGACAAAATGCACAGATTCTTGGTCCTTGGGTAGATTTTCACAAAGGAAGAGAAGATTCTGCCCTCAGAGGCTGCATCTACACATACATTAAAGCACTTTTTCTAATGCACATTAAATTTAGTACCTCCAATGTAAGGTACTGGAGAAATACACATTTAGCTGCCTTAATGTGCAGTAATGAATGTCCATGCTTTTTATGATGCTTAATGCATAGTAGCCTATTTTACTGCATATTAACATAATTGTACTTTTTTTACACGATGCTTTAGTAAAATAGGGTACTGCACATTAAAATCACATGTATAGTCATGCCCAGAAAGGATAACATGTGCTTATACTCCTATCTGTCTAATGCCATTTTTTCTAGTCACCTGCTTTATGAGAGTGCTCTTTCTTCCCCTCGCTTATCTGTAGCCTAGTGTTTTTTACAGATGAACCAATCTCTATTTCAGTTCCTTTCTTGTTCATCTCTGGCCTAGCTTCCATCTTTTCCATCTCACTGGCTGAGTCTACGCAAGACACAGACTGCACAGTAGCTCATTATTACTGAGCAGTAGTGTCACATGGCACAAAGCAGGATGCAATACTACTGCATAGTAGTAATGATCTTCTGCACAGTCTGTGTCACCAAAAAGCTGTTCAGGGATGCTACTGCACAGTAATGCTGGTTACTGCACAGTTATATAGTAATTGTGTATGCAAGTACTAAATGACTGCACAATAACAACTGCACAGTCTGAGTCTCATGTAAACTCGGCCACTAAGCCTGACCTTTTACTGGTCTCTCATGGTCTCCCATCTTTCTCCAGTGGAAAATAAGGGTGCTGTGGCATTCCAGTTGGATCAAAATTTGGATTTAGCTGAAAAGGCAGGAAGTTTGCTGTGGTCAGGTCAGTGAAGTTCATTCCCCACCCCCCAACAAATCCATACCACAGTAGTGACATTGAAATATAAGAGAAAGCAGATTATTATAGCATATGCCAAACTTAATTCTTAGCAAAAAAAATGCCACCAACAATGGGGAATGGTGAAATCAATGGACTGATGTCAATACACATTGACTGAGGGTCTGGCTCAGTACAAAAATACAAGCTGAATTCTAGTCCTTATCCTGTTGGAGAAGGATTCCTGGCCTTACCTCCCACCCGAGCATGAGCTGAGCTGCCCGGTGCTGTCACATGCATTTGTATAAATGGCAAAATACACACCAATGCTGTTCAAAAGTGCACCACCACCGTTTTCTCAATGCTGATGTGCATTTTGCCATTCATATAAATGCATGCACTGTAGCACCAGGCACTTTTAAAAGTTCCTGGCGCTGTAGCACAAGCATGTGTACAAATGCCCATTGAGGTTCTGTTTATAAGTTGTTACTGGTTTCTGTTTGTCACTGTTCTTGTTCTTAATAGTACTCTGTTATGAGCTGTTCTTCAGGGTTTTCTTAATATAAATTGTTAGATCTAATCAATGACTGAATTGACACTTTTGAAGGTTCTGTGTCTATTTGGCAACAGGACTGTAGTATCATAATATGATAAGAATGGCTTGTTCTTGCAATATTGCTCGGTTCCTTAAGATTAATAAAACCAAGCCTTTTGGTTTTTCTGTTCTGTCAGTGTGTCTATATGTTTACAGATACACCAGCTTACATTTACTGCCCAGTAAGTTAGTGTGCAGTAAGCAGGAATAGGTCAGCATCTACACGTGCAGGCATTAAAGTGCATTAACACTGTTTGATCTGTCTAAAGCCAAGTTTAGCTAGATTTTTATGCCTGTAAGTAAATCAAATTTAATTAGGCAATCAATGTGAAAAAAAAGAAAAATATAATAGAAGCCTCTTATCTTATGCACTCTAATGGTGCAGTAAAGAATCCAAGTAGAGCAGGTTACAAAACAAGAAAGGAAGAAAATGAGAGCTGCTGTGGCAGAGATCCCCCTCACTCAAATAAGGCTAGAAAGAAGAAAGAGCAGAAAAAGCAAATGAAACATTCATCGTATGGTTCCTTCTATATAATATAAAAGCATGGTATATTTCCAGAAGAGTTCACTGTTGACATTTAAGCATCCATACAGTTGCTGTGCATTAGGTATGCAGCTCTATAAGCATTTAAGATCCTACTCTTACACATTTCCTTGAAATTAATGCATGGAAAGATTTGCAGGTACAGACATACAACCTTATTTTGATTCTGGACTCGACATATTGAGTTTTGACCCTCAATCTCTTCATCAGTAATATTTTTTTCTCCTTTATTTTGATAAACAAGCAGAATGCCCAAGGGCTTATATGCTTTGCTGTGGATGATGTAAATCCAAAAAGGTAATTTCATGTAATCACATCCTCATTGCTTCCCAGACTTGCTTCCTAACTCTCCTAACAAACCAAATCCAGTAACCACAAAGAAATTCTTATTGCATAGAGATTGTCATACACTGACCAAAAGATTTTTTCAGATACTATAGATACAATTAGGTGGATATGATTGCAAACTAAAGTATCAGTTTGAATTATTATAGATTTTAATTATTGCTAAATAATCAAACCCTGAATCACTAATTCAGTCATGGGCTCATTGTTTTTTAACCTGAGAAAGACCTTCCAGTCTTTGAGCATAAATTTAGGGAAGCAAGAATTTATCTTAAAAAGATGTTAGAAGATTGTATTTCTAGCCTTTATTTTTAAATAGTTTAGATGCCGTGGCAGGCCAGTAGGGGGTACTCCTGCCCTGAGTCACCCACCTCACTGTGCCCTCAGAAACTTCCAGGCTCTGAATGCCTCCCTGGGGGCACCTCACTTCTGGCCAACCCCCTTTCTGGAGCACACCTGCTAGCCTGGGGGTACAGCTGCCACCACCCAGCCACAGGCTTGATTCTGGCACCATGCCCCCTCAAGAGTAGTAGCCCTCAAGAGTACTTGACTCACTTCAAGAACTTGGGGTGCTTCCCTCAGTCAGAAGCACAAGTGGTGGTCTCTCTTAGTCAGCTGAACCAAGGGCACCCCAAGGCATAATCTAGACACACTCCCAATAAGTGTCCTATGCTAGGTACAAAGGATAACTTTACTGGTTACAAGGAGCAGGGTTGGAATAAGGTACAGAGTTAACTAGTATCGGAGAAATCCCACAGAGCAAACAGGGTGGCTGGAGCAACCTTTTTTCACACATCTGAGTTACTGCAAGCTATATATCTTGTTAAATCTCAGGTAGCTTACTAACAAGTATCATCCAGAGGCAGGTGGAGATTCCCTCTGGAAGCAGGCAGTTCCTTGATCATGAGTTTTGAAAGAGAGAGACTAAGTTTCAGATGGTCCAGCTCTTCTCTATCTCTGAGACTTCCTCATGGCTGCTTCCCCCTCTTCCTTGGCAGTCCTTAACTTATATAGCCCTTATGACCTCATTTACCTGGTCCAATGAAGGCCAGCAGCTGTTGTCTGTCAGCCAACCAATTTGAAATGCATCACTGGTTGCTGGGCAGACTGGCAGTCTCTAGCTGACCAGGGAGCCCAGGCCCCTCGCCCTGTATGTGATGCCAGTCATGTAGGCAGAGGGAGCAGGTTTCCTCCCTCCCTCAGGAATGTATCCAGATTAGTTTACCTGAAGAGATAAGGTAAGGTGTGTACCCTCTGCAAGGCTCATATTAACCAAATTGTCAGAGAGCAGAGTTTTGGGGGAGAAACAGAGGTGGCCTTCTGCCACACAGGCAGTGGAAACATTTGCCTGTAAAAGTATGGTAGAAAGAATGGATGGGTGTCATCCAAGAGACTAACTCATTCAAAAAGGCATGAACTTTTGTAGACAACATCATAGCCTACTTTGTTAGATGCAATGGATGGACTTTCAGAGAACAGAGATACTAAATAGAAAGGAATAAACCAATTTAAATAAAAGATAGGGAAAGGATGAAGAAAGGATAAGAAGCGAGGGTACTGCTGAAAGATGTTTGAAGAAATTAAAATGGACAAATATAACTGTTAATCCATTGAGGGACATAAGGTTTATAAAGCTAGTCCAAGTAACGATTAAGAATCCAGAGTCTCTGTAGAGACCACACTTAACACAATTCAGTCTGTGGATAATTTATTCCATAAATTTATGTTAAAATTAGTATTTAATTTTTTGTTGTTTAAGAACCGCTACTCTGAGGTGGGTGATGGAATGTCCAGGGAGAGTAAAGTGTTCTGCTCCAAGCTTTTTTGTTTTCCTGGACTTGATATCAGACTCATTCTTTCACTTAGGAATTGCTCTATCTGTCCCATGTAGAGAGCAGAGTGTTACATTTGGGTGTAAACAGATAATGGTGTATATTAGGGCTGTGTGAAGCTTTGGGTGCTGATTTGATTTGGAGGAGATTCAGCCCAATCCAGTGGCCAAATCTCTGAATCCAGATTGAATTGAGAGACCAATAAAAAGGTCCAAATCCATTCAAAGCCTTTGAATTGATTTGGAAAAGATTTGGAGAAAGATCAGAGATTTGGGCAGTCCCCACTTGCCGCCGCAGGGAGCTGGACCTGGACTCCATGCTGGTAAGTAGCAGGTAGGGAGACTGGAGGAAGGGGGAGGGGACCATGGGGAACCTCTATCAGACCCCATCCCCTGCCTGCTCCTCCAGCTTCAGTGAACACCCCCGATATCTGCCCATTCTCCCAGCCCTGTCAATGGCTGCCCTGCCCGAACCTAGTGTCCCAGCACTTTAAAGAAGAAAAAAAAGCCCTGCAGTCAGTGGATGTTGCAATGACTGTTGAGGCCTCTGGTGGCTCATGGCAGAGCCCCGCCGCACAGTGTGGGGCAGTGGGGGGCAGCAGGGATTGCCAACCCCCCCGCAGCTGGCAGGAGCTGCTGAGTTCAGGGCATTTGTTTTGGGGGTTTTTTAAGAGCCAGGACACTGGGGCTGGCTGCGGCAGCCATTGACAGGATGGGAGAGTGGGCAGGGGATGGGGCTTGTTTGATCTGGCTGATTTGGTGGTGGCTGAATCTCTGAATTAGATTCTGCTGAATCGGTTCAGGGCAGTGATTCAAATCACTGAATCAAACCACTGTCCCCTGAATTGGCCAAATCTGAAGTGAATACTAGCTTCTTCACACAGGCCTAGTGTACATGACACTGGCAGAGGGACAGGTAAAGGAACCCCACCAATTCTAATCCGTGTTGTTTTGTCTAGTGATGATGTGGGCTGTACTGATGAGGCGGCACAATTTATGCCTTCTTTAATGAGTTAGTCTTGACAATACTGTCCTATTTTGCCTTCTGCTTAACATGGCTAACTACTGCTCTCTGTAAAGTATGAAAGGCACAGATTAGGGGTAGTGAAAATATTATAAATGGCAACAGAGTCTGGTCACTGTTTAATGATAGTGGCACCAGGAAATAGAGCGGCTTGAGGGGTTTGTAAAATTACATTTTTTCTATCAGGAGGTAGATCCATTATCTGTTGCTCTTACTTTCAATTTATATTCATAAGTCTTTTAAAGCAACCAGAAAACAAATCCAATTATTCTATATTCAAATTAAATATTTTCATATTTTACTATTCATCTTAGCTTAAAGACCACAGCATTGCCAATATCCACATCTGTTATCTTTTCATTCTAAAAGGAGCTGCACTGTAGGTGAACTTCCTTCTGGCTATATTCTTGAAATGCATTTAGTAATGAACCTTGGAGGACCTTCATTCTTGAATCCTTCTAATAAAAAATGGATTTTGTTTCAGGTCAACTCTCAGTAAAAATAATTGTACTGAATTATGCATAGCAATTAGCATTGTGATATTGGCTACTCCAAGAGGAGGTTGTCAAACAGCATTCATACAAGAAAATCACAAGAACTCAATATGTCGAGTCCAAAATCAAAATAAGGTTGTATGTCTGTACTTGCAAATCTTCCTGTGCATTAACTTCAAAGAAATGTCTAAGAGTAGGATCTTACATGCTTATAGAGCTGCATACCTAATGAGCAGGGATCCTGGTTTTCTCTGATTTAAAAAAAATCCCCAATGTTTGGATTAAAAAAAGGTAACCTCAAATCAAAATGAAACACCACTAATGCATACACACACACACACACACACACACACACACACACGCATATATGTGTGTGTGAGTGTGTATATATAGAGAGAGACAGAGAGAGAGGTGTTTCATTTAAACACAGGAAAATGTATATTTGGGATTAGTTTTTTAATCCAAAAATTGTGGATTTGTTTAAATCAGAGAAAACTAATGAGCATGCACAGTAGCTGTATGGATGCTTAAATGACAACACCGAGTGAGGAATAGGTTCACACACTACTTATCAGTGTTAAGAGTAGCAGTTATTCATCTGGCTACCTATTATTTGGGTGTATCCAGTGAAACAGGATTCTGTGCTTCATTCTAATGTTCACCATGATTCCCTTTAAAAAGGTAACATGCTTATGTTCTTCTCACTTCCATACTTGTATTCAGCATTTAGAGAAAAGGAGACAATTAGTAGCATAGCCAGCAAGAGATTATATCTGCTTGGAAATATGCTACAACTTGACTTTGGTAGGAGTCCCTAAAAAAAAAAATGTGGATGTTGAGAATTTCCAGCTCCACAGCTACCTAATGAAAAGATTGTTAAAGAAACTTATCTTAAGTTAGTAAGAGCAGCAAAGATAGCCTTCTGATCTATGGAAAAGATAATAGCAGAACTTGGTGCTCAGCTCTGTGTGCTCAGATGGGGAAGAGCCCCTTTCCCAAAGCTCTGAGGAGGGCACCAACACCACCATGGTGCCTCATGGGTCTCCTCCAGCACCCCCACAAAACATCCAAGAAACCATCCCAGACCCACCCTGTGATCTCAACACAGAAGGGGTCAAAGCAGGGTCCCTCAACAAGCAGAACAACCCTCAGAGGGACCCTACACAGACCCCCTTGTATTTTGCCCTGCCACCAGCTGAGCTGACCCCACCCCTGTCCCAAGGGGCTTCACTTCTCCTTGGGAGTTCACTGGGTAGTTCAGATGGCTCCCCAGATCTCTTCCCCCACTGGGGTGGAGGAGAGGAAAACAGATCCCCCCCTCTAGTAGTCAGGGGGAGCCGGCTGAACCACAAGACCAGGAAGAAGACAATCAAGAGTCTGTGGACTCTGTGGAACCAGGATCTCTAGGCCCTGACTTAGCTGCTTCAGTTCCTGGAGACTTCTCAGCATTATGGGAAAAAGGTGTACCTCATCCTCGACCACTGGAGGGACTTCCATCGAGTCTTTAATGCTTTGAGGATGCTGGTGGGGGGAGGTAAAGGGTCAAAATGCCAGGCACTACATATAGGCCCACAGCTTCCACAACAGCTCTATGTTTATGGGAGGTCAGTGGGGTTGCTGTCAGGCTCTGGGCCTGGCATTGTAACTCATGTGGCCACTGCTGAGCTTGCTGATACCCCAGCAATGAGGCCACTACACATCATGACCCTCAACATCCACAGCTGCAGGATGGGTCTCCACAGGTGCCAGGTCCTCTCCATCTTTGGGGCGTGGTACTCTGTGTTCTTCCTGCAGCTGGAATGGGGAGACAGGGTGTACTTCAGAATGTGTGGCTACCTTGTTGTCCCTGAGCCTGCAGCCAGAGATCCTTTACGATGTTGAGGTGGTGCTGGGCTGCATGCTCCATCTCTGGGTTAAGGCAAGGGACTTGTTCTAATCCTGCTGAACTTCTGAGCCCCTATGTATGACTTAGAGATGGCTTGGTTCTACCAACAGGTGGCTGCCTACCCCAGTTCCCTCAACCCTCATGAGCGTTTGGTCCTCAGTGGGGACTTTAATGTCACCCTCAAAGTGCAGGACTGCATGCAGAAAGTTGAACCAGGCCACTGTCAACATCTTCAGGGGTGTCCTCTTAGCCCACTTCCTGGTAGATATCTGGTACACCTGTGACCCTGATGACACCACCACCTTCACCTTTGTGAGGGTGCAGGAGGTGCAGATAAGCCACTTTCAGTTGGAGAAAATTTAAATTTTGATACTGAACACACCCAAGTACATGCCTCCAGCATTAGGCCAGCCCCCTTCAGTGACCACCACCTCATCAACGCTCAGGTTACTATGCCTCCTAGCACTTTAACAACAGCCTTCTGGAGGATGTGAACTTTGTGACAGCCTTCCAGGAGTTCTGGCTGGCCTGACACAAACAGCAGTGGGCCTTCCCCTCAGCTTGGAGATGCTGAGATGTGGGGAAGCTGCATGTCCAACTATTTTGCTGTAGCTACACTCAAGGGCACACCTGACAGAGGGAGGCAGCCAGGGAGCAGCTTGAGATGGAGGTTCTGGAGCTAAAGAGGTACTTGGCCACCAACCCAAACAACCCAACCCTTTGCAGAGAATGTCAGAAGAAGTGGGAGGAACTCCAAGTTCTGGATGACTGCCACACTTATGGCATGTTCATCTGCTTATTGATCCAGCTCCTCCAGGAGATGGACTATGGTTCCCACTTCTATGCCATGGAGAAAAGAAGGGGTGTCAAGAAGTACATTACCTGCCTCTTGGTGGATGAGGCTACCTCCCTCACAGATTCCAGCAAGCTGTGAGAAAGGGCGAGAGCTTTCTATGCAGAGCTCTTCTTGCTGAATCCAACTAATGCCAATGCCAACCAGGTCCTATAAGAGGGACTCCTACAGATCATGATGGGTGACCAGGATTGGCTGGATGCTCCTGTCATCCTGGCTGAGTTCTTGGATGCCCTCTGTCTGATGCCCACTATCAAAGGTCAAAGTCTTTGATTTCAGATGCCGATGGCAAAAGGTCAGATGGCAAAAGGTCAGAAGCAAACACAGCAAACTCTGTAATTGTAATTTATCCCTCTGTATTAACAGTGCTACATATACACACCCCTGTCTGTGCCTCATTTCAAATTACTTGAGAGAGAAACTGGCCTTGACAGTTCAGCATGAGAGATATCGGTACCCATAGTGACCAGATAAAAATGAAACTACTTTAATCAAGTTGTAAAATTAAATATGCTACACATGCCATCCTGTGACAAAACAGAACCAGTACCACCCAAGTAAAAATAACGCCCCTTTTTATGAAACCTGAGCAAACAAAGAGAACACAAGTGCCAACTCATTAATTATTCATTTTTGGCGTATAATAATTGGTCACCTTCGCCTAATATAATTTTGAAAGGACTTCTGCCCAAAGCAGAAAACAGAGAACTGTGTATACACTCAAGAAGAACAGATCGTGCATCTCTCCACCTACGTTATCTTTCTGGCGTATCTCCGTCTTGCCAGTCCATCTATCTCTCTATCTCTGGTGTTATCTTTCTTATCAAGAGCTCCTGGTAATCTGCAGACTGCAACGGCTTATCTGAATCACTCGGAATTTGTAACAAGCAACTCTCTTACCCACCCTGTAAATGGTGGGTAACATGATATCTGCATGCTGTAACTGAATAAATCAACTCCTCTGCCTACACTCCAGCACATCAGTAGCATAAGTAAAATAAACCTTTTGCATAACCAATACACTGTGTTTAAATCATACTGACTCCTGCTCACCTTTATCACCCACCTACCCGGTCATAAATCCCCCTCCTCGCGCCAAGCCAGTCGTGCCGACCCAGGCTCGCAGGTCAAGGGTGCACCGGCATTATGGGGTGCAACACCCACCAGCAATGTACTGGGCATCAACATACTGATGGCAGAGTTCTATCATGCCTTCTGGGATTTCTTCAGCTCAGACCTCACTGCAGTCTTGGTCAAGTTCAAAGGGGACAAGGGTCTCCCCCTGTTGAGCAGGATGGCTGTGCTGACCCTCTTATCCAAGAAGCGGGGCTCTTGAGACCTGAGAAAATGACATTCTGTTTCCTCTTCACAGATAACAAGGAGGTGTGTATCTGGCACACTTCATAGACCCCTCTGACACTTGTCCCATTTGTGATGGAGACTCTGGAGCATGCCTACCTGAAGTACACCAGGCTGCAGCCCTTTCACTGACTGCTCCAGAATGTCTTGCTGAAGTTCTGGCTGCACTTTTCCCCTCACCTGTTTATTCATGCAGTCCCCATTCATGGGCCCACCAAGTCCCAGGAGCCCCTAGTCAACCTTCTCCAGACCCTGGCTAAGCTAGTGATATATCTCACTAGAAAAGAGACTGGCCAGAGGAATCCCAAGGGAATGTGAGTCCAGTTTCCTGGCCCTGCTCTTATCCTGTCTCTGAGTGCAGTTTCACTGGGCAGTGGCCACTGGCTTTCTGGATTTATTCAAGGGCCAGTGAGCACTGCTCAGTCTGCTCTGCTCATTTGGAGCATTTATTTAAACCTATGACTTCTACTCCCATCCTTGTTCTGTTATGATTCATCCCAAGAAATTCATAACATTCTAAGGCATAGCCAGCACGGGTTTGTTGCGGGTAGGTCTTGTTTGACCAATCTCATTTCCTTCTATGACCAGGTGACCTATCACCTGGACAAGGGAGACCCATCACCCTGACCTCTCTCCTGGGGAAGG
>NW_017728931.1:112544580-112559618 GCF_001723895.1 Crocodylus porosus | reverse complement strand
CCCTTTGGGCAGGGGGCTGGACTCGATGATCTCCCGAGGTCCCTTCCAGCCCTAATGTCTATGAAATCTATGAAATCTATGAAATCTATAGATGTAGGATTGGAAGGGACCTCATAGATGTTCTAGTCCAACCCCCTGCCCTGGGCCGGACAGAAAAGTGGGCTCAAATGACCCCAGCCAGGTAAACATCAAGCCTCCTTTTAAAGACCCCCATGGTAGGAGCCATCACCACTTCCCTTGGAAGTTGGTTCCAGATCCTAGCCGCCCTGACTGTGAAGTAGTGCCTTTTAATGACTAGTGTAAACCTACTCTCTAGCAACTTATGGCCATTGTTCCTTGTTACTCTGGGAGGTGCCCAGGGGAACAAGGTCTCTCTCGAACCCTGCTGGTCCCCTCTAGTAGGTTTATAGATGGACACCAGGTCCCTTTTCAGCCTTCTCTTGTGAAGGCTGAACAGGTTAAGGTCCCATAGCCTCTCCTCACAGGGTCTGCCCTGCTGTCCCCAGATCATGTGAGTGGCCCTCCTTTGGACCCTCTCAATGCTGTCCAAATCCCTCCTGAAGTGCAGCGCCTGGAACTGGATGCAGTACTCCAGCTGTGGTCTGACCTGTGTTGCATAGGGGGGGAGGATCACTTCCTTGGCCCTGCTTGTGATGCATCTGTGGATGCAGGACAAGGTGTAGTTAGCCCTGTTGACTGTGTTCTCGCATTGTTGGCCCATGTTCATCTTGGACTCAATAATGACTCCAAGATCTCTTTCTGCTATCATGCTTTTGAGAAGGGAGTTCCCCAGCCTATAGGTATGCTGCTGGTTCCTACTGCCCAAATGCAGCACCCTGCACTTGTCAGTATTGAATCCCAGCCTATTTTCATTTGCCCACCCCTGTAACCTGTCCAGGTCCTGCTATAATCTGTCCTTCCCTTCTAGTATGCCCACCTCACCCCCAATCTTGGTGTCATCTGTGAATTTAAGCAGACTGCTCTTCACCCCATCGTCCAAGTGGCTAATAAAGAAATTGAACAGCGCAGGCCCAAGAACCAAGCCCTGGGGGAAACCACTGCCCACTTCTCTCCAGGTCAAAAATGACCCATCCGCCACCACTTTCTGAGTACAACCCCTCAGCCAATTGCAGTCCATCTGACTGTGTATTAATTAACAAATTAATTGACACTTTCCCAGATGCCTGCTTTTCTGAAGGGGGCTTTTAGTTTCACTTGGTGGGCCTTTCAGCAGTGAACCCTAAAGTGGAAAATAGGCCTGTGTCACACAGTGGCAGACAGGGAATGCTGAAGAATTGTTGAGTATTGTACTGTCTGCTAGACTAGATTTTTGGCTGATCCTTAATATGGGCGGGGGGGGGGTAGAAACAATGGATGAGGAAAGCAAATTTATCATTCTACATTTACCACCCACTTACTGCCAAGTAACTCAAAAAGTAAACTCTATGAATTTCAGAAATAAGTTAATTTTTCAAGCTTAGGAAACATGGATAACTTGTCTAGAAATTGCTTAATTTCGGGGAAACTATGGATTGCTGATATTGCATAAAGTTCTAGACATTCATTTGATTAATTAATGTATGCATATCTCAAAAACACAAACAAAAATTAAGTGAAAACCTTTGCTGTATTGCATGTTACATTATATTAATTGAATTTTCATCTGGAAAAGATTTTGCTTTAAAAAGTTTGCCTGTCAAATGTTTATGAAAATATAAGATATAATTCTGTTTTTATGCTGAGGAATAGATTATTTCACCTGAGGCATCATTCCTTCATTAAAAAAGATGTATCTGTATTCCCAAATGCATCTTTTTTGTTGTTTTGATCTATATAATCATACAAAACCTGTTAGAAGCCAGAAATAGCTTCACACTGTAAAAATTGTAAAAATAAGCTTAATTAATTTTATATTTTAGAATTTAACAAGAAAAACTAAAAAATAAATAAATAAGGTAAGGTATATATATTTTTCGGGGGAGGTATACATTTTAGTATATTCAACGATATACTAGTAAGATGTTTAAGAATATCCAGGGACCTCATTAAAGGCCATGACCTTGAGTAAATTTGATTTAGCCTGAAGGTTATTGAAACAGGCTGGTGGAGGATTTTTTCTTCTTTTTTTTTTGGAGTTGATATGATTTCAGAATACTAATTAACTTGGAAAGATATTTTCTTACCACAGTAGACCTAGATGTAATTTTTTAGGGGTTAGATAATTCTAGCTCCTTGTTTCTCCATATATACTTTTTCATTCACTTTTTAAAAAGTCTACAGCACAGTTATACAATACATTAAGTGTAGCACTGTACAAAATTACATGACTTATACTGTATGTTTGTATCTCATTACATTATATGTTAAATGTGGCTAGGCAATCTTTTTCTACTACAAGCAGGAACGACCTCCCATGTGGGTACAGACGTAAAGGAGTTGGGACTCTGCCACCTCAGTTCTCCTCAGCCATGCAGGCAAAACACCTGCAGGCCACACTTCTCCCCAAGACAACACAGGGAGAACACTCATAGAAAATGCCCCCCTACTGCCAAATGCCACCGAGGCTCCATGTCTGTAATCCAGATACAAAGGTTCCTCCAGCTGAAAGTTACCAATGCCTGTTTTAAGCTATGGATCATTATAGATTATTTTGATCTGAGCCTATTAAATGGAGTCTATTAAACTATAGTTTGTGATTATATTTTATGTATTTACCCTGTTAGAGGTGTTTCACATTGCGTGGGTACATAGTCACATCACTTATTATTGCTTCTACACCCAGACTGAATAACTAAAGAGTTTTTAGTCATGGCTGACTGTGTGACATAGAGAGGGGTTTCCTAGAAGCAAGCAACCAGGAAGTCTTGCATCCCAGAAGATAATTTGGGTTTAGCATCAAGCAGCAAGAACTTCCTGATATTGGCTGCTGCCTAACCCCAACTGACTCCTGGGATGCTGCACTTGCTGGACACTCTATGGTCCCAGAAGGACTTAGCCTATGCCCGTATCCAGATGAGCAGGGGCATATGGTTTCTGGTGCCACAAACTGCATGCAATGAACATTAAAACATGTGTCACAATGCAAATTTGCAGCCCGGTGGCAAAATTTGTTACTGGAATTTCCCAGTAGCGAAAAAACCCCCAAACCAACCAAACAAACAAAAAAACCCTCCCCGAAAAAAGAAACCACCAGAAAAGAAAGTGGCATAACACACACAAAGAGTGCATTGGCACAAATGGAGGCCTGGTCCTCTGCAATTACACTCTGGCTGCTGGCCAGGCCTCCATGCTACCCTAGTTGTACCCCTGATATCCAGCACATCACCAGAACACCAGGTAATATTGTTGGGACCAGCACTTGACTCTGAAGAGCCAAGAGTAGCTGGGCTAGGTCAGTTTTCCCCAGGCGGGACAATTTATCCCACAACAAAGCTCACATTCAGAGGCATGTGCTGCAACACAAAGTAGCAGCAACATTTGTGCTGCTGCAAGCACATGCCCCTGCTCATCTGGACACAGCTTATGGCTATAAATAGATGTCACTAAATGAAGTGCATAATTTGTACTAGAAAGTGGGCTGGCAGAGCTGTTTCACTCTATTGGGAAAAACAGACATTGCCTGTTGTCTCGCAAGGTTGGGCCTATGCTACTCTCAGGAGCAGCTGAGGCATAATATTGAGGGACAACAATCAAGGTGAGACTCTGGAAATGGGGTAACTCTGGGTTTCCCAGCTTGCAAGGACACATCCCACATCTGAAACCTTAGGTGCACCTCTGCAAGCAGGGAAACATGGGGTTCACATATGCCCCCTGAATCAGACTTAGGGCATACCTCCACAAATGGGGAAAGCTGGGCAGGTGATGCTGGGGCTTTAGCCGCCTAATCCTGCAGGCCCCAGAATTCCTATATAGGAATCCCTGGGAGAACCTACCTGGGGTAGGCTGGAGAGTACAGGGAAGCTCTAGGCTGCCCATATGCTCCAGCCTTAAAGCAAATGGCTGTCCACTGCAAAACAGCAGCACAAATGTATGCTGGCTTTTGTCACAACAATGCATCAGGGCATTTGTGGTTCAACCAACGGCATGGATATCTGTTTGATTTCACTTTGTGCCACCATAAAAAAATTATGATGGTACAAAAGTGATCTCTTTTTTTGCAGTCTGTGTCACTCAAGATTAGGCCCCAGACCCTTGCAAAGACAGTTAAAGACTTATGTCTTTGCTGTAAGTAGTTCTTTATATTAGTTCCTGTACATAAATTGGTGTTTCCACATGACAAGCCTCATCAAGATACTTCTGGCATCTTGTTTGCTGCTTTAGGCATAAGCTACAGTGCTCAGCCAAGAGATATAACTGTAAGTATTAACACAAGATCCCTCCCCTCTGCCTTGCTGATCCAGGCACAAATGGCAGTCTCCACTGCAGCAAAGAAAACAGATCCTATGCTTAAGACATGTAACCCAATTATGAGGGAACAGATGCATGTTGTATGTGAGAAAGTGTGTTTTCCCCTCCCAAAAGGATCCTGATCTTCATCTGATCAGGAATCCTAAGAGCCCAATGCGAAGTTAAATTTAACCTTCTTGTATATTTGTGTATCCAGATCATAAGCCATGCAATTTGAGAAAATAAGATTTTTTCACAGACATATTGTATTATTTATTTTATTTGGGCAAGCTGGCTACAATAAAACCAGAACTACAAATACAGAAACACAAGTGAACATCCAACTAGTAGCACTTCCTGCAGTGATTGAAAGGTAATGTCATGCTGAGATGTTCATAGAATCAGCATGACACTCACTCCATGTTACAATCTAAGTGTTTCTTGGAGGTGTCTCTATCTTTCTCTCTTTTTTTTTTCTTTTAAAAAAACCTCTTATTTTCAAAAATTCAGTGCTGATCTTAAGGACCTCACTATAGAAAGTTTTATTTGTTTACTCTTTGTTTTTTAGAAATAAAACATTCAGAGGATACAACATCAACAACAAAATGTTTCTATGGAAAATGTTTTAATTTATAAAGACTAGTTAACAGAGTTAACGATGTTAGTTAACATTTTCAACACCAGAGAAAATATGAAAGCCTTATTACTTTGCACAGAGCCAGATACTATTTAGACTTTTTGTATAGCTGATTTTTATAGTGTGTTTCAAGTTTTATGTTTCTATTTGCTGACTAAGCATTTACGTACATGATTAAAATTTTCAGAATGCTCTCTGTTGTAACAGTTCAGTCTATAACATGCCTAAATAGATATAATGTTACATTTTTAATGTTTTTATTGGCAGTAGTGATAAGGTGATGTAAAATTCCCTTCATCTCAAGTTCTTTGGTGTCTTGCATTTTGCAGGCATACATGCTATAGGAGGGAACCTCTCCATTATGAGCCTCATTCTTTTCCCATTTTAGTATGCTTTTCACAAGGGTAATTCTGCTAGTAATACTTTCTCAAATTATTCTTATTTTAAGCCAGTGGCGCTCAACCTTTTTTGTCCAGCAAGCTGGATGGGAAGAGCTAAGTCCCTCCATGAGCCAGATCTGGCTGGTGGTCCTAATCCAGTGCCAGGAGTAGGCTTTGTAGGGCCCCATCCAGCTATGTGGAGCGGGCAGGGGGACAACCTGGTCCTGATCTAGCCACATGGGGGAAAGAGACTTTGGCTTGATCCCAACCCATCCCTGAAGGGAGAGGGGACATAGGCTAGCCCCCAGCCTGGCCTGGCAGAGACAAGGGAGGTTGACTCATCCCCACAGTAGGGAGGGTAAAAGGGTTGCCTGACCCCAACCAAGCTACAGGGAAGGAAAGGGACATTGTGTGGCCCCAGTCAGGTCCTGCCAATGAAGGGTCTTGGCCCAGCTCCAATCCATTGCATGGGACTTACGATTTTGGCAGCAGAGAAATCTGGCAGTATTAACTGTCACTGCTCTCCCAGTGCATTTCTCAGCCTGTGGTGAGCAGTTTGGGTGAGATTCTAAGGCTCTGTGGGCCACATTTAGCTCACTGGTCAGAGGTTGAGCCCCCCGGATTTAAACCAAGGTGATAGGAGAAGCAGATTCTACATGCTGAATTACATAATCAGTGGGTCTCAACTTTCACATCTCTAGAGAGTGAGAGCACTGAGAAAGTGCTATATTAACCTATACCCAGTCCTTATACTGTTCTGACTGCTTTGGTAATGGAAAGTAATGCTAGGGCCAGATTAACTATCCCATTAAGTAATCTTCCAAGGAGAAGAAAACTTGAATGTTATGACATACTTTATCAGGACATTCCTGGGCTCAGCTCTGGAGGAGAGGCCATGAACTCAGGTTACTTAGATTCTCTACATTTTAATATAAAGAGTTTGAAACAGGATTGGGTTTCAATATTCTATATATTGAGCAGAAAGTGGCCTAAGTCAGCCAACAGGAAATGCTGGAAAAGGGGCTGTATCTGAAATAGTATCTCTTTCCCATATTCAAGTGCTTGCTTGATAATGCACTAGCCAGATATTGAATAAGAAAAAAAAACAAGCAAACCTCAGAAACATGGATCATAACCTAGGACGCCCATCTCCTAACTAAGTTCCCTACCCATTAGGTTCTCACCCTTTTCCCCTGCAGGCCAGATGGATGGTGCGCATGGGAAGGATCTAGCCAGTAGTTCCCATCTGGCACCTAGGGCAGGTGTGATGGGCACAATTTCACCCTGCAGAGGAGGGCAGGTGAAGTCCAGCCCCAGCAGCAGGGGAAGGAGATGTAGTTTGGCCCCATCAGGCAATGGGTCATGGACCATTCCCAACCTGGCCCTGCAGGGGGCAGGGGGTATGATCCAGCCCCAAGGAGGGGTTGAGGATGTGGCCTGGCCCCTCAGGGGGAGAGAAGGGGATGTGGCCCTGCCCCAACCTAGCACCAGGGTGGGAGGGGGTATGGTCCAGCTCCAACCCAGCCCTATGTGGGGGGAGAAGGGGGCATGGTCCAGCTCTAATCCAGATGGAGAGGGAGGAGTTGTTGCCTGGCCCCATGGGGGAAGGAAGCACAATTCTGACTGCCCATATGACACTTGGGGTTTGGGATATTGGTAGGGAAGGGAAGGTGGCTGCTACTCCTCCACCACCAAATTTCCTGACCCAGAAGGAGCCCTGCAGACTGAATGCCAAGGCTCTGCCAGCCAACATTTGGCCTGCAGGATGAAAGTCAAGCACCCCTGCATTAGGTTACAGTAGTAAGCTTCTTCATGCTTTTTGGATCTGTCCTTCTGATGAAACAGTGCTGAGTATTGTAAAATTAAAAAAATAAAGAATAAGATAAGATATTAGGAATACTTTTCCATGACTCTACTTTGCCGCTACTACTGAGCTGGGATTTTGAATTGTGAGAGGCACAGCACTATAAAATGGGGTATGGATGGAGCATCTTTGTGAGTGCACATTAGAACAATGTTACTCCTCAAGGATAGTTTGATTTACAGTAGCCCAAGATCTAAACAACACTAAGGTGCTGTTTGCCTTAAGTTATAAAAGCCCCACATGGGAGGTTTCAACCTTGTTGCTTTATTGGCCTAGGGTAGATTTGACCATTTAATAGAGCTCTTCTGATCAGCTATAACATTTGAAAGGATATAAACTACAAATACCAGTGTACCTTCTACTGGGCATTAGATAATACTCATTAGAAACACCATATATCATCAACTTAAGCCTGCCAGAATTGCTGGCTATATTGAGTACAGATGCTTACCTACTTCTTTTATGACCCACTGGGATAAAAATATGGTCCCAGAGCCAAAATATTGTTGTTAACTCTTATTTTTTGTCTAGACTCTATGGATGACCATACTTCTATTCTCTGTGCAGAACACACTGGCTCAACAGCTCCCATTTTGTATTAGATGATGTTTAATAGTCAAGGCCATAGCAATTTTCTACTGTTACTTTTATTACCTCAATTGCATATCTTTTTTCACTGAACAGTAAAAGCAAAATGACGATGTGCAGGTAAGATATAGTTTCTAAACACAAAAAAATCATTATAAACTATAGATAAGATATGGAATTGGCTCATGCTTCTTAGATTCCCAGTTGTAATGAAAACACATCATTATCATGATATAGAAGCAATGCCATTTCATACTAAATTAAGGTAAAAATAAGGTCACATACTACCTGATCTTACAAGCAGTATGTAAGATATGAAGCATCTTACAAAAGATACAAATCTATACACCAGTGTAGGGCAGAGCTGGTGACAGAAAAGGCCCAAGAGCACACTCTAGCAGAGAATGAGACAGGACTCTGTTCTTGAATATCCCTGATAAAAGAAGACGACTCCAAAGGTGTAGTGATTTACTTGGGGTGAAAGTTAAAATTATTTTGTGAAAGGGAAAATTATTTTGAATAACTCTGCTACCTTAGACAAGAGTGCAAACCCAAACAGAGGATCTGCTTAGCCACATCTCAACATTTTAGGAAGTTCCTATCTAAACTTTACAGGTAGCCTTATCTCTTTGTAATGAGATTGATTTAACATCCAGATCAGACTATTCCCTCAACTTGGGATATGTTTGTTATTACAGGGGGACCTGGTGACTGTCTATAAACTCACTAGCGGGGACCAGAAGGGTTTAGGAGAGACACTGTTTCCCCTACCACCCCCTGGCATGACAAGGAACAATGGACACAAGTTATTAGAGAGTAGATTTAGATTAGACATCCACAAGAACAACTTCACAGTTAGGGTGGCTAGGAGCTGGAACCAACTTCCTAGGGAGGTGGTGCTGGCTCCCAGCCTGGGGATCTTTAAGAAGAGGCTTGATGCCTACCTGGCTGGACTCATTTGAGTCCAGTCTTTTCTCCCGCCCAGGCGGGGGTCGGACTTGAAGATCTACAAGGTCCCTTCCGACCCTACTTCTATGATTCTATGATTCTATGATTACAGAAGTGTACAATCAGATCTGCAAGTGCAGAGCTCTGTCCAGAACAGAGACCAACTACATATGTCTACACATCTGACTTCAGTTTTTGAGGATTGTTTATGATACATTTGTTTTCTTTCTTTTCTTTTTTTCCTTGAACCTTTATATACTTCCTAATCTAAGTAATGCTTTCTATATTACCTCACCGGAGATACATTGCAATACAGTGTTAATTCCTAAACAGAATTTGTTTCCAATAATGAAATTATAAACAATTGGCAATCTGTATTCTCTTCTGTTTCCCTTGCTGCCTTCTTAATATACCTTGACTGGATTTTAGAGGTATGAACATGTATACAGTTCTTGATAGCAGACATTTTATGCATATTCAAAGCTAAAAATTAGAATAAAATAAGGAAGTACATGACCCCTAACTGTAAAGAGGCAATAGAAAGTTGCAAGAGAGAAACTGTAAAGGGAAAAAGTATGATGAAATGTATCGTATGTCTGAGAGTACTTGCACAAAAAGGAAATTGTAGATCAGCTATTTTCCAAACAACATAAAAGCCCTTGGCCTAATTGAGGATGAAGTTACTAACAAGTGACACTTGAACTGTGCAACTTCAAAACAGTTATTTTTAAAGAAGCACGTGATTCTTTTATTATATAATTAAAAAATGATGCATTGGGGTGGGTCTGTAGGAAAGAAAAATTGAAGTCAGAAGTCATATGATATAGACTCCTGTTCTCTTGTCATACATAAACTCCTGTTCCCATTACCTCATCATTTGCATCAAGTACTATATATATATATATATATATATTAGGTAATGTAATGCATACATACATTTTACTAGATAGATAGATAGATAGATAGATAGATTCATTAACTGCTTATGGGGTGGGCAATTATTGTGGCTCAAAGGATGCTTAACAAGTTTTGGCAAGCTGTCAGGGGCTGTAAGGGTAGCGCTGCCCCTTGGCAGGTGCCCTCCCTCTTGTTGGCATCTTGGAACTGGAAGTTCTGCCCCCTAACCCCTAATCTTTACCACTGGAAGTCCCTCCCCTTGCTGCTGGAAGTACTCTTTTAGGCAAGGGGGTTTTCCAACCAGAAAAAAAAAACAAATTATATTCTAAAAATCAAATAACTACGACAACATACATTAATTTGATTTAAAAAAAAATATTTTTTTCTGGTTTATATATGTTTGCATAGTATACATAAAGGTGACCTGCTATTCATCCAACAATTGTACACTTGAACCTGTAAGATGAATCATCAAACAATTACAGGCTATACTTGAAAAGGACCAGACCTGGAGATGAACATTCACTGCTCCCTGCGGCCTTCAATCACCCCCATAACATTGCCAAATCATCAGCAACAATAAACTCCCCAGTGATCAATAGGCACCTAATGGAACCCAGCCCAGCCTCAATAATAAAGTGTGAGGCCTGTCAACACAACTCTACTGCCACAGCAATCAACACTCCCCCAGTTTCTTAATGGGAATGGGGTGAGAGATAGTGCTGAAGGCCTTCCAAAAGTCCAGGAAGACTATGTTCACTGCTACCCCTGCATCTAAGGATTTGGTGACCTGGTCGTAGAAGGCCACCAGGTTGGTCTGACAGGACCTGCCTCTAATGAACTTGTGTTGGTTGCCCCTAAGCATAATCTTCCCTGCTGGCCCCTCATGGACATGTGCCAAAATAATTCTCTCAAAAACCTTGCCCAGGATTGAGGTAAGACTAACTGGCCTATAGTTTCCTGGCTCCTCCTTCCTCCCCTTTTTGAAGATGAGAACCACATTGGCCCTCTTCCAGTACCCTGGCACCACACAAGAGCACCATGAGTGCTCATACAGCCATGCCAGGGGTCCCGCAATGACCTCAGCCAATTCCCTCAGCACTCTGGGGTGGAGATCATCGGGACCAGCTGATTTGAATACATCCAGTCCCTCCAGAAGCTCCCTAACTAGTTCCACACTAACCCTTGGCCTCGGTGCACCTCCCCTGGGGTTTGAGGGGAGCCCAGAGGGGGGCTGTCTGTTCCAGTTCCTGCTCAGGAAAATGGAGGCAAAGAAATCATTAAACATGTTAGCTTTGTCATCTGGTGTGATGACCAAATTTCCTAGCGTGTTCTGCAGGGGCCCCACGTTACCTGGAACCTTCTTTTTGCCCCCTATGTATTTAAAAAAGGACTTCTTGCTGTCCTTGATCTGGGAAGCTAGTCCCACTTCCATCTCCGCCTTGGCCTTCCTGACTGCCTCCCTGCATCCCCAAGGAACCGCAGTATAATCCTCCCTAGTGATGGCCCCTCCCTTCCATTGGGTGTACGCCTCTCTTTTAGCTAGGAGACACTCTCAGATGCTTTTGGTGAGCCTTGGGGGCTTTTGTGCCCTCCTGCCCCCTTTGATTCATGTTGGGATTACCTCCCTTTGGGCTTGGAGGATCGTCTCCTTAAGGTTTGACCAATCTTCTTGGACACCTGGCTCCCCTCTCCTCCCCTCTGGGACCTCAGTGCTTCCCCAACTATTCTCCATAGCTCATTGAAGTCCGCCCTCCTGAAATCTAGGGCTGCTGCCTTGCTGTAGGCCTTTGCCACCTTGTGCTGGATGGTGAATTGTAGCAGGCGATGATCACTGTTGTCCAGGTGGTCAAGCACCTGCAGCCCCCTCACCAGGTCATCACCAGTGGCCAGCACCAGGTCCAACAAGGTATCTCCCCTGGTGGGACTGTGCACCTCCTGGGTTAGACAGATCTACTGCATTCTGGCTAGGAACCTACATGAGCAGCGAGACCTGGGTTACTGATCTTCCCAGCAGATGTCTGGAAAGTTCAGGTCATCCATGATAACCACATCCTTTGACCTAACTACCTCCGTGAGCTGACTTGAGAATTCCTGGTCTAGCTTTTCCCCCTGGTTGGGTGGTCTGTAGTAGACCCCCACCATTAAATCTCTTTCCCCTCGACTGCCTTGTATTCTAACCCAGAGCACTTCAGAGTGCCTCTCTTCTGACTCTTTGCTAATTGATGAGGATGTGCATTCCCCCTTAATGTAGAGCGCCACGCCCCCACCTTTCCTCCCTGTCCTGTCCCTCCTGTACAGCTTATAGCCCTTGATATTCACTGCCCAGTCACAAGCACCTATATTGAACACCTTCAAGAGTAAATTGGATGCTTATCTTGCTGGGATCCTATGACCCCAGCTGACTTCCTGCCCTTTGGGCAGGGGGCTGGACTCGATGATCTCCCGAGGTCCCTTCCAGCCCTGATGTCTATGAAATCTATGAAAACGTTGGGTCCCACCACGATTTAGTGAACCCCACTATGTCAGGATTGGTGTCAGCTAGCAGGAGGGTAAGTTCCTCCTGCTTTTTTCCCATACTATGAGCATTTGTGTAGAGGCATTTGAGGCCTCCTGTGGATGTGTGCACTGGCCCCCTAATCACAGCATTGCCCTGGCCCCTGTTGCTTACCTGCGTATATGTTCCACTCTTCAATCTAGGCTGGGCTGTACTTGTGGGTGTTGCTTGGTTTGGCAGGGCAAGGCTTCCTTTGCCCTTGTCTTCCCCTTCCCCCAAGGAGCCTAGTTTAAAGCTCGCCAGAGAAGATCTGCCAACCTAGAAAACACACATTTACCTTTAGGAGAAAGGTGGAGCGCATCCCATCCGAGCATGTCACTTGTTGTGATGCATGGGTTGTTGTTGAGGAAACCAAAGCCTGCCTCGAGACACCATTCCTGAAGCCACCGGTTGGTCTCTGCGATGCATGTCAAATGCCGTCTTCCATGTCTGCTAACTGGTAGAACAGAAGAGAATACCACCTGTGCACCTATCTCCTTCAGCATGTCCCCCAGAGCATGGTAGTCCACCATCAGGTGATCAGGGCTTCTCCTGGCCACATCATTAGTACCCACATGGATTAGGACCATGGGGTAGTAATCGGTGGGCTGGATCATGGCCCGGATCATCCCCTTCATGTCCTGAATCTTTGCTCTGGGTAGGCAGTAGACCTTGCATGTTGAGGGGTCCTGGCTACAGATGGGGCCCTCTGTACCTCTCAGGATGGAATCGCCTATGATGATCACTCAACGCTTTTTCCTCCTACCCTGCTTAGCTCCTTCAGCCTGCTCGGGACATGGAGGATGTGGAGTTGCCTCCTTCCTGGTTGCCTCCTCTCTTTCCTTCTCCTCCAGAGTTGCCAGGAGCTCATACCTGTTCTCCAGCCAGACTGGAGGAACTGGTACTGCTGTGTTACGAGCAGCCCTGGTTCTGGAGGTGACCGTCTGCTGCTCTGCAGTGGAAGGCACTTCCCGAGATGCTTCTTCCTTTGGTGTGTGGCCCTGCAGGGAAAGGAAATAGCTGTTTATTTCATCCTCCACCTCCCTGATACCCCTCAGCCTGCTAACCTCCTCCTGGAGCTCCCTCACCTGCGCCTTCAGGGCCCTAAGGTGAGTGTGGGGGTCCCCAATCCCTGCCCCCCCAGGCCTTGCTGGGCATCTCCCACAGGCCAGGGGTTGGGGGGACACCAGGCCACCCCATGGGCTCTGTCTGGGTAGAGACCTCAGACAAACCCTGGGTAGGCTGCGGCCCCTGGGCAGGGGCCCTGGCAGCACTCTGTGTTGACACCATTGTAGGAGTTGCTGCTTGTTTATGGCTTAGTGCGGTGCTTCGCCCTCCTCTAGTAGGAGTCTGCCTCCTGGCCCTTCCTGCTCTCCCACTGGCATGAACATTGATGCAAATGCCGGCGTGCTCTGTTCACGCCACACGGCTCGGGAGCACAGCTCCCTACTGTCTCAGCTAAAATGGACTGGGAGCTTCCCCTCCAGATCTGGCTCAGCTGCATCCGGTCCCTCTGCCCACTTACCTTAGGGGGATCAGCTGCTGCTGCCCCCACTGCTGGCTCCGCTGCTACTGCATCTGCCTCCGCTTTGAGTCAGGTAAGGGGGCACACGTGCGTGCGGGACATGTGAGCCTGGATCCCTCCTCTCCTCCCTGCTACTGGCTCCCGAGATACCAGAACACAAGTAGAAAAACATTTTTCACAGAAAAAAATCACTCATGTCTGACTTCACAGTTCTTGTGATCAAGGGAAATCTCCTCAACATCTTTACAACATAAGCATGGGGACAGAAAGTCATTAGCCTATTGGACACTAAATACTAGAGACATAACATATAGGATTTCATGGTCTATTACAATTTACCTGACACCTGTTAACCTGTGAACTTCACCAGTGATAATGACTGTCCTGAAAAATATTGTTCTCCCCTTATTGAGTTTTTACTCTATTTCTTGTGTCTGTCGGCTCCCTGATAGTTTCTCCTATATCCTGCTTTTATGTACATATAGAGCTTATCGCAAGCTTTTGTTCCATCTGTTATTTAAGTTGTTGTGTCTGCTTCTCTTCCAGAGGCCTGACGAAGGGTATGCAGATACCTGCAAACCAGGCCTGTGCAAAGGAGCTAGGATTCACTTTGGATTCGGTTTCAGCTGATTTGGGGAGACAGTGATTCGATTCAGTGATTTAAATCACTGTTCTGAATCGATTCAGCCGAATCTGATTCAGAGATTCAGCCCCAGCTGAATCAGCCGAATCAGCCCCATCCTCACCCACTCTCAATAGCTGGCCTGCCTGCTCTCTCAGCTCCCACCTCTTTAAAAAAAAGCCCACACTGACCAGCTGCTGGCAGGCAGGGGGTGATCCCAGCTTCCCTCTGCTGCCCTGCGCTGTGTGGGGAGCTGTGCCATGATCCCCCCAACCACCAACCATTCTCCCAGCTTCCCTCCCCCATGGCTGCCCTGCCCACCCCAGCTCCTGGCCCTTTAAAAAAAAAAAAAAGCCCCTACTCACCAGCTGTTGCCAGGCGGGGGGGCAATCCGTGTTTCCCCCCACTGCCATATGCTGGGGGAAGGGGGCTCTGCCATGGACTTCCAGAAGCCCAAAGGCTGCTGCAGCAGCTGGTGAGTGCAGGGTTTTGGTTTTTTTTAAGAGCTAGGAGCTGTGGGGCTGGCGGGGCAGCCATGGGGGTGCTGGGAGAGAAGGCAGGGATCATGGGGCTCATGGCAGAGCCCCCCATGCAGTGGAGGCAGTGGAGGGCAGCAAGGATAGCCCCCACAGCTGGCAGCACCTAGTGAGTGGGG